>NC_068939.1:163710897-164310897 GCF_016801865.2 Culex pipiens pallens | reverse complement strand
GCAAAATTTTGTATGCTGAAATATCCAAAAAAATCACAAAATATCGTATTTTTTCGAAAATATTCAAATTTTCAAAATTTGTTACATGGATATCAGTCATAGTGGAATGTGGTATGATTTTTCAACTTATTATTTTTTTTGAAAATAGCAACAAATTTCACAGAATATCTTTTTTTATCAAAAAAAAGTTTTCCATATTTTGAAATGTTGTTGTCAAACGAAGCAAAATTTGGTATGCTTTTTCACTTATTAATGTTTCTTATGCTAAAAAATGTATTTTCACAACTTACCGTATTTTTTGAAAATACTCAAATTTGTAAAATGTACAAATATGAGTATCAAACGAAGCAAAATTTTGTATGCATTTTAACTTAATTTGTTTTTTTTTTGTTAAAAACTAAAATTTAAAAAAAAATAAAATCTGAGTATTTTCGAAAAATACGTAAAAAATTCAGTATTTTCCGAAAAAAACTATTAAAAAGTTGAAAAGCATACAAAATTTGGCTTCGTTTGATACCCATATTTGCACATTTTGCAAATTTGAGTATTTTCGAAAAATACGGTAATTTGTGAAAATATAAATTTTAAACCAAAAAAAAAACTAGTAAAATACCATAAAAACACAAAATATCGTATTTTTTCGAAAATATCAAAATTTTCAAAATTTGAATTTGGTATGATTTTTCTCCTAACTAAATTTTGTCGTGGGAAATACCAAATAAAAAATCACAAAATATCGTATTTTTCCGGAAGACATAAACTTTGAAAAATATTTGCAACGGCCTTACCATATTTTTTTAAAATACTCAAATTGAAAATATGTGCAATATGGGTATCGAACGAAGTGAAATTTATATGTATTTTCACCTTACTTGTTTTTTTTTGTAAAAAAAAGGTTAAAAAAATTAAATCTGAATATTTTTGATAAATACGTAAAAATTTTAGTATTTTCCGAGAAAAAAATATAAAAAAGTTGAAAAGCATACAAAATTTCTCTTCGTTTGATACTCATATTTTTAATTTTGAAAATTTTTAAAAAATACGAAATTTTGTGATTTTTTTTTGGTATTTTCCAAGTTTTTTTTATGTTAAAAACTTTTATTTTCACAAATTACTGTATTTTGGTCCTTGTATCCATTTTGAATTCAAGCTGCAATATTAAGTTGATTCTGTTGATTCATTGACAAAAAAAAAACAAATTAGAGTTGATCAAATTTTAAATAGTCAATAAGATGAAATATATACATATTTCATCTAGTTGACTATTTAAAATTTGTTCAACAATTTCATAGTTTACTGTAAAACCAACCATGACTGAAAAGATTTGATTAAACTTTTTTTTTCAAATAATAAGTCCAAAATAGGGGCATCTATTTCATGACAACTTAAAGTGCAGTAAAATTATGAGATTTCAAGGATTTCAAAGATTTTTATTGTTTCGCATTTACGAATATCCCCAACAGCCCCCTTCTAGATCCAAAAGATAAAACTGTTAATGAAGTCAAAATGCTTGACTATTGGGCTATGAAACCTATTCGAGGTTATGGATTTCGGAATCGATTCGATCCCTCTCGCGAATGACTCCGCAGAAAGCCTTCGATCGGTATCACATTTTCCCATCTAAGAAATGTCACCCTCCAAGCTGGGTTCCAAACCAGACTTTGACTTTGCCGAATGTGTCGTCGCCGGAGTCACCACCCCGATTGCTGCTAGCGCAGTCGTGAGCAGAAACTAATTATCTAACCTCAAAATCACTGCGCGCCCAGAACTGCCCCGTCGGCAAATAGTTCTGCGCGGAAAATTCTTCTGAGGCCAAAAGTATCACCTTACCCTGCCGGAGTGCTTGACTTGGGGAGGAGGGGGGGGGGGGGGGGGTGCGCAAATCAGATTAAACTCTGGCAGGCAAAAGGTTGACTAGAACTCGCGTATGTCTGTACAAAGTGGCTTAAGTTTGGTTACCCCTTATCGGCTCACCTAGATCGCGAACCATGTGCTCGAGATCACAGGTGCTTCGTTACATGGGAAATTCCTTGGAGGGTTGCTTACGCAAAGGAAGGCAGTTTGTCGTTTTGACGGTTTAACCTTTGCGGAGATATCGTGGCAAGAAGGGCTTGAAGTTGGTTTCTAGAGGAAAAAGTCACTTTGGGCGACCTCTCGGGGTGGACACTGCTGCTATCCACACCTAATAATGATCATTCATAGCTCAAAAAAAGGGTTGAAGTCTAGTGATTTGGACGCAAAAAGCTAGAGTTGAGTAGAATTGTGTAGAGTTGTGTAGGGTAGAGTTGAGTAGAATTGTGTAGAGTTGTGTAGAGTAGAGTAGAGTAGAGTAGAGTAGAGTAGAGTAGAGTAGAGTAGAGTAGAGTAGAGTAGAGTAGAGTAGAGTAGAGTAGAGTAGAGTAGAGTAGAGTAGAGTAGAGTAGAGTAGAGTAGAGTAGAGTAGAGTAGAGTAGAGTAGAGTAGAGTAGAGTAGAGTAGAGTAGAGTAGAGTAGAGTAGAGTAGAGTAGAGTAGAGTAGAGTAGAGTAGAGTAGAGTAGAGTAGAGTAGACTAGAGTAGAGTAGACTAGAGTAGAGTAGAGTAGAGTAGAGTAGAGTAGAGTAGAGTAGAGTAGAGTAGAGTAGAGTAGAGTAGAGTAGAGTAGAGTAGAGTAGAGTAGAGTAGAGTAGAGTAGAGTAGAGTAGAGTAGAGTAGAGTAGAGTAGAGTAGAGTAGAGTAGAGTAGAGTAGAGTAGAGTAGAGTAGAGTAGAGTAGAGTAGAGTAGAGTAGAGTAGAGTAGAGTAGAGTAGAGTAGACTAGAGTAGAGTAGAGTAGAGTAGAGTAGAGTAGAGTAGAGTAGAGTAGAGTAGAGTAGAGTAGAGTAGAGTAGAGTAGAGTAGAGTAGAGTAGAGTAGAGTAGAGTAGAGTAGAGTGTAGAGTAGAGTTTAGAATAGAAGCTAAAAGGGTAGAGAATTGTATAGAATTGTAGAGTAGTGTAGAGTTGTGTAGACTTGTGCAGTAGTTCGAGTCGAGTTCGGAGTAGATGGAGTAGTTCAGATGAAAGTACAAAAAAGTAGAGCAAAGTAGAGTACAATAGAGAAGCGTTGAGAAGTGTAGAGTAGAATGATTTCAACCCTGGCTCTATCCATCACTTTTCATCCCTCAACACGACTTCCCAGCGCCCAGAGCAGGCCCATTTCCACTTCCATTCGATACACTATTATATTGGCATTATTATTTTTTATTATTTACCCAGAGGAATTTGAATAAATTAATTCCGCTGTCGTTTGTATGTAAATTGAATACTTTTTTGATTTAATTTATCGTTCTCGTTGCTATTTCTCATGTTCACGATGTCCGATCCCGCTCTCTAGGCCGCCGCTACCCAGCATCCGACAGCCAACAACAAAAAAAAAAACGGTAAACCTCCAAACAGTCTGTTCGGGCATAGTTTTCGGATGTTTTCAAATATTTCTTTCGAGAGTCAATAAAACGTGGTGAAACACAACCTCCTCCTCCTGGCAGCAGCAGCCGGGGGGGGAAAAAGAGTTGTTGGCAGTGTTACGTTTTGGTAGCCAAATTGGAGAAGATGAGTCAGGAAGCATGTTCGGAGGTAACCGGAGTAGGGTTCTTCTCGATTGCATGATTTATGGGCATTTGTTTTGATGGTTAGTTTTTTTTTTGTTGTTCGCTGTCGGAATCTCCACTCTCACAGGCCGTTCGAAAATCAGCCGGGGAATGCCGGCCAGTTGTGCATCTTGGATGGCGCAACGCCGGCGGATTTTCTCCGAAAGTGAAATTGGAACCGCTCGAAAGCATATAATTAGCGACGAGGAACGGTAGCGAAACGGAGGGAAAACTGCAAAGTGGTTTTGGGAATTTAAATATAATTGTTGAAATTGGCGAGGTCTGCGAATTTGTTTGTTGTTGAGATTGTTTTAATAAATTGTCAATTGTTGACTTTGAATTGGATTTTGACTTTGATTCTGACTCTGAACTTGACTCTGGCTCTGACTCTGACTCGGACTCTGATTTTGACTTTGACTTTGACTTTGACTTTGACTCTGACTCTGACTCTGACTCTGACTTTGACTCTGAATCTGACTCTGACTCTGACTCTGACTCTGACTCTGACTTTGACTCTGACTCTGACTTTGACTCTGAATCTGACTCTGACTCTGACTCTGACCCTGACTCTGACTCTGACTCTGACTCTGACTCTGACTCTGACTCTGACTTTGACTCTGAATCTGACTCTTACTCTGACTCTGACTTTGACTCTGAATCTGAATCTGACTCTGACTCTGACTCTGACTCTGACTCTGACTCTGACTCTGACTCTGACTCTGACTCTGACTCTGACTCTGACTCTGACTCTGACTCTGACTCTGACTCTGACTCTGACTCTGACTCTGACTCTGACTCTGACTCATTTTTGTCATTTTCGTCATTTTTGTCATTTTTGTCATTTTTGTCATTTTTGTCATTTTTGTCATTTTTGTCATTTTTGTCATTTTTGTCATTTTTGTCATTTTTGTCATTTTTGTCATTTTTGTAATTTTTGTAATTTTTGTCATTTTTGTCATTTTTGTCATTTTTGTCATTTTTGTCATTTTTGTCATTTTTGTCATTTTTGTCATTTTTGTCATTTTTGTCATTTTTGTCATTTTTGTCATTTTTGTCATTTTTGTCATTTTTGTCATTTTTGTCATTTTTGTCATTTTTGTCATTTTTGTCATTTTTGTCATTTTTGTCATTTTTGTCATTTTTGTCATTTTTGTCATTTTTGTCATTTTTGTCATTTTTGTCATTTTTGTCATTTTTGTCATTTTTGTCATTTTTGTCATTTTTGTCATTTTTGTCATTTTTGTCATTTTTGTCATTTTTGTCATTTTTGTCATTTTTGTCATTTTTGTCATTTTTGTCATTTTTGTCATTTTTGTCATTTTTGTCATTTTTGTCATTTTTGTCATTTTTGTCATTTTTGTAATTTTTGTAATTTTTGTCATTTTTGTCATTTTTGTCATTTTTGTCATTTTTGTCATTTTTGTCATTTTTGTCATTTTTGTCATTTTTGTCATTTTTGTCATTTTTGTCATTTTTGTCATTTTTGTCATTTCTGTCATTTTTGTCATTTTTGTCATTTTTGTCATTTTTGTCATTTTTGTCATTTTTGTCATTTTTGTCATTTTTGTCATTTTTGTCATTTTTGTCATTTTTGTCATTTTTGTCATTTTTGTCATTTTTGTCATTTTTGTCATTTTTGTCATTTTTGTCATTTTTGTCATTTTTGTCATTTTTGTAATTTTTGTAATTTTTGTAATTTTTGTAATTTTTGTAATTTTTGTAATTTTTGTAATTTTTGTAATTTTTGTAATTTTTGTAATTTTTGTAATTTTTGTAATTTTTGTAATTTTTGTAATTTTTGTAATTTTTGTATTTTTGTATTTTTGTATTTTTGTAATTTTTGTAATTTTTGTAATTTTTGTAATTTTTGTAATTTTTGTAATTTTTGTAATTTTTGTAATTTTTGTAATTTTTGTAATTTTTGTAATTTTTGTAATTTTTGTAATTTTTGTAATTTTTGTAATTTTTGTAATTTTTGTAATTTTTGTAATTTTTGTAATTTTTGTAATTTTTGTAATTTTTGTAATTTTTGTAATTTTTGTAATTTTTGTAATTTTTGTAATTTTTGTAATTTTTGTAATTTTTGTAATTTTTGTAATTTTTGTAATTTTTGTAATTTTTGTTATTTTTGTAATTTTTGTAATTTTTGTAATTTTTGTAATTTTTGTAATTTTTGTAATTTTTGTAATTTTTGTAATTTTTGTAATTTTTGTAATTTTTGTAATTTTTGTAATTTTTGTAATTTTTGTAATTTTTGTAATTTTTGTAATTTTTGTAATTTTTGTAATTTTTGTAATTTTTGTAATTTTTGTAATTTTTGTAATTTTTGTAATTTTTGTAATTTTTGTAATTTTTGTAATTCTTGTAATTTTTGTAATTTTTGTAATTTTTGTAATTTTTGTAATTTTTGTAATTTTTGTAATTTTTGTAATTTTTGTAACAATCATCATCAAGTAAAAATCATTTTTAATTTTTGATGATTGTTACTTTCTTGACCTATCCTATTTTTTGACTTTTGACTTTTTTTTAGCTTTATTTTACTTTTTGGGGTTTTTTTTAAAATATTTTAAATTGTATGACTTTTTAACATTTATGTTTGTTTTTCATATGATCACCTTTACATTTTTACATATTTTTAATTTTTTTCTCTGTTTAGCCTTTTTTGATTTTTGACTTTTTTTACTTTTTTGTTTAGGTTAGTGCCTTTTTTTGTTTTTTTTTTGTAGGTGAGTAACAATTTTTTTAGACTTTTATGATTTTTTGGATTTTTAAACTTATTTGACTATGTTGACTTTTTAGACTTTCTAGAATTTTAAGACTTTTTAGACTTTTTAAGCTTTTGAGACAATTCAAATTTTTCAGACTTACTTTACATTTACATTGATTTTTTTAACTTATTTGACTTTTTGACTTATTTGACTTTTGTACTTATTTTTAAACATTTATAAAATTTTTGACTTTTGATTTTTGACTGAGAAAGTTTGTGATATACGATATCTCTTATTGAGGTAGTAACCTCTGAGAACTGTTCAAATTTTTAAAGATCTGCATAACATCCTTATGCATTTCCAATTTGGCAACTTCGTTCCCACCACGCGTTTGTGTGTACCAATTCCGTTGACCCCAGTTGGGAACGTGCGCGTGTGAATCTCGGGAAAGGCGGGATTTAAGTGAAATTCCTGGTCCACGTGGAACAACAACAGCAGCACTGCAACGTTCGCAATAAGCGGAAGAAAAAAAAAACCGGGAGGCAGTAATTTACATGTCACGCTCCATGTTACTAATTTTTATTGTTCCATTATACCGAAGGGGGCCTTCGCGCGAAAGTTCAAAAGTCGCGCCCGGTCCAATTTTTCCCATATATGCACCCGAAAACGAAACAACAACCAACGAGAAGCGAAGCTGTTCTTGGGAAAAGAACGAGCCGAATGGACAAAAAAGCAATCAGCATTCCTGGCCGCGGACACAGCGCGAAGAAATTCCTGGCCTCGGCGGCGGCTTGGCCGAGGAAGATATTGGGTGGAATTTATTTAATTTGAATTGGAATACTTTGATTAAGGAACTTCATTGTTTTTGAGAGCGTTGTTGGTAAGCGACCCAATAAGACGTGGAATCCTCGTTGAGGATATTTCTTCATCAAGAAACCGTTTTGTGGTTGATTGTAAGGTCATGAACGAAACCCCTTTCGAGTCTTTACCATTAAATTGTATAATTTTTAATGTTATCTGAAATTCGAATCGTAGGGTAGAGTAGTCATCAATGAGACACGGGGAACAATGATAAAATGGCTCTCACAAGTCGTAGTTTCAACCAATCAGGCTCATATTTGGGGGAAAGGTGTGTCTACTGGATACACGTCTGCCATATTAGTGGCTTTAGTTATGGACGCTCCCTTGAAAAATAATTCATAAATGTTTGATTATGGGGTATAAAAGTAAATTATGGACAAAAAATACTTTTTCGCTCGTAGGCTGCCATTTACACCAAAACTAATATTTCTTCAAATTTCTTTCGACGTTCCATAGGGATTAAGTTGGGCTACAATTTCCTTTCATTAGATTTGGCCAAAATTTAGAATATACCCAGAATCCAGGGCTGTCTCATTGTTCCCCACTCATTTCAGCCCATGGGTAACAATGAGACACTTTGATTTTTCTTCAATAAACTTTTCAAAATCGATGGAAATCTTTCAAAACATGAATTAAAAGTGATTTTTGGCATATTTATAGAGTTTAAACTTCATTTAACCAAAAATACTAAGTTATTTGGTATTAATATATGGATTTTACAAAATTTCAATACTTTTTAGTATAACTTTTGTTAATTAAAGTTTCATGTTGGCAAAATTGCTCTAAAATGTTCAAGGCAAGTTACCTGCAATGAAACAATACAAAAACATGATGTTTTACTAAAAAAATCTTGATTTTCGTAAAGTGTCTCATTGTTCCCCAGCTGTCTCATTGTTCCTGCCAAGTGCGTCTACAATGAGACAGTTGAATAACTCTGGCTGTAGATGTCGGATCGATCACATATTTTGGTTAATGTTAAAACACATCAAAAGAAAGATAATGCAACAAAAAGCTCATTAAAACATGCTAATGAAAAAATTAGAAAAATCGTTGAAAGTTGAAAACCAAAAGTGTCTCATTGATGACTACCCTACCCTACTATTGGATTGTGAGTCAGTGAATGAGTGAGCGAGTGAGTGAGTGAGTGAGTGAGTGAGTGAGCGAGCGAGGGAGTGAGTGAGTGAGTGAGTGAGTGAGTGAGTGAGTGAGTGAGTGAGTGAGTGAGTGAGTGAGTGAGTGAGTGAGTGAGTGAGTGAGTGAGTGAGTGAGTGAGTGAGTGAGTGAGTGAGTGAGTGAGTGAGTGAGTGAGTGTAGTGAGAGTAGATCAGTGAGTTAGTGATTGATGCTGAGTGAATGAGTGAGTGAGTAGATCAGTGAGTTAGTGATTGATGCTGAGTGAATGAGTGAGATAGAGAGTAATTCTGAGTGAGTGAGTGAGTGAATGAGTGAATAAGTTAGTGAGATTGTTTAAAATAATCACCAATTGTTGAAATTGAAGTGCTCCAAGCTAAACAATATTATTTCTAGTAAATATTCAAGCACCTTTTTTGCGTTATGCAATTCTAGCTTCTGCATAATACCCACCATCAATTGTGTCCGCATATACGTTAACCCCTTTCGTGACCCACTCCCGACCAACGCCAATCTAGGATATTCGCGCGAGTGTGCCCACACCAGTGCCGGCTCACAGTGTCTCCAATGGCTCAAATATGGACAAAAATAAATCTCGACGCAACCGCCAGCCCAGCCAACTCGGCATCTCCCTAGGCTATCGTTTAGCTCATTAATTTTAATGCACACCTTTGCGCGTTTTGGTCCGTACTCTGGTCCATCTTGGCAGAGTCCCCTGGCGCAGGTTCGTAAACGAAATCGAAAACCCATTCCGAGGGTGAGCGTGCTAGCAAGTCTCACTTTCAGCAGCCGATGACGACGTCAACGGGTCAGATCAAGTGATTTGCTTCAGCAGAAGTGCGAGCTTTTGCTCATGTTAAATGGAGGTCTTTAAAGTTAACCATTTTCACCTACAAATCACCGGGGGATCGTGGGTAACCCTTGGCTTAGGGTGTTAAAATTGGGTAAAATTGAAAACTTAATTTTCACTTGAATAAAATTTCAAAATAAAATTCAAATGATTTTTAAATAAAACCCTCAAATCATATCAAAAGAGTTTGATGCGCCAAGGGTTTCCCGTCCATGCCCGCCCTATTCGGAGGAGGTGCAGATGGCAATTACCGGCCGAACCGTGGCTGCACTTTGGTGTATTTATTGTTGAGCAACAGAAATAAATACAATAATGTGTGAACAACTGCCAGGGGAGAGCTCGAAAAAACTGGGCGTTTTGGGCTCGGGAACATCGCAACGTTTGAAAAGCATCCTAGCGTTATGCAATTTTCGCCCTCACCCCTCGCAAAAAGTCAACCTTCAAAGGTGTTAAAAGCGTATCGCCCTAATGTCATCTGGTCGTGCAGCAAGTGGAGTTGGTGTGAACGCCTAGCGTGCGGCATTTGAGTCAAGATTGCTGTTTCGAAATTGATGTCCATTAACTCGCTTACACGCTCTCTAACTCACTCACTCACTGATTGAATAACTCACTAACTCACTCACTCACTTACTCTAAATATCGCTGCATTTTTCCACTTTTTTGCGTCAAAGCTAAAATTCTCGATTAAAAATCAAATTCCTCATTACTTTCACATTTCGTTCGAAACAAAATCATTAAACCAATCCAAAAGCATCCCATTTCGGGTAATAAAAATGGCTTGTTTCCCCACTTTGTCGTCCTTTGGCAGTGTGTCGCGCGAGCGTTCGGGGGTCATTAGTGGAGAAAAATAATAATGAAAATAAAAACGCACCGCACATAATTTGCCCACGTCGTGAACCCCGGCGTGTGGCCGGCCGAGGTCAATCCGCCACAAATTGGACCGCCAATTATCGGTAGGCCACAAAGGCGGTGCAACGTGAAAGTCACGTTGGACCATTTTTTTTGGGGGAAATTTCGGGGTTCGTCACTGGTGAGATTGAACGCGCGTTGAAGTCACTGTATAGGATTTTAGTTCTTTTAGGAAGATTTTTTACAAAAATCGTGGAAAATTAGAAATATTGAATATCTTTTCAAGAAAGCAAGACAGTAGCCGCACCATTCGTGCCCACTTTAGATGCGATCGCCGGACCGCCCAAAAGTTGCCGATTTGGTCAGTCTGGGGTAGCCGTGATCTTTTAACCTGTCAATCCTCCCCCGGCAACAAATCAACCGGGCACGTTTCGTAACCATTATAATCACTGGTTTATGAGGGCACAGATAAAAATGTTGATCTTAAAATCTTAAAATCTCAAAATCTTAAAATCTTAAAATCTCAAAATCTCAAAATCTCAAAATCTCAAAATCTCAAAATCTCAAAATCTTAAAATCTTAAAATCTTAAAATCTTAAAATCTTAAAATCTTAAAATCTTAAAATCTTAAAATCTTAAAATCTTAAAATCTTAAAATCTTAAAATCTTAAAATCTTAAAATCTTAAAATCTTAAAATCTTAAAATCTTAAAATCTTAAAATCTTAAAATCTTAAAATCTTAAAATCTTAAAATCTTAAAATCTCAAAATCTTAAAATCTTAAAATCTCAAAATCTCAAAATCTCAAAATCTCAAAATCTCAAAATCTCAAAATCTTAAAATCTTAAAATCTTAAAATCTTAAAATCTTAAAATCTTAAAATCTTAAAATCTTAAAATCTTAAAATCTTAAAATCTTAAAATCTTAAAATCTTAAAATCTTAAAATCTTAAAATCTTAAAATCTTAAAATCTTAAAATCTTAAAATCTTAAAATCTTAAAATCTTAAAATCTTAAAATCTTAAAATCTTAAAATCTTAAAATCTTAAAATCTTAAAATCTTAAAATCTTAAAATCTTAAAATCTTAAAATCTTAAAATCTTAAAATCTTAAAATCTTAAAATCTTAAAATCTTAAAATCTTAAAATCTTAAAATCTTAAAATCTTAAAATCTTAAAATCTTAAAATCTTAAAATCTTAAAATCTTAAAATCTTAAAATCTTAAAATCTTAAAATCTTAAAATCTTAAAATCTTAAAATCTTAAAATCTTAAAATCTTAAAATCTTAAAATCTTAAAATCTTAAAATCTTAAAATCTTAAAATCTTAAAATCTTAAAATCTTAAAATCTTAAAATCTTAAAATCTTAAAATCTTAAAATCTTAAAATCTTAAAATCTTAAAATCCTCAAATCTTAAAATCTTAAAATCTTAAAAATTTAAAAATTTAATTTGTAAGAATTTGTCAATGAAGGGCCGTATGCACCAAGTAATCAATATAAAGTAATTTATGTCAATATTTAAAAAAAAGTAGTTTTTACTGTGCTCCGTGACCAGTAGCCCTGCAAAACAGAAGTCACTCTACTGTCCAAATTGTTGACGATGCCCGAAGCCTAATGCATTTTCACTTTCAACAGCAATCCTTTCACTCTCGCACGCACAGATTCCACGCTTGACAGGGGGGAGGGAATGTCCACCGTAAACCGTTTGTGGGATAAATCGCGATAAGCCCACCCCGCGTCAGTCAAGGGTTAAAGGCCGTAGCGCGCAGCGGCAGCCAGTGAGAAGTTGATGATTTCTTATTTTTTATTGATGTCCATACGGCGGTGGGCAATATCTTGCCCCCGGACCAACTATGGCCAATTGAATGGGCCCGACTTGGTCCGGCCAAGTCTCGTGGGGCTAATTTATGTTTGATTTAATGGGAACAGTGCCTTAAGGCGGTGACGTATTGCTGAATTGAAGTTAGTTGTTTATTAATTTGCGTTTGTTTTTAGTTTGTGACGAAATATCTCTAGAAAATTGTCTTTTTTTTCAACTTCTTTAATTTATTATTCAACTGCACAATTACGTAAAAAAACCCAACATGTCCAAAAGTCGCGCAAAATAAATTGAATTAAAAATTAAGAAGGGTGAAATTTGCATAATGCAAATTAGTCCCAAAGGGGGTCGCGCTCGTTCGTGGGCCATGCAGTTTCCAACAACCTCCAAATGCGCGTGGGTGGGTGTTGAAAAATTGATTTAGCAACCGTGCGGCGGCAACCACCGGCAAAGAACATGTCGTCGTGGTTGTGTAATCGCCCCGTTTGCAAGATAACTAATTTCTGGCCACAATTCCATGACCAGGTAGACGATGCTCTCACCCCTCCTGGGAAACAAATGCAAAATTAAGCAAAACAGAAGGAGCACGAAAAAAAAAACCGAAATCAACCGCGATAAGGAGCATGCACACAAAGCAGGCGACGAACCCTTGTCAGCGGCGAAGGAGACTTGAGAGATTAAAGCGACGAACCCCGGCGAGAGGAAAGTGAGAGATGAAAAATCGTCAGCCTAATGAACGACAATTGAGGGTGACTTCACGGGACGATTCGGCCAAACCGCCGGCCAGCAACAAATCAGACGGGCGAATGAAGGAAACCGGCGCGATTCTCAGGTGAATGTGTGATTTCTTTCTTGCATCCTCCTTGTTCTTGTTTTGGGCTCGGAAATCGAAAGCGTGTGGCGGCCTCTCACTTGTTGGGGTGTTTAAGGGTGGTATGCATCAACAACTTGGTTCCTAGACTAGCTTTAGATTTTAGGTTTTTATTTTTTGGTTAGGTTGAATATATTCAAAAATAATATATTCTTCCTGTAAATTGTCCATTTCACATATACCAATTTATAAGGTATATTTTTATTCTTGTGTTTGATTTGGATTTCTCAACTGATATTTAATTTTTTTACTGGAGAACGTCGCAAAGAAACATGGTTGGAAATCCTGTCAGCAAATTCGATTACTTTATGTTTTGTCAGCATTGAAATGTTCCGAAATCGCCAACATTGTTTTAAAAAAATATTTCGATGTCTATAAATTCAATAACAAACACAGAAAAAAATTGTGGCAATATTCATCAGGAAATGGTGACAGATTATGTGTCAAAAAAATGATTATTTTTTCCCCTAAAAATGATGAATTTTCATCAGTTTTTGATGAATATTCATTAGGTTCACATTTTTACACATGTTTATGTAATATTACTAGGTAACTAAATTTTCAACATTCCAAAATTCAACTTTTTTTCTGTGAAAGAGTTACCAGTTCCAGGACTTCTATCAGATAACCAGATTTCATCCAAAATTATGCAAGAATATTTCAAATTTCGTTTGTGTTCGTAATTGTTTTTTTTTCTATTTTAAGTTAAACAAAATTTCGTAATATTTTTTAATTCGTTAAATAATGACAAATAATAATACTTGTGATCAGAAATCTTAAATTATAATGAATTCCAGCTGGTTAGAAAATGAAAAAATAACATATTTTTTAAGTCTAATAAGCTGTTGTGTTTCAAATATTCATTCAATTCATTCAATGACTGAATTTCAATTTTAATGTTTCTTAGAGTAATTTATACGTAATATTCTGATGAATCTGAAATAAAATTGCTTCACTGTCATTTTCAACCAATAGTTTTTCTACTCTTGAATAAAAAAATAACGCAACATTAATTTGCAAAGTAAAAATTGAAAAATATCAAAAATTTGGGAAATTCAAACTAACATAAATTTGAAGTGCGTTTATATTAAAAGGTAATTTGAAATGTGTTTCAAAGCTTTTTTGTTTGAAATTGACAAGTCTGCTAAATTTTAATTGCTGTTGCTGTCTGGAGATACCTTCCAAACGAGTCTAAAATGTCAAAGATCTGACAACCCTGTCTCAAGTTAAGTCCACTCAAGTGATATTGATGTACTTTCCACAGAATGAATAATTAAGATGAAAGTTTTTGTGGGTCTGTCGTTTGAGCTATTATGAAAATAAAAAAAAAAAAAACATTATAAAAAAACATTTTGAAAGCTGCTCATTCAAACCTCAGTAAAATCCATCAAAATCGTACGATTCACTTCAAAATGAATAAGTTTAGTTTTGACAGAGATTGAGTGATTTTATATGAAAGTCTCCCACTTTAACTTAGCTGGGAACTTTAGAAAATTCACTCGAATTTTCAAAAATAGATTTTAGAAATTAATAATTATTATTTTGCAAAATTATCTAAATTATCTTAATAAGGTAAAATAGGAACCTTCTGTAGTTTCAACACTTCTTAAAACGTACTGATATTTCAAACTTTTGAAGGCTAAGACCAAACTGAACCAAGGCTTCCGAACAAAAGTCCCAAACATATTTTTTCAATGAAATGTAAAAATTTATAAAGGTGAGTTTATAAATTTCAATCAGTACAAAGAAAAAGAATAGTTCGAAAAATCTTGTCAAGTCAAGGCTGGGCCCAATTCACTCCAGATGACGATAATGTTTTTGTTAACATTGGACAATTTTTTCTGTAATTTGAATAGGGTAATTCTCCGCCAACTCACACAGCAGTTGCCCCGACCCCTCTTCGATTTGCGTGAAACTTTGTCCTAAGGGGTAACTTTTGTCCCTGATCACGAATCCGAGGTCCGTTTTTTGATATCTCGTGACGGAGGGGCGGTACGACCCCTTCCATTTTTGAACATGTGAAAAAAGAGGTGTTTTTCAATAATTTGCAGCCTGAAACGGTGATGAGATAGAAATTTGGTGTCAAAGGGACTTTTATGTAAAATTAGACGCCCGATTTGATGGCGTACTCAGAATTCCGAAAAAACGTATTTTTCATCGAAAAAAACACTAAAAAAGTTTTAAAAATTCTCCCATTTTCCGTTACTCGACTGTAAAAAATTTTGGAACATGTCATTTTATGGGAAATTTAATGTACTTTTCGAATCTACATTGTCCCAGAAGGGTCATTTTTTCATTTAGAACAAAATTTTTCATTTTAAAATTTCGTGTTTTTTCTAACTTTGCAGGGTTATTTTTTAGAGTGTAACAATGTTCTACAAAGTTGTAGAGCAGACAATTACAAAAATTTTGATATATAGACATAAGGGGTTTGCTAATAAACATCACGAGTTATCGCGATTCTACGAAAAAAAGTTTTGAAAAAGTTGGTCGTCATCGATCATGGCCGTTCATGGTCACCCGCGACAGACACGGACGACGAAACAAAGAGAAACGCAAAAAGTAACTTTTTCAAAACTTTTTTTCGTAAAATCGCGATAACTCGTGATGTTTATTAGCAAACCCCTTATGTCTATATATCAAAATTTTTGTAATTGTCTGCTCTACAACTTTGTAAAACATTGTTACACTCTAAAAAATAACCCTGCAAAGTTAGAAAAAACACGAAATTTTAAAATGAAAAATTTTGTTCTAAATGAAAAAATGACCCTTCTGGGACAATGTAGATTCGAAAAGTACATTAAATTTCCCATAAAATGACATGTTCCAAAATTTTTTACAGTCGAGTAACGGAAAATGGGAGAATTTTTAAAACTTTTTTAGTGTTTTTTTCGATGAAAAATACGTTTTTTCGGAATTCTGAGTACGCCATCAAATCGGGCGTCTAATTTTACATAAAAGTCCCTTTGACACCAAATTTCTATCTCATCACCGTTTCAGGCTGCAAATTATTGAAAAACACCTCATTTTTCGCATGTTCAAAAATGGAAGGGGTCGTACCGCCCCTCCGTCACGAGATATCAAAAAACGGACCTCGGTTTCGTGATCAGGGACAAAAGTTACCCCTTAGGACAAAGTTTCACGCAAATCGAAGAGGGGTCGGGGCAACTTTTCCCGATTTCGTGTGAGTTGGTAGAGAATTACCCAATACTTATAAACTTTCCAAAATCCCAAAAATCGCCTTTTGGGTGGAAAATTCAACATTAAAAAAATATTCTTAAAAGGTGAAATGTCCAGAAAATTTAAAATCTACAAATATGAAATACCAAAATAATTGAGGTTTCAGGAGAAATTATTGTAGGAAGTATAAAAATGATAATCAGAAGTTAACTTTCAAATTTCGAATTTTGAATGGAAGATTTGGGTAGGAATTATATCCAATTATAAAAATTACTACTGTTTTGGAAAAGTTTTTTTTTGTAATATCGCTGATTTTTCAGATTTTTTTGATTCAAGGTAAAAATAACAATAAATATCAAAATTATTTATTGATGGCAGAAAAAATGTATAATTTTACCAATAAAAATGTTTAAATTTTCCTCTTTTCTGAATTACGTATTTTTCAGTCTAAATTGGGGAAATAATATTAATAATAATACATCTCAAAAAAAATAATAATTAAAATAATAATAATAATCATAATAATACATCTGAGCAATTCTCTACGAAATCGGTCTTTTTTCTTCAATTTTAATTTTTGTATTTTTTAATCCAACTGAAACTTTTTTGGTGCCTTCGGTATGCCTAAAGAAGCCATTTTGCATCATTAGTTTGTCCATATAATTTTCCATACAAATTTCGCAGCTGTCCATACAAAAATGATATGTGAAAATTCGAAAATCTGTATCTTTTGAAGGAATTTTTTGATCGATTTGGTGTCTTCGGCAAAGTTGTAGGTATGGATATGGACTACACTGGAAAAAAATGATACACGGTAAAAAAAATTTTGGTGATTTTTTATTTAACTTTTTATCACCAAAATTTGATTTGCAAAAAAACACTATTTTTTATTTTTTTAATTTTTTGATATGTTTAAGAGGACATAAAATTCCAACTTTTCAGAAATTTCCAGGTTGTGCAAAAAATCATTGACCGAGTTATGAATTTTTTAATCAATACTGATTTAAAAAAAAAATCGAAATATTGGTCGCAAATTTTTTTCAACTTCATTTTTCGATGTAAAATCAAATTTGCAATCAAAAAGTACTTTCGTAAAATTTAGATAAAGTGCACCGTTTTCAAGTTAAATCCATATTTAGGTGACTTTTTTGAAAATAGTCGCAGTTTTTCATTTTTTTTAAATTAGTGCACATGTTTGAACACTTTAGGAAAAAATATTTTTGAAAAGCTGAGAAAATTCTCTATGTTTTGCTTCTTCGGACTTTGTTGATACGACCTTTAGTTGCTGAGATATTGCAATGCAAAGGTTTAAAAACAGGAAAATTGATGTTTTTTAAGTCTCACCCAAACAGCCCACCATTTTTTAATGTCGATATCTCAGCAACTAATTGTCCGATTTTCATTGTTAATATATGAAACATCTGTGAAAGTTTCCGATCTTTTCGAAAACATTATTTTCAAAATTTCAAAATCAAGACTAACTTTTTAAAAGGGTGTAATATTGAATGTTTGGCCCTTTTAAAATGTTAGTCTTGATTTGAAAATTTCGAAAATAATGTTTTCGAAAAGATCGGAAATTTTACAAATGTTCCATATATTAACATTGAAAATCGGACCATAAGTTGCTGAGATATCGACATTAAAAAATGGTGGGCTGTTTGGGTGAGACTTAGAAAACATCAATTTTCCTGTTTTTAAACCTTTGCATTGCAATATCTCAGCAACTAAAGGTCGTATCAACAAAGTCCGAAGAAGCAAAATATAGAGAATTTCAAAAATATTTTTTCCTAAAGTGTGCAAACATGTGCACTAATTTAAAAAAATGAAAAACTGCGACTATTTTCAAAAAAGTCACCTAAATATGGATTTAACTTGAAAACGGTGCACTTTATCAAAATTCTACAAAAGTACTTTTTGATTGCAAATTTGATTTTACATCGAAAAATGAAGTTGAAAAAATTTTGCGAACAATATTTCGATTTTTTTAAAAAATAAGTGTTGATTAAAAAATTCATAACTCGGTCAATGATTTTTTGCACAACCTGGAAATTTCTGAAAAGTCGGCATTTTATGTCCTCTAAAACATATCAAAAAATAAAAAAAATTAAAAATAGTGTTTTTTTTGCAAATCAAGTTTTAGTGATAAAAAGTTAAATAAAAAAATCACCAAATTTTTTTTACCGTGTATCATTGTTTTTCAGTGTAGTCCGTATCCATACCTACAACTTTGCCGAAGACACCAAATCGATTAAAAAATTCCTTCAAAAGATACAGATTTTTTAATTTTCATTATCATTTTTGTATGGACAGCTGCGAAATTTGTATAGAAAACTATATGGACAAACTAATGATGCAAAATGGCTTCTTTGAGCATACCGAAGGCACCAAAAAAATTTCAGTCGGATTAAAAAATACAAAAAAAAATTGAATGACCGAAATCCTAAAGGAGTGCTCATCTTAAAAAAAAATCTTCCAATATTACAACTTCCAAAATTACACAATTTTTTACAGTGTAGTTGAAAGTTTAAGTCAGATACAAAAAATTGGTCTGGAAGAAGAAGCTTTGCGACGGATCATTACCATAACACTGATTATCCGGCAGGACTGTGGCATAGCATATCGCAACTTAAGTTGAATTTTACAATTCATGAGAACTTCAGATTTTAGTCTTAATAGGGGAACAGAAACCGAACATCGAGCACTTAGTTTCGGGATATCAGTATTTTCAATTACAGTTAAAAAAATTGTTTTATCTGAAATCAAGAAATAAATAAGTAATATAAAATTTGCAATAAATTGTTTGAATAGTGAAAATGAAAAAAATAGCGTATATCCTCTAAGGCAGAATAATTTTTTTTTTCTATAAAAGATTAAATTTATTTTTCCTAACTGGTGCATACCGCCCTTCCAATTTGCAGTTCTCAAGGTTGTTTGCCAAGAAGTCGGTGGCGGCGGCACGGGGAAGGGACCTTAATCTGGTAGCTGTGCGCATGCACATGGTCCTCTCAGTGCTGCAGCAGGGGCGAAATATACCTAATGAAACATGAAATGAATTAATTATTTCATTAAAACCCAGTCAACAATATATCAGACAAGCCAACGCGTTGTTGCTTCTGGCGGCAGGTCATGTGTCGTTCGATTGGAGTTTGTGGGGAAGAAGAAGAGGTGAAACAAGGTCGGAAATTGCACTTTTGGACGGTTTTTTTTGGGATATTGAGTTGGAGTTGGAGAGTTTTGGGATGGTTTGAAATCAAACTGATGCGTTCTTCAAAGTTTTGGTCACGAGTTAAACCTTCATAAACGATTTTCGAACTCTGCAATTGCCACAACATCGACCATCACGAGGTATCACGCGGGGCAGTAGTTTCCACCTTGGAGAGGTCTTTCATTACAGTCAGAAGCACAACAGAGAGAGAAGGTTAAAAAATTACAGGTGGGCAACTCAGTACTCAAAACTTCACGTGAAGATCGTCAAATGGACCCCTGGACTGCTTCCACTGCACTGTTTCATAAACTGTTCAATTACGGTGCAATCAAAAGTTGCAACCTTCATGGCAGAGTCCATAGTCCTGGCTCTGGACGTAAGGATTTCGAGGAAAAACTCATCCAAATCGAACTCTCTCGCACACAAACGATCGTGTTGTCTTCATAATAATGTTGCAAAATGAAAGGGGAGTACGTACACGGTTATGAAAAAAAAAATGAAACAGAATTACGGGTGGAATTTAAATTGTTACCCTGGCTGGAGCACCGAAGAAATGGGCTTCGATCGATGTTCTGCTCTTGTTGTTGTTAAAGGCTTTTCGCAATGGAGGGCGTGGTGAAAGATGGTTCCACTTTGCAGTTCTTGGAAAGCAGTCGATACATTGAAAGCAAAGTGAACCGGGAATCCTTGGGTTTATTGTTGGAGTTTTGTTTTTGACAAATTGTCCAACTCATAATTATGTGAAGGTATAGACCATGTTGCACTTAGTGCGAAAATAGTAGTTTATGTAACAAGTTGCAAAAACAAGATTTTTTCAACACGATTCGTAGAATTATTCAACGAGGTTTACCGAGTTAAATCAATAAGACGAGTGCTGAAAAAATCAAGTTTTGAACAAGTTGCTTACAACATTTTTTGCAATTCCGAGAAGCGCTTTTTGAATGGAATTACATTACATCCATGTATTAAAGTAAATTCTCCGTTCAAAATCATAAAAAATATTGAAAGACGTTATTTTCGATAATAGTGCTTAAAAGTTCAACTTTTCAGCACTCATTTAAGTGCTTCACTAGGATAAAAAAAATGACAGTTTCACAGGGGGATTGCAAAACATTAGAAATAAATAAATTCGATTTAATTTTATTTCTCTAGCTTACATACTTAAATTATTTTCATATGAGCAATTCTCTGCGAAATCCACCGATTTTGTGCGTTTTGTATTTTTTCATTTGGTTCCAACTTTGTGGGGGTTTTCCCATTTAACAAAGAAGCCAAAAAAAAAACGTAAATATTCGAAAATCTGTATCTTTTTAAGAAATTGCTGAGCGATTTCCCTTTTTTACAGAAAATAAATTTCACGAAATCTATTTTTTTTTAATTTTTCTTAATTCTTAATTTTTTGGTGTTTGTTTTCTATCTGAAATCAAATTTGCAATCTAAAAGTACAATACAGAAATTTTGAAAAAGTGTTCCACTTTTAAAGCATGACCATTTTATGTATGATTTTAACAAAAATGGCATTCCTGAATATTCTTGAAATTTTTGAATGGTTCAGAAATCGTTCTAAAATTTCTCTAAGATTATTTAAAATTGGACCTCTGGTTGCTGAGATTCAGCGTATAAAAAAAAAACCTCACCCAAACAGTCTCCAACTTGCTAATGCCAGTGTTCAATATTAGAAAAATGAAACATTCGTGTTTTGTGATTGTGATTTCGAAAAAAATAATCAGAATACTTTGGAATCAAGACTCAAATTTCAAATATTGAATATTAATAAGTGCAAAACACTAAAAAAATCGAAAATGTCTCTTGAAAATGATGAAAAATAGGCAAAAGATAATGATTAGAGAAGTAGTTCTCGACCTTTTTCGTTCCATTCCCTCTTGCTAATTTTCAAGAGCTTAATTTTCTACCTCATAATCATAAATTATTGGTATCACTAAACAAATATCATGATTTAATGAAAAAAAAAAAATCATAACATCACAACAAATGTAAATAAATCCTGTAAAATACATATACTTGTAAAGTCTAAGAGAATTATTTTTTTTTCTTTAAAAAACCCAAAATGTGTTTTTATTTGATCATGTTGATTTGAATGCAATACAGACGTGCCTCGGTTTAGCACCGCATATGGGGGATGCAAAACCGAGGCGTGCATAACTGAAGCACAGAGCTTATGGAATTTTGGCTATATGGGAGACATTGGCTACAATCGTATCGATGATGTCAGCTATCCATTAAAATTATAGTTTCATGAAAATTTTCACAAAAATACGTATTTTCCTGTATTTTAAAAATGCATTTTTTTCTCTAAAGAAACCAAAAAAGTACACTATTATTGCAATATGGGTATTAAATGATCAGATTTTTTTCATACATTTCAAATGTTTAACTTTTTTCCAAAATGGTCAAAATTTTTACAAAACTACGTATTTTCGAAAAAAAATACTTAAAATTTCAGTTTTTATCAAGCGATTTTTTGATACATTTCGAATATAATAACAACATTTCATTAAAATTTCAGTTTTCAGGATTTTTTCATACATTTTGAATGTAATAACAACATTTTTTGGAAATACTCAAAATGTTCACAAAACTACGTATTTTCGAAAAAATACCCCAAATTTCAGTTTTTTACTATATGGGTATCAAACGATCAGGATTTTTCAATACATTTTGAATGTAATAACAACATATTTTGAAAACACTCAAAATTTTCACAAAAATACGTTTTTTTCAAAAAATAATCAAAATTTCAGTTTTTACATCATGGGTATCAGACGATCAGGATTTTTTGCATATATTTCGAATATAATAACAAACTTTTTTTGAAAATACTCAAAATTTTCACAAAACTACGTATTTTCGAAAAACTACTCAAAATTACAGTTTTTACAATAAAGTTTCAAATGATCGGGATTTTTTTACACATTTCAAAAGTTATAACGCAAATTCGATAAAATACTCCAATTTTTCACTTTACAACGTTTTTAAAAAAATACTCATTTTTTTTTGTATTTTCTAAAAATATGGTTATTTTATTCGAAATGTATGATAAATCTCGATCGTCTGATACCCATATTGTTAAAACGGAAATTTTGAGTATTTTTTTTCGAAAATACGTAGTTGTGTGAAAATTTTGAGTATTTTCAAAAAATATTGTTATTGAGCAATTCTCTACGAAATCGGTCTTTTTTCTTCAATTTTAATTTTTGTATTTTTTAATCCGGCTGAAACTTTTTTGGTGCCTTCGGTATGCCCAAAGAAGCCATTTTGCATCATTAGTTTGTCCATATAATTTTCCATACAAATTCGGCAGCTGTCCATACAAAAATGATGTATGAAAATTCAAAAATCTGTATCTTTTGAAGGAATTTTTTGATCGATTTGGTGTCTTCGGCAAAGTTGTAGGTATGGATACGGACTACACTGGAAAAAATAATACACGGTAAAAAAAAATTTGGTGATTTTTTTATTTAACTTTTTATCACTAAAACTTGATTTACAAAAAAACACTATTTTTAATTTTTTTTATTTTTTGATATGTTTTAGAAGACATAAAATGCCAACTTTTCAGAAATTTCCAGGTTGTGCAAAAAATCACTGACCGAGTTATGAATTTTTTAATCAATACTGATTTTTTCAAAAAATCGAAATTTTGGTCGTAAAAATTTTTCAACTTCATTTTTCGATGTAAAATCAAATTTGCAATCAAAAAGTACTTTACTAAAATTTTGATAAAGTGCACCGTTTTCAAGTTATAGCCATATTTAAGTGACTTTTTTGAAAATAGTCGCAGTTTTTCATTTTTTTAAATTAGTGCACATGTTTGCCCAGTTTTGAAAAAAATATTTTTGAAAAGCTGAGAAAATTCTCTATATTTTGCTTATTCGGACTATGTTGATACGACCTTTAGTTGCTGAGATATTGCAATGCAAAGGTTTAAAAACAGGAAAATTGATGTTTTCTAAGTTTCACCCAAACAACCCACCATTTTCTATCGTCAATATCTCAGCAACTAATGGTCCGATTTTCAATGTTAATATATGAAACAATTGTGAAATTTTCCGATCTTTTCGAAAAAAATATTTTTGGAATTTTCAAATCAAGACAAACATTTTAAAAGGGCGTAATATTGAATGTTTGGCCTTTGTGAAATGTTAGTCTTGATTTGAAAATTCCAAAAATATTTTTTTCGAAGAGATCGGAAAATTTCACAAATGTTTCATATATTAACATTGAAAATCGGACCATTAGTTGCTGAGATATTGACGATAGAAAATGGTGGGTTGTTTGGGTGAAACTTAGAAAACATCAATTTTCCTGTTTTTAAACCTTTGCATTGCAATATCTCAGCAACTAAAGGTCGTATCAACAAAGTCCAAATAAGCAAAATATAGAGAATTTTCTCAGCTTTTCAAAAATATTTTTTTCAAAACTGGGCAAACATGTGCACTAATTTAAAAAAATGAAAAACTGCGACTATTTTCAAAAAAGTCACTTAAATATGGCTATAACTTGAAAACGGTGCACTTTATCAAAATTTCAGTAAAGTACTTTTTGATTGCAAATTTGATTTTACATCGAAAAATGAAGTTGAAAAATTTTTACGACCAAAATTTCGATTTTTTGAAAAAATCAGTATTGATTCATAACTCGGTCAGTGATTTTTTGCACAACCTGGAAATTTCTGAAAAGTTGGCATTTTATGCCTTCTAAAACATATCAAAAAATAAAAAAAATTAAAAATAGTGTTTTTTTGTAAATCAAGTTTTAGTGATAAAAAGTTAAATAAAAAAATCACCAAATTTTTTTTACCGTGTATTATTTTTTTCCAGTGTAGTCCGTATCCATACCTACAACTTTGCCGAAGACACCAAATCGATCAAAAAATTCCTTCAAAAGATACAGATTTTTGAATTTTCATACATCATTTTTGTATGGACAGCTGCCGAATTTGTATGGAAAATTATATGGACAAACTAATGATGCAAAATGGCTTCTTTGGGCATACCGAAGGCACCAAAAAAGTTTCAGTCGGATTAAAAAATACAAAAAAAATCGAATGACCGAAATCCTAGAGAACTGCTCTATTACATTCGAAATATATAAAAAAAATCCCGATCGTTTGATACCCATATTGTTAACACTGAAATTTTGAGTATTTTTTCAAAAATACGTAGTTTTGTGAAAATTTTAAGTGTTTTCAAAAAAAAAATTTTACATTTGAAATGAAAAAAATCCATTAATTTGATACCCATATTGAAATAACAATAATTTTGAGTATTTTTTAAAGTAACATTGTATTTTCAAAATACGTATTTTTATGAAAATTTTCATGAAATAATAATTTCAGTGGATAGCTGACATCATCCCGATTCCAAAACACTACAATATTTCGATGTTTGCATGATTTTTCATACGAATAAAGCCAATGTCTCCCATATAGCCAAAATCCCATAAGCTCTGTGATTCAGTTAAGCACTGGACCGTGCTTAACCGAGGCAGCTGAACGAATCAAAACCGAGGCAGTGCAAAACAGATGCGTGCAAAACCGGGGCATGACTGTATCTCACAAATAAACCTTTCCTGTTTGACAGAATACTAAAAATGTATGTACACTCAAACCCCGATGGTTTGACACCAACTGTTGTCAATCGAACGGGGTCACTTTTAAGTTTAACACCCCTTTCACACGGAGTTCACAAACACTACCAAATGTTTGTTTTGATAGTGTTCGTGAGCGCTGTGTAAAAAGTGACAGTTCGTCACTTTTTAGTTTGACTTTGACCAACCAACGGGGTACAAACTAAAAAAGTGTCAAACGAAAAAGTGACCAACCACCGGGGTTGTGTGTATAATATAATATTTAGAGTTTTATTTGATGAAATTTTGTGAATATTGAAAAAATCTTTTCAGGTTTACCTTAGGCAAATAAATACAAACCTAACAGAAATAAATCCAAATAATCATTTTCAAACACCAACAGAACAGGAATGATCTTAAAAAATATTTAACAAAAAATGATCTTTGAAACTGTCTATAAAAAATAAGAAACAAATACATTTAAAATGATAACAGCCAATGTAAATTTTTTGATAAGTTTAGAATTTCATGTTTAACATAAAAAAATATTTTACAAATTATCTTTAAGTTACAACCGCCAACTGGGGAAAATCGGGACTACAGTCTGAATAGGTACAGGAGATTTTAGCGCAATGCATCTTCTATTCGTTACTTTGATTTTTTTTTAGTTTGAAATCATTAATATAAGTAAATATGGTACCAATTTTTTTTGAATTAATAAAATCAAGGAGAAAATATTTTTAGCGCTAGGCATTTTGCGGATCTATAAACTAAAATTTTATCAATTTTCCTTAATAAGCCAAATTAGTGCTGATATATGCGAAATATATATTTTTATGCTTTAAAATTCATCTATATCCTTAATCAAATCTGAATTTCCAGAGTTTTTTTTTTTCAATTTCGAGAATTCCCGGTTTTCGAAAATTCCCTGGAATTTTGTCCCGAGAATTCCTTGGATGGAAAATGGGTGCAAAATATGTCAGATTGAAAATCAAGACATTGAGCGCCTCACTTATTTTAGAATGAAATTTGAATGAAATTTACATTCATTTGTTTTGGGAAGATTGATTAATGTTTTTCAGCATTTTCAAAATGTTGCATCTATTATTCAAACGAATTTTAAATTACAGATCATAAAAATAAATAATCAAATGATTTTTTCTCCAAATTATGAGTTTGATTTTAAAAACCCCAGATGAAATATTCGATTTCTTCATGGTTGTTTTATGAGATTTACGAGGGATTCAAATATTGTAAGAATACAAAATTATGCTTTGAATTTGAAACTTCGGATGAATTTTAAACATGCTTTTCGAATAATGCAACTGTGTGTGTTTTTTACATTGAACAGTTTCAACAATTTTCAATTAAATTCATTTTCATCAGGCATTACTATTTTAAATTCATGTTTTTCAGTGCACAAGACTTAAACTCTTTCAGTTTTTAAGTCGCATTAAAATGATATATGTGCTGATTGATTGGATTGTTCGGTTGTTTTTTGTTTGCTGTTAATGATTTTATTTGATTATTTGTAGGATTTCTTAAAATATTTTTAAGGCAATGGTATGTAATATAGCTTTTATTTGTTATCATTTATTTCCTTTTCAGCTATACTTCTATCCTTATCCTTGGGCAACTTTTTTTAAAATTTGTTTCAATTACCACACATCCCCATGATGTCATGCGCCGATTGTCCACGTGAGATCGAGAGATGCCCCCAACGTCCGGCCCACAGCAGCCCGCAACGAAAAGGTGATTCACCTACATTCTGCCTTCTGGGCAGCGCAGCAGAAGTGTGGCAGCGTTGTGCTGTCATCGCCAACAATACCCCAAGAATCGTCCAACAACATCAACAAAGTACACAGTGAAAAATGCTTGAATTCTTTTTAGATTTTGTATTTTGTTTTATAAAAACTCTAGATAGATTTGATTTGAAGATTTGTTTTCATATAATTTTCAGTGAATTTATAACAATTATTATTGCTGTGCCCAAAGTGGCTTCTAGGAGAAATAATAATCATCGCGGCACTAAAACTTTACGATTATGACTCGCGCGGAAAGTCTTCTGGCTGGCGATTCCTTTTGACTTATGGCCTTTCAATCCGCGGCCAGATTGCTTACTGCAGCCGGAGTTGCTGTCATCGTTGCCATCATCCCGGGTGGGGTTGGGATGTCCACCGGCTACCGTGTAGCCGCGGAAGAATTTATGAAAAATGAACTTCCCATAAATCATCCAGACGAAAGCGGGAGCTTAAATGCTCGCCCAGAATTACGTACTTTATGGATGCCCCCCACCTCTCGTTGTCGAGGATCCTTCCAAGTTTTGGAGTCACTTCCCGAACCCCCGTGACAATAAGCCAGATTTATTCCGCAGAAGATCGGGGTTTTGTCGCATTTGCTCAAATTCATGTCTCAATTGCAGTTCAGTGACCTGCCCGGCGAGGGGACCTGTCAACGGTAAAACACTAGGACCGGTGTTGGTCGCACGCGGTCAAGGTGAAGAATCTTGAAAATTTAATTTCCCGTAACGACCACACGAAAATCGCGGCCGCAGTAAACCGCAAATCGTGAGGCAGGCGGCGCACAAAAGTCATCCATCTCGACCGGACAAAAGAAGTAGTCGGAGGTAAGATTTGAAAAGGGTTCGATTCAAAACTGTGGGATTCCTTGGGCAGAATATTGAATATAAAACTATTTTTTCTAGTGAATATATCAAATTTTATTTCTTCAAATTCCAATTTTTGATCTTAATTCGAAGTTCATAGAGGATGTACTACTGCACAGTCAATTTTTAGAGAATGCATGCAAAATATGTCTTTTATGACCATTTTTCATCAGTATTTCAAATTTAAAATGTCTTGGTGTGCTTCAAATCCCGGACACTGAAAAAAGCTGATTCGAAACACTCGATTTTGCTTATGAATCGCACAAATTTGGACTGAAATTTAAGGGAATGGCATTCATTAGGTCTGAAATAAGCTGTAAACACCAAAACAATCTATATTTTGTTTAAACAGTTTGAGGAATTTAAGAAAATCAGAAAAATAAATTTCTGCTTTGCTTCGAACCTGTATGAAATATTTCAGCGAAATGTTTCACATTTTTTGATAAACTGCTGCATTGGCAACAGCGTCCAAACATATTTGAAATAATAGTGCTAGAATTCATCAAATAACACAGTTTTGACACTAATTTTGCGAACTTATATCAAAAAACTAACTTAATCCACCTATGTGGTTGGGGCCTTCCACACTCATTACCAACAATGGCTGATATGATGGGGTTGTACACAAATTTCATCTATTTTTTAGATCCGGAATAAAAATGTACATAAATATCACTTAAGTGGCCATATCTCGAGACAGGGTTGCCAGATCTTCAATGTTTTGGACTCGTTGGAAAGGTCTTTTGATAAACTAACCAACGAAGGGTTGGATGGTGGATCCGGACATAGGTTACATACGTTTAAGTTAGATCCAGCTTCCAAAAAGTACATCAATACCACTTAAGTGGCCATATCTCGAGACAGGGTTGCCAGATCTTCAATGTTTTGGACTCGTTGGAAAGGTCTTTTGATAAACTAACCAACGAAGGGTTGGATGGTGGATCCGGACATAGGTTACGTACATTTAAGTTAGATCCAGCTTCCAAAAAGTACATCAATACCACTTAAGTGGCCATATCTCAAGACAGGGTTGCCAGATCTTCAATGTTTTTGACTCGTTGGAAAGGTCTTTTGATAACCTAACCAACGATGGGTCGGATGGTGGACCCGGACATAGTTTACATACATTTAAGCGAGATCCAGATATATGTGAAAACACATTTTTATACATAACTTTTGAACTACTTATCGAAACATCAATCTGTATAAAACTCGATCCATGGGACCCTAAACCAAGTCGAATGCAACAGGTTCGGGTCAAATCGGTTCAGCCAGTGCCGAGAAACATGAGCTAGTTTGTTGGTCACATACATACATACACACACACATACACACAGACATTTGTTCAGTTTTCGATTCTGAGTCGATATGTATACATGAAGGTGGGTCTACGACGTTTTTATACAAAGTTCATTTTTAGAGCAGGATTATAGCCTTACCTCAGTGAGGAAGGCAACAATTAAACAAAAAGATAAAACAAGATTAGGTGTCCTGGTTTCGAAGCGTCCGGAAATTCGAATCATGACGATATCACATGGTTTCATTTTAATTTATTCAAGAAAAGCAACTTTATTTTGAATCCATGACACACACTTTTTTTTGTTTTCGAATTTCTCAAATTTGTTGAAATATCACTCTGATAATACTTGAAGTATTTTAATTTAATTGAACGACTGCAGTTTCTTTTGATAACTAGGAAAATTCATGATATGGTATCAATTTTAAACTATTAATCAAATATTAAATTTTCAAACAAAAACTAACTAAATCCACCTATGTGGTTGGAGCCTTCCTCACTCATTACCAACAATGGCTGATTTGATGGGGTTGTACACAAATTTCATCTATTTTTTAGATCCGGAATAAAAAAGTACATAAATATCACTTAAGTGACCATATCTCGAGACAGGGTTGCCAGATCTTCAATGTTTTGGACTCGTTGGAAAGGTCTTTTGATAACCTAACCAACGATGGGTCGGATGGTGGATCCGGACATAGTTTACAAACATTTAAGTGAGATCCGGCTACAAAAAAAATATATAAATATCACTTAAGTGACCATATCTCGAGACAGGATTGCCAGATCTTCAATGTTTTGGACTCGTTGGAAAGGTCTTTCAACTACCTAACCAACGATGGGTCGGATGATGGATCCGGACATAGTTTACATACATTTAAGTGAGATCCGGCTTCCAAAAAGTACATAAATATCACTTAAATGGCCATATCTCGAGACAGGGTTGCCAGATCTTCAATGTTTTGGACTCGTTGGAAAGGTCTTTTGATAACCTATCCAACGATGGGTCGGATGGTGGATCCGGACATAGTTTACATACATTTAAGTGAGATCCGGCTTCCAAAAAGTACATAAATATCACTTAAAAGGCCATATCTCAAGACAGGGTTGCCAGATCTTCAATGTTTTGGACTCGTTGGAAAGGTCTTTTGATAACCTAACCAACGTCGGGTCGGATAGTTGACCCGGACATAGTTTACATACATTTAAGTGAGATCCGGCTTCAAAAAAGTACATAAATATCACTTAAGTGGTCATAACTCGAGACAGAGTTGCCAGATCTTCAATATTTTGGACTCGTTGGAAAGGTATTTTGATAACCTAACCAACAATAGGTCAGATGGTGGATCCGGACATAGTTTACATACATTTAAGTGAGATCTGGCTTCAAAAAAGTACATCAATATCACTTAAAAGGCCATATCTCGAGACAGGGTAGCCAGATCTTCAATGTTTTGCACTCGTTGGAAAAGTCTTTTGATAACCTAACCAACTATGGGTCGGATGATGGACCCGGACATAGTTTACATACATTTAAGTGACATCCGGCTTCAAAAAAGTACATCAATATCACTTAAGGGGCCATATCTTGAGACAGGGTTGCCAGATCTTCAATGTTTTGCATTCGTTGGAAAGGTCTTTTGATAACCTAACCAACAATGGGTCAGATAGTGGATTCGTACATAGTTTACATACATTTAAGTGAGATCCGGCTTCAAAAAAGTACATCAATATCACTTAAGGGGCCATATCTCGAGACAGGGTTGCCAGATCTTCAATGTTTTAGACTCGTTGGAAAGGTCTTTTGATAATCTAACCAACAATAGGTCGGATAGTGGATCCGGACATAGTTTACATACATTTAAGTGAGATCCGGCTTTAAAAAAGTACATCAATATCACTTAAGAGGCCATATCTCGAGACGGGGTTACCAGATCTTCAATGTTTTGGACTCGTTAGAAAGGTCTTTTGATAACATAACCAACAATAGGTCGGATAGTGGATCCGGACATAGTTTACATACATTTATGTGAGATCCGGCTTCAAAAAAGTACATCAATATCACTTAAGTGGCCATATCTCGAGACAGGGTTGCCAGATCTTCAATGTTTTGCACTCGTTGGAAAGGTCTTTTGATAACCTAACCAACTATGGGTCGGATGATGGACCCGGACATAGTTTACATACATTTAAGTGACATCCGGCTTCAAAAAAGTACATCAATATCACTTAAGGGGCCATATCTTGAGACAGGGTTGCCAGATCTTCAATGTTTTGCATTCGTTGGAAAGGTCTTTTGATAACCTAACCAACAATGGGTCAGATAGTGGATTCGTACATAGTTTACATACATTTAAGTGAGATCCGGCTTCAAAAAAGTACATCAATATCACTTAAGGGGCCATATCTCGAGACAGGGTTGCCAGATCTTCAATGTTTTAGGCTCGTTGGAAAGGTCTTTTGATAATCTAACCAACAATAGGTCGGATAGTGGATCCGGACATAGTTTACATACATTTAAGTGAGATCCGGCTTTAAAAAAGTACATCAATATCACTTAAGTGGCCATATCTCGAGACAGGGTTGCCAGATCTTCAATGTTTTGGACTCATTGGAAAGGTCTTTTGATAATCTAACCAACGATGGGTCGGGTGATGGACCCGGACATAGTTTACATAAAGTTAAGTGAGATCCAAATATATGTGAAAACACATTTTTATACATAACTTTTGAACTACTTATCGAAACTTCAATCTGTATAAAACTCGATCTATGGGACCCTAAGCCAAGTCGAATGCAACAAGTTCGGGTCAAATCGGTACAGCCAGTGCCGAGAAACATGAGCTAGTTTGTTGGTCACATACATACATACACACACACATACACACACACATACACACACACATACACACAGACATTTGTTCAGTTTTCGATTCTGAGTCGATATGTATACATGAAGGTGGGTCTACGACGTTTTTATTCAAAGTTCATTTTTAGAGCAGGATTATAGCCTTACCTCAGTGAGGAAGGCAAAAAAAGGGTGTCTCATTCTACAAGGAAATGTCTGGTTATAAAAATATGGAAACTCGACATTTTTGTAAAAATTCACGAAATTTGTGAAACTTAAGAAGAATAAAATATTTGTGTACAATCAGAGTTGAAAATTCAAAATAATACTTCAAGATCTGATGAAGAAATTTCATAATGCCAAATTTATTGAATAAATAATTTTTTTAACAAAAATACTAAATTATTTAGACATTTATTTGGAAAAAAATATAATTTTAACATGAATTTATAACAATCGAGACATACTTTAACTTTTTTATTGGCTTAAAAAGTCTGGACTCGCCTACAATTCCCGTTAAAGAGTATATGGAATTCTAGACAGTTAATAATGGGCTTACTTAGATTTTTTTTGGAAAATTGAAGTAATTGAAAAATTATCTGTTGAAATAATTAGAAAAATTTAAAATAAACTGTCAATTTTAAAATCCTTCAAGTCAGGAGAACTTTTGTTTTTTAGGCTTAAGAGTGTTTAAACAATGCTCATAAATCAAAATAAAATCATTGAAAAATTTTCTTGCGAAAATTGAGAAAAGCTATTTATATTATTTATATTATCATTTTCTAATTTTTTGAACCCATTTCTAATGAAAAGCAGACAAGCACCAGTTTCAAAATTTTTTATAACACCTAATCAGGAATTTTCAAACCCATTCGAAATTTTGATTTGAGTAAAGTAGATTAAATGGATCAATAATATCACAGCAATTATCAATCTTTTGTTGCTTTGTTTGGAAAATTCTCTGCTTATATCGAGAAAACTTTTGCATGGATGGGAGAAATCTTTGAAAAAAAAAATCAAATAATTCAAAACAAATAAACCTAACAAACAAAAAACAAACAAAAATCTTAGAAACGATTGCAAAAAGTACTCTTACGAGTAAAGATTTGACAGAAACATAAAGTATTGCCTTAACTTAAAAATACCTTAGACGCCTAACAATTTTTTTTCAATGTTATTTCAAATATGTACATAATCTGAAAAGAAATCGAGTTTGCACAGTCTGATTCAAGATTTACAGAAAATATTTGAAATAAAACTATGTAAAAATTGTATGAAATAAGATAGTTTCTTTTTAAAATGTAGGTTTACCAATTCAATGATTCATTAATGAAATAACATAGAAATAGATGAAAATTGAACAAGTTTTTGAGTAAAATTGCACGAAACATTGACGCATTTTTTTCATTTTTATGCATCAGGGGTGCCCAACCTTTTGACCCTGTAAGCCAGATCTGATTTTTCTGATGCAGTGGCGGGCCGGAACTTATGTTGGTAAAAGTAAACATATTTTTTCAAAGGTAAATTTTGTTAAGTTGTTTCTAGTTAACAAATAAATTAAGTAATGTTGCAAATAAAATTCATGTATCCTGATTTTAAGAAAGAAAAACAATTATGTGTTTATTAAATTTATTTTTATTTGTTTTGGGTAATATCGTTTTGTAACAATTTTGTCAATTAAAATTAAATACGCTGATATTAATTTGTTTTAAGTTTGAAAAATCAACGAAACAAAATAAAATGTATTAAATCAAAATTTGGATTCAAATCTTCTTTGCGAAAAAACTATTGTTGCGTTGTTGGGCATCTTTATTCAAATATTTTACAAAACATTTTAAAATGATTTTCAAGGCACGAAGTTTAAAACAGTGTAGAAAAATATATTTCTGGTAGTTTTTAAATCATCATTCTTAAAATTTCTTATTATTTATTATAAAAATTTATAAAAAAAAAAATTATTGGATTTCTTGACGTATTATGATTTTTTTTATTATTTAAAAAAAAAGCAACGATCTTTATTTTCGACATGATTAATTATATATTTAAAAGCTTTTTTGCCAGCAAAACGTTATCATTGAAAAGTTGTTCTGAAAAAAATTCATTACTTTGCATATGAAATAAATAAATAAATGAATTAGAAGTGAAAACAGCCAAAACTTTAAGAAATTTTAATTTAGTGTCTTTCACATTTTTCAACTTAAATAATTTATTATGAAAATATTAATATAAAAATGATAAGAATTAAATTCAAACATAAAGATTTTTTTTAATGTGAAATAAGGCTGGTACAAATATTTTTTAAAGTTTTTGTCACCCGATGCAAAATTTTTTTTTTTCGATACAATTTTTGTTTTTGTCACATCTTAGATTTTTTGAAAACTAATGATTGCAAAACAACTGAACTAGTGTAAAATGCATTTTAAAACACTTTTTTCATTTAAATGTGAAGACTATGGCTTGTTATTTAAATTTTTATATTTTTTTATTTTTTTGCCCCCCCCCCCCCTTGACCTCGGCCAGGGCCGAGGGACAAAAACTTTTTTAAATATTTGCATCGGCCTAAAATAATAAAAAAATACAAAGGCAAAATCCAAACAAAATTATGATTAGCCAATTTTTTGTAAAAAGCAAAAATAGATCAAATAAATGTTTGTTATTTCTAAAAATTTAATCTCAAGATAATTATTCTAATTTTGACACTCAATTTATTTATTGAGTATTTCATGAACAGCCTTTAGGGCCAGTTATAGAACTATTTTCAAAATGCCATCGCGGGCCGAATAAAATGGCCTCAAGGCGGGCCGGACGTTGGGCAGGCCTGGTTTATATTATTCGAATGGGTAGTCAAAATTTATCTAGTTAAGTAGGTTAAACAGCAACAATAAAAAAATAATGTATGCTAAGGAAAGTTTTTCATAAAACTCGGAAATAACATTTAAAAATGCTAAAGTATCAGGGAATAAGAAATAAATATATATAAAGAATAAATAATGAGCAAAGAAATGAACACTTTTCTGAAAACATATTTTTCTAAACTTGTGAAAAAGAATTGAACTTTAGCTATCAATACTCTTTCGTGAGGTGCGAAATTTAAATTTAAATTGAAATTAACACACAACTAAACTGAATAATTATTTTTCATAAATGGTCATTGAATTTTATTTTATTGTTTAATTATAAAAAAAAATGACGGTTTCAATGGGAAAACGTAACCTATTTGGCATGTTCCTATTTTTAAATTTCATTTTTTCAAGATATCGTTTTTGAAATGTAGTCTTTTGTTTAATCTATTGATAGAAAAAAATACTTTCTTCGTCCCTTTCCAAATGTTGACCCCCGTGCTGCCAACAACTCCGAAACCTCGACGACATCAGCCCGGGACAAGGTGCGAAAATAAGATCCCGCACCGAAAACTTTGCAGCCCCCACAGAACCTCCCGGAGCACTCCGTCGAGGTCGAGAAGAATTGCAAGTTTGTTGCAATCCGGAATTTTATTGCCCCACGGGATGTATTTTTGGCGTGGTGGCGGCGGCTGACGACGACAACTGCGAATTTATAATGCGATACTATATTTATTTTCGCCCCTCGCGGAGCTAATGAATTCTGATTATTCTTATTCCCGAAAAAAAAATATTGCTGCAAGAACTAAAAACGGGACCGGTTATGAGTCGCATAATTACCGCGAAAATGCATTAGTGATGCGTTTTAACGACCGCGTGCGGGAAATAACAATTTTGCACCCTTGTTTTCGGTAATAATGCCGTTTTGGCCCGGGCTAATTCGCTCGTAAACGGTTTGCGGGCATTGTAAAATCTTTATGGATTTCGGTGGAGATGCACTTTTTCACGTTTGATGTGTGGGATGAGGTTTGACTTTGGGCAGTGTCGAAAAAACAACTTTTGTACCTGATAAAGTGACTTAGTAAATTTTAACAGTTGTTATTACACAAATCAATTTATGATTCATGATTTGAAATTTTGATCATTATTTTAGATGCTAATTAATTTGAGGTTAAATTGTTCAACTTAGGTTTGCAGCATTTCCGATTTATTTTATAAACATACCATTTATTTAAAATTTTATACAAATTTTGATGAATTACCTGAAAAGAAATAAAAAATATTTAAGATGAAAATTTTTAACTACTTTTTTAAATAAAAATTAAATGCACGGTAGAAAAAAATCAAAATTTTCATTTTTTGAAGCTACTTTCTCATCATCACCAACCATGATTCAGTGGAAACCTCGTGTATCGATCATAACTTTTTCCACCCAGGAATTGAGCAAGAGAAGTAAAAAAAACAGAAAGGAGAAAAGACGGCAATGATGATGATGATGTCTGGATTTTTCCTCTTTTCCTTTCTGCACAGCTCGTTTTTTTTTCTTCCTGCACTGGAGGCAAAAACTTCACCGCAAAATCTAAAAACACTGCAGGAACAATCAACCAACGCTCAAATCTGATGCCGTGCATTGCACCTTCGTTTGTCTTTTTGCGAGTTGGGAAATGAGCTGAAATTGATGTTGTTTAAATGTTAGTTTATGCAAAAAGAAGATTTTCTCAACCCGAGACGTACATTTACCTAACGAGGTTCACCAAGTTGGATGAATTCAACGATTGCTGTAAAAATCAAGATTTGCTACTTGTTGCATTCAACATTCTTTGAAATTCCGAAAACAACCTTTGAATGGTATGATAAGTGAAATGTCAATGTATTTATTCAATCCAGTTAATTTTTTCAGCATCCAAAAGTAGAACATTTCAGCATTTGTTTTGAAAAGTGTTTCTATTCGAATCTGTTAGTTTTGGTAGACAAAAGTAGGCTGTTTTATCCTTCTAGAATAACAAGAATAGTAAGTAGGCGGACGGTATAGCTTAAAAATATTTTTCTAATTCCGTTGTGAAACTTCTAACTCTTCCTGTCATTCTCGAGCGACGAAATGGCCTATAGTTTTCTCTACCAAAAATAACAGAATTGAAAATTACGTTCATCTTTTCAGCACTCATATCAAAAAGTAACATTTTAAGTATTTATTTTTGTTTTGAACGGTGAATTCACCTAACACATGGATGTTTGACAAAAAAATCCATTAAAAAAGCGTTTTTTGGAATTGCAAAAAATGGTGTAAGCAAAATTTGCACAATTTGATTTTTTCAGCACTCGTCATATTCACCCATCTTGGTAAACTTCGTTATATGACTCTTGATGAAAAAAAAAAATTGTAGCTTGTTAAAAACGAAACTATTGGCACTACGCCCCCCGGGGCATGGCCTTCCTCTAACGTGGGATTTCTGCTCCAGCGCCTCTGACGAGACAGGAGAAACCGGGACCGACGTTTTACTTCACCATCCGATAGAAGCTCAGTGGATAAGGCGGGAATCGAACCCGCGTCTCATAGCATCATCGGGATCGGCAGCCGAAGCCGCTACCCCTGCGCCACGAGACCCAACTTGTTATATAAACTACAATTTTCCTTCCTTAGTAACACTATTGAAATGGGCCAATGAGAATAAAAATTAATAATTTATAAAAAAAACTAACTTAATCCACCTATGTGGTTGATGCCTTCCTCACTTTTTACCAACAATGGGTAGTATGCGTGGTTTGGACACATATTTCAGCTATTTTTTTAGATCTAGAAAAATACTGGACTCGTTGGAAAAGTCTTTCAATTACCTAACAAACTATGGGTTGGATGTTGGATCCGGACATCGTTTACAACATTTAAGTGAGATCCGGCTTCAAAAAAGTACATAAATATCACTTAAGTGGTCATAACTCGAGACAGGGTTGCCAGTTCTTCAATGTTGTGGACTCGTTGGAAAGGTCTTTCAATTACCTAACCAACGATGGGTCGGATGATGGATCCGGACATCGTTTACATACATTTAAGTGAGATCCAGCTTCAACAAAGTACATAAATATCACTTAAGTGGTCATAACTCGAGACAAGGTTGCTAGATCTTCAATGTTGTGAACTCGTTGGAAAGGTCTTTCAATTACCTAACCAACGATGCGTCGGATTATGGATCCGGACATCGTTTACACCATTTAAGTGAGATCCGGCTTCCAAAAATTACATAAATATCACTTAAGTGGTCATAACTCGAGACAGGGTTGCTAGATCTTCAATGTTGTGGACTTGTTGGAAAGGTCTTTCAATTACCTTACCAACGATGGGTTGGATGGTGGATCCGGACATAGTTTACATCATTTAAGTGAGATCCGGCTTCCAAAAAGTACATAAATATCACTTAAGTGATCATAACTCGAGACAGGGTTGCCAGATCTTCCATATTAAGGACTCGTTGGAAAGGTCTTTCAATTATCTAACCAACGATGGGTTGGATGTTGGATCCGGACATCGTTTACATCATTTAAGTGAGATCCGGCTACAAAAAAGTACATAAATATCACTTAAGTGGTCATAACTTGAGACAGGGTTGCCAGATCTTCAATGTTGTGGACTCGTTGGAAAGGTCTTTCAATTACCTAACCAACAATGGGTCGGATGATGGATCCGGACATCGTTTACAACATTTAAGTGAGATCCGGCTTCAAAAAAGTACATAAATATCACTTAAGTGGTCATAACTCGAGACAGGGTTGCCAGTTCTTCAATGTTGTGGACTCGTTGGAAAGGTCTTTCGATTACCTAACCAACGATGGGTCGGATGATGGATCCGGACATCGTTTACAACATTTAAGTGAGATCCGGCTTCAAAAAAGTACATAAATATCACTTAAGTGGTCATAACTCGAGACAGGGTTGCCAGATCTTCAATGTTGTGGACTCGTTGGAAAGGTCTTTCAATTACCTAACCAACGATGGGTCGGATGATGGATCCGGACATCGTTTACATACATTTAAGTGAGATCCAGCTTCAACAAAGTACATAAATATCACTTAAGTGGTCATAACTCGAGACAAGGTTGCTAGATCTTCAATGTTGTGAACTCGTTGGAAAGGTCTTTCAATTACCTAACCAACGATGCGTCGGATTATGGATCCGGACATCGTTTACACCATTTAAGTGAGATCCGGCTTCCAAAAAGTACATAAATATCACTTAAGTGGTCATAACTCGAGACAGGGTTGCCAGATCTTCAATGTTGTGGACTTGTTGGAAAGGTCTTTCAATTATCTAACCAACGATGGGTTGGATGGTGGATCCGGACATAGTTTACATCATTTAAGTGAGATCCGGCTTCCAAAAAGTACATAAATATCACTTAAGTGATCATAACTCGAGACAGGGTTGCCAGATCTTCCATATTAAGGACTCGTTGGAAAGGTCTTTCAATTATCTAACCAACGATTGGTTGGATGTTGGATCCGGACATCGTTTACATCATTTAAGTGAGATCCGGCTTCAAAAAAGTACATAAATATCACTTAAGTGGTCATAACTCGAGACAAGGTTGCCAGATCTTCCATGTTAAGGACTCGTTGGAAAGGTCTTTCAATTATCTAACCAACGATGGGTTGGATGTTGGATCCGGACATCGTTTACATCATTTAAGTGAGATCCGGCTACAAAAAAGTACATAAATATCACTTAAGTGGTCATAACTTGAGACAGGGTTGCCAGATCTTCCATGTTGTGGACTCGTTGGAAAGGTCTTTCAATTACCTAACCAACGATGGGTCGGATGATGGATCCGGACATCGTTTACATACATTTAAGTGAGATCCAGCTTCAACAAAGTACATAAATATCACTTAAGTGGTCATAACTCGAGACAGGGTTGCCAGATCTTCCATGTTGTGGACTCGTTGGAAAGGTCTTTCAATTACCTAACCAACGATGGGTCGGATGATGGATCCGGACATCGTTTACATACATTTAAGTGAGATCCAGCTTCAAAAAAGTACATAAATATCACTTAAGTGGTCATAACTTGAGACAGGGTTGCCAGATCTTCAATGTTGTGGACTCGTTGGAAAGGTCTTTCAATTACCTAACCAACGATGGGTTGGATGGTGGATTCGGACATAGTTTACAAGCATTAAAATGAGATCCGGATATATGTGAAAACACATTTTTATACATAACTTTTGAACTAGTTATCGAAACTTCAAAAAATTCAATAGCGATGTATGGGACCCTATACCAAGTCGATTGCAACTGGTTTGATCAAAATCGGTTCAGCCAGTGCTGAGAAAACTCAGTGAGAATTTTAGTCACATACATACATACACACACACATACACACACACAGACATTTGTTCAGTTTTCGATTCTGAGTCGATATGTATACATGAAGGTGGGTCTTTGAGCTCTTAATAAAAAGTTCATTTTTAGAGCAGGATTATAGCCTTACCTCAGTGAGGATGGCAAAAGAAAACAATACAACATATCAAAATTTTATTAAATCACTTTGTTTTCATAAATTATTTTTATTAGGTTCTTTTCGGTACTGGGACCTGGTTAGGACCGAGTCGGCTTTTGTAATTACATTTTTCTTAAAGCTAAGAGTAATTACAGAGGATCTTGTGTGTAAATGTTAGTGGGAGGGGAGCCGATTACCCGCGGCCTACTCGGGATTAGTAGGGAAGGAATTGATGTTAAAAGACAAGGCGTGGGAAGGGAAAACATTTTATTAAATCACTTTCTTCATACAAAAATCAAAACCTTAATTGAAGAATTTTTTGAATTGGATTTGTAATGCTTTATCAGAGCAATCATTTGAATAATTTTCATAGTTTTTCAAAACAAATCATGTTTCAGAAATGCTTTTTCTTCCAAAATTAAACAGAATTATTTAATTGTTCCAATGCTAATTTCATTTAAAGTTTTTGTCCCTTGAAACTTTACCAAAAATGCAGATCGCAAAAATAATGCTTCTTGTATTTCTTATTTTAAAACTGTTTCTAAAAAGATTTAAAAATGTTTTTTTGAGCATTTTTAGCAATGTATAAGAAAGAAGATCTCATAAATTGTTTTAAGTGACTTTATCAAGGCTAAAAAAATAATTTAAAGAAATTTGGCCGTGCAAAATTTGTAGCGAGTGAAGAGACACTTCGCATAGACGCCCTTGCTTCCATCACGTCATTTAACAAATGTATGAAAATGCTTGTTCTTTCAAAAAGCTTTCACTTCAAATTAATAAAAATCAAATTAGGCCAGAGTCTTGTGTTATTATGTTGCATAAACATTTTTTTTTTTCAAAAAATAGAAAATATAAAATAAAGTAAAAAAAAAGTTTTAAAATGCATTGTACACCTGTCTAGTTGTTTTGCAATCATTCGTTTCCAAAATATCTAAGATAAGGACGAAACATTTTATTGCGTGAAAAAAGTTGTTGCTATGCTGCCTGCCGTTTTACGGCGATATGATGTATACGCCATTGAGGTGATTTTGCTGTAGACACAATTTTCTGTTTTTGTTCATTTTTTCAATTTAAAATGACTAATTTGAGGTCTGCTCTGTAGAAACTGTTAAAAAGTACAATAAAAATGTGGCCCCTACGAAATTTCTTGTTTTTTCCTATTCTCTACGATTTTAAACCACAAACATCATTTGGCCGTAAAAATGGCAATACAAAATCACTACTTTTTTTTTGCTCGATCAAAGCTGGCTTTATTTTTTGTGCCAGCTATTTTGATAGCTGAGTGGATCCCGTAATGCATTGTCCACTGGATACTTTAAGGGGGGGGGGGGGGTGGAGGTATTAGGGAGCGTTCTTTTATTACGCAACGCAGTTGGGGGGAGGGGGGTCGGTGGCCGTGTTACACATTGTTTGCATGAAAAATTGTCAGCAAGGGAGATGGGTGGGTCTTGAATTTTCAAAAAAGTGTCTACGTGGATGTGGATAAGGTGTCATCCATTAAGTACGTCACATTAAAATCAGCCAAAATTTATTCCACCCCGCTTTGTCACGATTTCCCTATGCTTTTAACACGCAACGTCACGCTTTCTCAAAACCCCCCCTCTTCCCTCAGAACGTGACGTACTTTATGGATGATGCCTAATGGACGTCCCCTTAAGAATTAAATCGAAATAATGTAATAAAATATTGCCCAATCTTGATTTGGTCCCAAAACCTCAAATCAACATTCAAACAGTATTGAATTTGACTTCTATCAATTCTCAATGTATACATACATCATGATGAGTAAAATTGGCGTATACATCATTGTTTGTTTGCTTAATAAAATGGGCCCCAGAGCAGTTTTTTGAAAAAATCTTTCGTCAGGAGGTTGCTTTTCGGATTCTTTATCAGACTGTACCATAAAATTGAAAATGTCCAAAATGGCGTATACATCATATCGCCGTAAAACGGCAGTGCTGTACATTGGAATCTCATAAATTTTTTTAAATATTTTCAGGTGAGCTCAAACATGCTAAATCTGATTATCAATGCAAAAAATGTATGTCAGATTCTATTTCTATTGAAATTTTTAAAATCCTGAAAATTTTGTTTTGCCCCCTGATTTTTCGGAGAAATTTTGAAAGGGGAACATTGAAAAATATTTGCAACGCCCTTATATCAAAAGTATTAGAGTTACCCTTTCAAAAAGTGTTTCTATTCAGTAACTTTCTTGTATGATTTTTGGCAGTTTTTGTGTTTTCGGAGCATTTCTAAAAAAATACGTCTTTTGACAAAAAATCACAGTGCTCTTTTTGTTCAAAAGTTTGAGCGATTGTACGGTCCCAAATAAGCCCTTTTAAAATGTTTATATCTTTTTTGATGGAAACAAAAAATCATTCTGTTTGATGCATTTGATCTCAGGAAGGTTTTTTTTCGATAACTCAAATAAAATTTACTTAATCCACCTTTAGGTGGTTGGTGCCTTCCTCACATTCATAAAGTCAATACATTCAGTAAAAATAGCAACATTCCCCCATAACATGTTTAACAAATCATCTTTATTACTCATTTCTTTTGATAGGGTTCGCAGACCTTCATATTTCTGGTCTGATAAAAACCTATTCATCCATAGTTCGCATGGAAGATCCAGACAATATTTCTATCACAATATCTGAAATCCGGCCTCCAAAAGTGTATAAATAACACTTAAGTGCTAATAACTTTTGAAAGGGTTGTCGGATCCTCGATTTTTTAGGCTCATTTGAAAGGTTTTTCAATTATTTAACTAACGACAGGTCGCATGATGAACCCGGACATCATTTTCATTGAAATATTCGAGATCCAGCCTCCAAAAAGTGTATAGATAACACTTAAGTGCTAATAACTTTTGATAGGGTTGTCAGATCTTCAATGTTTTGGGCTCATTGGAAAGGTCTTTTTAATACCTTTCTGAAAATGTATAACATGATAGGTTTTCTTGCAAAAACCACCCTTTTTACAATCTTCCGGACATACGCCAAAATCGTTTTTTAGCATAACTTTTGAAGTACTTAACTAAACTTGCTGATTTTAAATAGAGACCTATGGGACCCCAAGACGGATCGAATGCGACTAATACGGTCAAAATCCGTTCATCCAGTCCGGAGATAATCGAGTGACAATTGTTTGTCCACCCACCTACACACATCCACACAGACATTTGCTCAGAACATGATTCTGAATCGATATGTATACGTGAAGGTGAGTCTACGGGGTCAAATTAATAAGTTCATTTTTCGAGTGATTTTATAGCCTTTCCTCAGTAAGGTGAGGAAGGCAAAATTGTTTCAGAATGTCATTTTCAGATATTTTGACTTTGTGAAATAGCAATTTAATATGAAAATCGAAACATAATGCATCCTATGTTCCTACATTTAGCTTGGTTTAGAAAACTCCCGGGCATCATATATAAGGACAAACAGCGGCAATTAAACAAAGTGACATATGCGCCTGGTTAAAATAATAAATTATTCGAAATTTAATTTATTTTTATGATTATTTTATAGTTAGGCCGATGCAAATATTTAAAAAAGTTTTTGTCCCTCGGCCCTGGCCGAGGTCAAGGGGGGGGCAAAAAAATAAAAAAATATAAAAATTTAAATAACAAGCCATAGTCTTCACATTTAAATGAAAAAAGTGTTTTAAAATACATTTTACACTAGTTCAGTTGTTTTGCAATCTCTAGTTTTCAAAAAATCTAAGATCTGACAAAAATGAAAATTGTATCGAAAAAAAAGATTTTGCATCGAAAATTTTCAAAAAAATTTAAGATTTTTTAATAAACCCAAACATGCTAAAAATGATTTTAAACGCAGAAGAATGTGTTTTAATTTGATTTCAGCTGGTTGCACTTGAATTTTCATTGAAATTTTGAAGTTTATTGTAAAAATATTTTTTTTGCCCCCTGATTTTTCCGGCCAGTTTTGAAGGGGGGGGGGTGACAAAAACTTTTAAAAATATTTGTACCAGCCTTATAAGCAGAAAATAAGTCTAGTAAAATTTCACTATGCACAGAAAAAAAAATCATGGTAATATTACATCTGGGAAGGGGTACATCTTTTATGTCAGAAAAAAGGTGTAATTTTACCTCTGGAAATGTGTAATTTTCCACTTTTCTGGTGTAATGTCACTTTTTCAGTCTAAATTGAGGTAAAATTACATCATAAAAGAGGTAATATTCAACCTTCCAAAATTACAGCTTCCAAATTTACACTTTTTTTTCTGTGTGCAGTCTGGATACAAACTAAACACTTTATTTGTTGAAATAAGAAATTCTCAAAAGCTCCCTAATTAAAATTACATCCTTTCACATCACTAGATGGATAGATCCATAACTCCCAGCTTCATTTTTTTTTCCATGAGCGCAGCACAACGAAGAAAGGAAACGCGCTATCTTCCTAGCGCTGCTGCACTCAACTCAACTCCACTCTGCGTTGTTCCTCCAAAAGCTGCGACGTCTACTTGCATCCAACTCATTCCCTTCTTCTCCGACAGATCCAGCAACAGCAAGTCCGAGAGCCCCCGATAATCCATATTTATAATAAGTTAATACAGGAGAGCTAATAAAAATATTACAAGCGGTTTTCGTGATGTTCGTTTGCGGGCTGACTGGACTCTGACTGGTTGGCGGGCAGAAGATTGAGAGATGGCTGCAGAAGACGACGACCTCGCGGGAATTGATTCGGAATGGGTCGTCCGATGGGCATGGGGATGTGTTTCTTGAGTGCTTTTACAGCAGTGTAAAAGTGGTTTTTTATGCAACTGTTTAGAAAAAAATGTATGACGAGTGGCAAAATTGCCAGAAGCTTAATGGTTTATGTTTTTTCACACGATGTCAGAGTTTCTGTCAAAAAATTCGACATCCCCCTTTTGAGTGTTTTCTTTCCTCAGCTGAATCGTGACGCTGAAAGCTGACCTCCCAAAGCTTCTCGTGGCGCAATGTGTCACCAGCTTGTAGGGATAATTTACAAATTTGTCATCCCCGACACTACCGTCGCGCGATAGTGTCCCAACAACAACAAAAAAAACCGATCATGTTCAGAACCATGACTCGGGATCGTCTCGGGAAACGAGACGAGATTTGGATCATTTTGTGAGTGCGATAAACTTCACCCTCGCGCGCCAAGAATCGCCTGAACCCAAGGGCGCTGAAGAGCAAGTGGGGGGGGAGTGAAGAACCCGTCCCCTCCCAGGCTCATAAGAACATCGATATCCACTCTGGGCACAACACTTTGGCGCACTTTGTACCCCCTCTCCCCCCTCGATGGTGTTCGATTCTTGGTTATGCTCCACCTTGTGGTCTCCGACACGAGTCAGCCCTCTCTCGGTGGAACGTGCTTCGACGACGACCAGGGCGAAAAAAGATTAACGATCCCCGGTATCGCGATACATAAGTGCTAGCGATAACCTTTTCCGATATCTTTTAAACTAACAAATAATTGCAAGATTTTTCGAGCCCCGCAGCACACCCTCCTCGTGCAGGCAGAGGGGTTGCTTTGCGAGCGGGTAAATTGCATTCTCCTGCGAGCAGCCGCAGTAGGGCAGGGTTGGTCTTTGGTTAACTTTAACTCACTTTAAAAAAATGGAGTTAAAAAATTTCAAAAGCTGTAAAGTGTTTCTAACAACAACAGTAAGACGTCACTTTTTTTATTAAAAATTTTAGCTAGACTTCAACCCCTAAATAACAAAACAAAAAGCGCTCCACTGCAAAAAAGTTCAAGCAAGGAAAACCAGATGTGGGATGAAGAATTCATTCGATGCGTACGCTAAAAACATAAGAGAACAACACTCTACGACAACAACTTGCAAGCATAAATGAAAACATGTTCAACATTGTTGCTGTTGCAAGGAGAACATCTTCAGAGTTCTTTTTTTACTTTCTTCGAGCGGCAAATTGAAACAAAAATATATTTCTCCATGATCATTTTGTTCTAGGAAGCGATTATCATCTCACAGGTACTTTTTCAATTTATAAATTAACAAACAGTATATTATAAGTAATTTATAATTAATTCAATTTTTTCCGAGTTAAACATTAAACATTAAAAAACTACGTGTGCCCCTTATTTTTATGAAAATGGGTTTTATTCAAGTTAAAAAGAGTTTCAAAAACAAAAAAGCCCTGTTAATGTCATGGCATGAATATAGATAATAATAGATAAATTATCTAAATTAAAAAAAAAACAGCTGCACAAAATTTAATAACTACAAAAGCCTCATTGAAACGATAAATAACATCAATTCATGGGTTTTTATTTTGATATTTTGAAGACAAATTCTGGAGCAACATTATAAAAGGGCGTATAAGCATTTTGACAGCCTGAATTACTTTGCAAATTCCGAGCTAACAAGTAATTAGGTCCATTCCCGTACTGCAGAATTCTGCAATTCTGCACGAAATCGGCAGCCGAGCGTTCCCGTACTTTTCTGCAAGCTCTCTCTTCTCTTTCGTGTTGAAAAGTAACTGCAAGTTGGTGTTGAGCACACGCTTACATAAAATTTGCAAGTTGGGTGAAATCAAGCATTTTATTATTAGTTGTAATAAATTTGATGATTTGTTATTACTAAATTGAAGTAGTCTTTTTGAAAGGACGTTTGTATATTTTGAATTGAATTCTTTGGAGTAGTTTTTTTATGTCTGGTCTTGTTGAGAACGGTTTTTTATGTTTCTTATTTCAGGCTTAGTGCTTTAATGAAACATATGTAATATAACGAATCCATTATTTTTTAGTGTGAAAATTTTAACCTGATAAAACGTTGGTAATTAAAGCCAGTATAACAGCACCGCTAATACCCCAATTAACAGCTTGTATCATAAAAACAAATTGTTGTTGTAAAAAAATAAAAGACACATTTCTTTTGAGTTGAATAAATTTCAAATAGATATTTGTTTGAAGACATTTTTTTTAACCTTAAATTATTTTTGAACAGAACAAAATAATTAAATTTAATCATGAAATATTTCAGCTACAACTTGTTTCTTTTTTTACAACCACTGGATCATTTTGTACATTTTTGGGCCCTTCTAGACAATTGTAGAGCTTGTCAAAACGAACATTTTTATTGTCGAAAAACGAATTTTGGTAAATTCTATCAAAAGTTATGGGCAAAAAACGATTTAAAAATGCTCATTTTCAAATTGAGATTAAATGAGTTAAACAGAAAAGACCTCCGAGATATTTTCAGCAAATGTACTCAAGAATGTGTGCTTTCAGATGCTTCTCAGAGCGAGGTCAAACTTCACCACCTCTTCAAGTTATTCACATTTCAAAATGGCATCTTTTTCTTCGTATTTTGGCTATAACTTTTGTTTAAAAGGTCCGATTTTCGCTCTCTTGAAAGATAAATGTGTGTTTTGATAAGCTCTACAAATGTCTAGAAGACACCATCTCGCTACGACATAAGCCTGAGTTGATAAATTCAAAAAACTCGTTTTTTCATTAAGGGACCATCCATAAACCACGTGGACACTTTTTTGGGAATCTCAACCCCCCCCCCCCTCGTGGACAATTGTCCATACAAAAAAAACTTTTTTGTATTGATCGTGGACAATAGCCATCCCCCCCCCCCCTAAAGTGTCCACGTGGTTTATGGATGGTCCCTAAACACCTTAACTTAAATCACTAAAATGGTTCTAAAAACTTCCCATTTGAAGATAGAGCTTTGTGTTTTTCAGCAAAGTTGCTCAAAATGGTGTTCCCTACAACTTTTCTGAAGACACCGAAGCGCTATCTCGTCATCCCGCCAAAATAAAAATTCTGAACCACCCTAAAACTTGAACCACCCTAATGGCCATCATACCAAAAGATGCCCCTATTGACCCTGATCATTTGTCCCCAAGACACCAAAGCTCTAAATCTTAACGTGTGGCCGCTATCAATTTTGTCACGCTAGATTTCGGTTTCGGACCACTGTGCAATGAAGGAATCATAAAGGAGGCATTAGACTATACCAAACAAATAATAAATATAATTGATAAACACATTTTTGCAGCAACAAAACTTACGTTGTTTACACATCATATTTTGTATTCTTTAAAATTAAAATACATTGTATTAAAAATCCAGACTTTCGGTATATTCTATACCCCATTTCTCTGTAATGAAAATGTTCTCTAATCCTTAAATTTTTAAATTATTAAATTCTTAAACGCCGCCATCTTGAATCATTAAAAAATACCCGTTGGAGTCATATTTTAGGTTGGAAATTAAAATTTAGAAATTCGAAATTTTGACGTTTTCGGATAATAGAGTACGACATGTTTATTTTTTTTTAAATTTGAGTCCAAAAATTTACGATTTACAATTTTTATTTTTTTTATTATCAGTTTGTTGAATTTTTTCAACTATTTAACCATTGCTTGTCACTTTTTTTTAAATTATGTTTGTTAAACGTACCTGCAGCTCTAATTTATAAAACTGTTTACCTAATGTAAAAGGTTTAAATTGAGTTTTCTAATGTATAATTTCTACCTATGCATAATTAATTCCCAGTTACTTAATTTTGATTATTTGTTTTTTTTTTAATGTTGAGTTGAATAGAACAATAAGTTCTAGAGGTAAACTTCTTTCAATTACTTTTTTTGTCAACCCTTTTTTTAATATTTTGAAATAATTTTAAAACTTTAATACCCAATTTGAGTAAATCCACTCAACTGTGTACAATATTGCAGAAAAAGTACTGGAACGCACTACCCAGGCAAAAGTTTTGCCGCTTCTCTCCTTGCAGAACTTCTGCAAAAGAGAGAGATGAAGAGGGCGAGCTCAAAAGTACGGGAACGTGCTGCAAAAAAGTGACTTATGCTGGCTGCAGAATTCTGTAGAAGCTGCAGAAATTCTGCAATTCTGCAAGTACGGGAATAGACATATTATTTAACAAAACCCGCGGAGTTAAAAGGTAGCTGAGAAGGGCAGCTTTTATCTTTCATTTCGATTTTTGTGAAAAAGTCACCTGTTGGCTCGGAATTTGCAAAATAGTTTCAGCTGTCAAAATGCTTATCCGCCCTTTTCTCGTGTTGCTTCAGAATTCTTAATTGGTTTCAATACATACAGTTTCAAGTCCGAAGTCCTTTTCTGATCCCAATGCTTCTAATCGCAAATGTTTGAATCTTGAATTTGTTTATTTCCTTTTGTGGCTGAATCTCAATGTTTCTAAGACAATTTAAAGGAATATCTGAAATTTTGAAAAAAATATGGCGCTCTTGAAAAAAAAGAAAACTGTAATAAATTCGCAAAATTAAAACTTTAGGTGAATTTGAGACACGGTGCAATTTTTTAGAACCCATTTCTGGGTAAGTAGAACTTTTCAGCACTTGTATCGAAATTTATTACCTTTTGATTTTTTTTTTCATTAGAGAAAAGTAGCCCCTTTTCATAACAAGAAAAGTAATTAGTTTCACAACGGAATTACAAAAAGAAATTTTTTTTTCGTTTAAGGTTTAATTTTTTTGCTCCAAAAATTAGGTTAATTTTCAATCAATCAGCAAATTTTTTTTTGTGTGGTTTTGATTCTCTAAAAAATAAAAAATTTTCTTGTGTTTTTGCCAAAAGTTCACGGAAAAAATTGGATTCCTTTAATCGTGAATTGTGTTCATGAATTTGAGAACCACGAAGGAATATATTCACGTTTATAGCATTCTAATTTTTTTCAGTGTAGGTAGGTGTAGGTAAAAGTGAAAAATATTTTCAAATTGTATTTTTTTTAATTGTCCTTTCCATTACTTAAAACTTTATACAACCACACAAAAATAAATCAGGAACTCCGGTAACTCTGTGTTATTGAATTCGACCATATGGAAATGTTTCCAAAATCGTCAACATTTGTTTCGATTTTGAACAACAATGTTATCGATTTTGAAAAAAATATGCTAAAAATTAATTAAACAAATTTTAAAATCGGTTGTAAACTTTTAAGCATGAATTCTGGAGTTATATTTTTGAAAAGGTCCAATAAACCCAATTTTCAGTTTTTGCTTTTTGGTGGTTTTTTTAACACCCCTGACTCAAGGCGGTTTCAAAACACCCAAAAAGCAAACACTGGAAATTTGTTTTATTGGACCTTTTTTTTTTAAAAAAAAACTCCAGAATTGAAATACGATATTTTTTGTATTTAAAATCAAATATTACATTTTGGGATCACAAAATTAACGCAACATTTTAGAAATAATCAATTTTCTATGAATTCAACGAAATTAAAAAAAAAAAACAATTTAGGGAAGCATGACTGTAAAAATCTATTTAGCACATTTTGTGATACCTTTGTTTAAAAAACATAAAATTAGGCTTGACATCACACCGCCACGACTGTCAAAAAAGGTAAATATTATGATCGGATTACTAGACGAATTGCGATGATTGATTGATTGTTTACTTTTTTTGACACCCTGCCGGGCCTTTTCCGAGGTCTATCCGGCAGCAATTTGTATTGATTTGTCGTTTGCTGAGGGCGCAGAAAAGTTTGGTTATGTTCTGCTTGCAAAAGACAACGTTTTATGCACTTTTGACAACTTTCATGTCTACTTTGTTTTGCTTTATGTTTTATCATATCGATACCTCTGTGCTCTCTGGTGCTAAGCTTAGAACTAGTTAGAACAAGAGAGCATGTTTCGAATGGTGTTTTACTAAAGAATATTCTGTCAATGTGCCATCAAAATCCATCGTCTTTGCCCCAAAACCAGACAAACCTCCTAACCTAGTCCCGCGCACAACAAACAAACCGTTGAGGTTCTTCGAACCATTCGCGCCCACGGACACCAACCCCCACAGCAGCAGTAGCTTGGGGTCCATTCATTGTGTCAGCGAGTAGTGACAGCCGGCGCAGCAGGCTTTACGATGGCCGCAGGACACAAAACGACACAGTCTTAACACTCTGCTCAATCGCCACTTTATTGTTGTACACTGTGTCGGGACAGTAAGACATAAACGAACCTAACCTAGATGACCCGCGGGCAACTGCACGTTGTTGTTGATCGTAGCAGGCTATTGGTAAACCGAACGGCGTTTGCCGTGTTGGATTAGATAACAGCTCGTTCAATGAATGCCTAACTCTCCTTGAAGTGGTAGTAATCCCCTTTTGGAATGTCTATCCTGAACTGATGATCCTTAACCTTTGCCACTGCATCGTAGTCGGCGGTGTTGAAGCCACGTGTTGCGCAACGCTCTTTTCTGTCAGCGTCCTGCTTTGACAGTTGGTGACCCCCTTTACGGATCTTTGAGCTAGTGTGAACACAGTGGTATTTTAATTGCTGAATCCCCTCGAGGGACACCTTGCCCGGGCTACACGAAGTATCCAGACCTTTTTTGCAACACAGATGTCTCGAAGTAGTAGGATGCGAAGAGCAACAACAATGTTGCTACAAAGTCAGAGCCTACTGAGAGAACACACCCGCGATTCAATTAAAATATCTACCGGCAATAAGTCAATTATTTTGCCGGGTGTTGCTCAATGTTGTTGAACCGCTGAAAAAACAGCGATCTGCAGATCGATTTACTTTGGCATGGTTTGTTTTTGTTTGCACCAAAGACATGCTGCACACACCGGGTAGCAGTCATCTGTCAGATCATTGCAAATGGAAAAAACAGATTTGTTGGGGTTTGTAATTAGCTTGTTTTGCTTGCAGTAGTAACACGGAAAAATAAAATCTGGCAACAAAAACTTGCAACAGGGTCAGAATCTCGTGGCCAGGCCTACTACGAAGCGTTAGCTGCATCGACGATTCATTGAAATGGAATTGTTTTCCCTTCCGTGCATCAGTTCTAACGGAGGTACAGGTTCATCGGAGATCGAGGTCCTCCCCCTTCTCATCTGGTCATTATTCATCTCCATTTCACAAATAATGACTTACCGGCCGTGCTGCTTTTGCTGAAGAAGAAGTGTACACGCATATTGCACCAGGTACCTTTCATCTCCCGGGCTCAATTACCATAAGTAGCGTTGTATTGCCTTCGGATAATCACTCTGCACAAACAGTTGTCCCTGCTGCTGCCGCCGCCGTTGTTGGTGGTGTCGAACCGTACCGGTCATTGTCTAAACCGCGCGATACAAAGTTGCATTCAAATTCACGTACACGTCAATTTTGCACGTTTCCCAACTCCCAATGTGTGTGTGTGGCTTGAAATACCAACATTCACGCTGGAAGAAGACTAATGAAGGCAAAGTGGATGGTCGACCGTAAAACAGTAGGAGCTTGTTTGAACAGTTGAACCTCGTTAGTTTGACACTTTTGATTTTTGAAATCAAAGCAAAGATATTTGTCAAACTAACAGGGTCAAACCGTACCCATCGTAGAACATGTCCGAAGGTATGCTAATATCACACGACTAGAAGCGAGGACTGTTTGAGACGCTCATTATTTACGTTTAAGTGCATTTTTTTTCAAGAAGTACACGTACAAGAAGCCATCTCCGTTACATTGTACGCTGGGTTCCACTGGTTTTGGTATTTTAGGACAACCGGCAGATGATCTATTGCTGGGATCAGATGTTCGTACTAATGGGGGGTTTTAATGGTCTTGAAATTTTGAGATCCAATGACCAGTCTGGGGTGACCGTCCAACATTGTTGCAAGTGGTATGTTGGTTGAAGCAAGGTTTTTGTTGAATTTACTACACTTCCAGGAATTGTCTGAACTTTCTGAAGGAAATATTTTCAGAAATGGACACATTTAATGATATTATAACTATATTATTTTCCTTTAAAATTATCCACAAAATCAAAAAAACATCGGATGTTGGGGATTCCCTAACGATAGTACGGCCTACAATCATTAAAAAAAATTGAAGTCATATTCGATTGTAAATTAAATTATGCATCTAAAAATAATTTGAAAAACTATGTTCAACAAATAGCCATTTTTTAAATGACCTAAAACTTGTCTTTTTCAAACAAAAATATATCTCCGTAACCAGATTTTGCAACACCTAAACGCTTAAACGCAAAACATGCATGCAAAACAAAATTGAAAAATTTCGAAAAAAGCGGGCATTGATTTTTTTGTGAAAAAATGACAAGTAAAACAATCGTGGGCGTTTGTAATTCGCCAAATCACAGTCGCAGGTGCTCCGACCCCTCTTCGGTTTTCGTGAATCTTCGCCTGAAAGGGTAATTTTGGCCCCTGCTCTCGAATTCAAGGTCCATTTCTTGACATCTAGTGACGGAGGGGCTGTACGATTCCTTTCATTTCTCAAGATTTTTATTAAAACACATTTTTCCGTGATTTGTAGCTCGAAACCGGGGAAAGAAAGAAGCTTGGTGTCAAAGGGACTTTTGCGTAAAATGTGGAAAACCTGGCCAAAATGGTTAAAATCGTCGCTTTAAAAAAAAACGTGAAATTCAGATAACTTTGCAAACCCCTCATGTTAACATCAAAATTTTTGTTTTTGTCTGCACTATAATACGTAACCCTGGTAACTAGTTACAAAAAAAACAAGTTAGTTTAGTATGAAAAAAAAATAGTTTAAGGTGAAAAAATTACCTCGCTGGATTATCATATTTAAGCCATAAATGTCGCACGATTTTTGACAATTGAGTAACAGAAAATAACTGTTATTTGATAAAAAAATACGTTTTTTTGGAATTTCGAGTACGCCGTCTTCGTGGTTTGTGGATGGTCCCCATGGAAAAAAATAAATTCAAATCAAAAATTATAAAAAATGACCACACAAATTGCGAAATTCTACAAGATAACCCTCTCTATTTTAATAAAAATAAAAAAAACTGCATCATTCAGAGCACAAGTTTATTCGATCTAAATTTTTTAACTAAATATTTTAAACAATATTTTTTGTCCCTGATTTTTGGGAACAAATGAAAAAAAGATGTACCGTAAACCGGGGTGACTTTGATAGGATTTCAATTTGTTTTTGAAATATTTTCCAACAGGTAAGGTATTTCTCAAGATTATTATTTTAAAAACATGTACTGGGGTAGGCCACACAAAGTCCATGCACTATTTTGGAAAAAAAGTTTTTTCAATAGTGTTTAGAAAAATAGTTACGTTAAAAATTCATAGTTTAAATTCCGGGGTGACCATATTTAAGATGTTCAAACTTTATTTGTACGTTAAATGTACTAAAGTAGCTGATATAATGTTTAAGAAAAAAAAATCAATGTTTATATTTAGTTAATTAAGTTTATATGCTTTTATCAAAATACTTATAAATTTTACATAAAATTGTTGAAAAGTAGGAATTTTGCCTGAAATTGGTTAAAACTAGTTTTGTTTATAAAATTATCGATTTATATTGCATTTTAAACTGAATACAAAGCACGAACCACAAGTTTTCACATTCTACATGAAATTTGTTCAACTGAAATTGCCTATATATTTGGAGATTTTTTTTATTGTGTTTCAAGGACACATAATTTTTATTATTTACAAACTTATTTAACATTCTCCTAGTGGAAAATTTTCCAAAGAACCCGAAAATGCATTCCGTTTTCCGATTCAAAATCATGTTTATTGAGAAAATCATGACAATTTGAGAAGTTTTAAATAATGACTTTCATCAACATTTTCTTAATTATAGTTAACTAACTTTTTAAACATTTCAAAATTTTATGCAAAGTTTTTCTTGAGGTACTTTGAACACTTCTCTACCACGGTCAGTATGATTCTGAACCATTCCGTACGTATTTTAATTGTACTCTTCATTTTGCAGAAAAATCGCAAACCTATCAAAGTCACCCCGGCTATCAAAGTCACCCCGTTTTACGGTAATAAATATTGCATTTGCCTTACAAGAAAAAAATTACTAGATAAATAAAACTTTTAATTTAATTGAATATTGAACTATCACGAAAACATTTCAGCATGAAGATTACATTTGAAAATACACTAAACCCCCGATGATTTGACGCCAACTGTTGTCAAATGAACGGGGTTACTTTTTTGTTAGACACCCCCCTTACACGGAGTTCACCCACACTACCAAACGTTTGTTTTGATAGTGTGCGTGAGCGCTGTGTAAAAAGTGACAGTTCGTCACTTTTTAGTTTGACTTTGACCAAACAAAGGGGTACAAACAAAAAAATGTCAAACGAAAAAATTACCAACCACCGGGGATTGCGTGTATTATCTAACCTCGAACTTGTAAAAAAAAAACATAATAGGGGAAATATACCCATTTTAATCACTCTAAGCCGTTCGACCGATTCTCATCACTTTTGCTGTTTTCCGCTATTAAATCAACATCTTCAGATGTACCAACAATGGAGAGTTGCTTGCTCACTTTTATTTGAGCTATTTATCACTTCGGAACAGTCAAAAACACTTTATAAAAGCTGTAATTCATGATCAAAGTGCTGATAGGCCGATAATAGAAATAGGCTGAAAAATGGTATAGTTCTCCTAGTTCGGACCCAACAAAATCCCACCCTGGGTGCTGAAAAGTGGTTCGCAAAACGGCTTCAATTTTGAATTGTCAAAGTGGAACCAATTTACTGTTTTCCAAAAGCAGAGAGTGTTGTTATCAATCATTAAAAATTGTTTCATTTTTTGCAATAAAGAAAAAAAATGACTTTTGAGCAGGGCTGCGGAGTCGGATCATATTTCAAGCGACTCCGACTCCGACTCCAACTCCTACTCCGGCTTTCTGAGTTAAGCCGACTCCGACTCTGACTGCGGCCTAGGGTATTTTAACCATTTAACCGATGCGCATTTTTCACAATTTTTCATTATTTTAAGCACTTTTTCATAACCCTTTCTACAAAAAAACGAAATCTGAAGTCTTTTGAACAATTTTGACTATTTGTTTCATCAGAATTTTGTTTTTGAGCAGAAAAATAGCTATTTGAAAAAAAAAAGTTTTTTTTGCCTGTTATGGACCCCCTTTTCCTATAGTGGACCCGGGTCCATAATCCAATTGTGGACCCGGGTCCACTATAGGCAAACTGTTATTTTTATACCAAATTTAACCGATATTTGATGTTTTGATGCATGGTGTAGGTCTAATGATAGATATAATGAATAAAAGATGGATTTTCCATCATAAACAAATATGTTTTGCTAACAAATTTAGCTTATAACAATAAAAACCTAACATACACTTAAACAAATTTATTTCCCAAAAAGATCAAAGAAAACGTTTCAAAAACAATAAAAACATTAAAATGATAAAAAAAATAATTTTGATGCACATTTTTCCATATAAATTACATAAATAGTTGACCGAAACAAAACAATATATTTGTTTACAGCTGCTGATAAAACTACGCATGTTTATTTTCAAAAAAATGTTTTGTTATTGATTTATTATTATAAAATATCATTTCAAACTTTGATTATGATGCTTCAGTTAAGAACAATTAACTATAGTTTTTTTTATTAATAATAAATTCTTACGGCTTCAGCATTTTTGATACTTTTAACATGAAAACAGCTATATTTATACTCGTAATTGAAAAAAAATGCGTTTAGGTTGATAACAACAAGCATTTATTTTATGTTTTAGCGAAACTTTTGCTTGAATACACAGTTTTCATCATTTTTGAAGGTTAAATTAACAGGGGTCCACTTTTGGAAAAGTTAGGATTTTCGTTGTCCTATATTGGACCCCCCTAAATTTTGCTTGAAAATGAGCAGTTCTTCGCTTTATTTTAGTATAGTTAATTAAACTTACATTATTTCGACTTACTGAAGGTAAATAACCAGTCAAAAAATGATTGGATAGTTAATTCAATCATAAAATAGAAATGCTGTTTTGTTGTGAAAATGCTAGTAGACATGGCTGATTTCAGAAGTCGAACTCAAAACACTTATTTTGGCAAAAAGGACAATTCAATGTCAATCAACATTGTTTTAAATGATGCTGGACATGCCAAATAAAAGATTTGCAGACAAAAACAAGCTTGAAATTGGGATTTAATTGATTTTTTCATCAAAAACCCTTCAGAGGGTCCACTATAGGAAAGGGGTCCACTAATGGATAACGTACCCTACCAGCTCTATTCGACTCCAACTCCGACTCCGACTCCAGCTTTCCAAAACTTGTTGATTCCGGCTCTGACTCCGACTCCAACACATAGGGGAACTAATGGGTATATTTCCCCTAATCTGTATTTTAAATATTATGAAAATGCATTTTCAGCACGACAATTTTCTGAGTAAATTTTAATTTTGTTGTTTGAAAAATTGAAACATTTTATCCTACTACTTTAAATTTACATTCATTTTTTAAGTTAATAAGCTAGCTACACTAGTTTTCAATTGTTTTTTTTTTCAACAAGTTTTCATTTACTAAAAATTTCAATAGTGCAGATTTCAGTAAATTTAACTGAATTCAGTAGTGAGAAATTGGTGTGCAGAAACTATCAAAGATACCGTGGTTTTGATATAAACAATTTTCAAAGTAACTTTTTTTAAAGCTATTTACATGAACAATGTGTGATCCAGCCCCTTTAAACATACAAATCATGAGAAAATTCTAGTATTTGAAAAATAAATTAAATTCTATCAATTATATCACTTCGATTTAAGGCATTTAAAAAAAAATAGACTTACTCAACGTTATTTTTTAAGAGTTTTGTAGAGAAATTGTTAGCATTGAGGTAATCGATATATCTTATTAATTCAATGACTCGTATATACTGCATGACTCAATGACTCGTATGTAGGTTGCATATGCGATGCATATGAGCGGCAATTAAACATTGTTTTTCAAAATTAGTTGCAACTTATTTTCGATATTTTTTGTCAGCTTGAAATGATTTCAGCACGACACTGATTTGTTTTTATTTACATACAAAATGAGCATGTTGCGTTCCAAGTAAAAGATTGATATAATAGTTGATAATTTTTTAAAAACATTATACTTTTTGTTAAATACTGATTGTGAGCTTTCCAATCACAATAAAAATGCTTCGAAAACATCATGGTATCTGATAAATATCTTGAACCAAAAAATAAACTAAGCAAAAAAATGTCAACGCAGTGCACGCAATTCAATAAATAAATTTAAAATATAAAAAAATGGCAATGAACTTGAATTTAAATAAATATTGAACAATAAATAAGTTCGTAAATTATATTAAATTTTTGACAACTCCGACTCCAGCTCCGACTCCGGGTCTATCAGAAATTTACGACTCCGACTCCGACTCCGACTCCAGTTCATACAATTTAGCCGACTCCAACTCCGACTCCAGGTCCCCAAAAAGACCCGACTCCACGGAACATTGAAATAGGGCGGAAGCCGAAGTGTAAACAAAGAGTCCATTCTGCTCGTTCCTAACGTAAACATCAACTGACGTGAGCAGGATAGGCTCTTTGTTTACACTTCGACTTCGGCATTGTTTTGCTTGAAATGTCAAAAATAGACAAAATAAAACACATACTACTGTTTATAAAACTGCTCATTTGCCAGTAAGAAAAAAGTCATGCTTGTGCTTGAACAGCGTCCTACTTTGTAGATGTAAACAAAGTGGGATCATTCGAAAATCACATTACGCATTCTCTCTGTTCATCACCCTTCATCCAGATCCACCCCATCCAAATGTAAATTTTTAAAATACGTTTATCAATAAAAAAATCATCACGATTCATGATTAAAATCATACGTAGTGTTTTAAAATGGCTTACCTTCCTGGAATTTTCAGCGTTGTATGTTTTGACATTTATTATTTTTTAACAATTTCTTAGGTTATTGAGCATTTCTTTACGGAATCGGTCTTTTTTTTTAATTTTAATTTTTGTATTTTTTAATCCGGCTGAAACTTTTTTGGTGCCTTCGATATACCCAAAAAAGCCATTTTGCATCATTAGTTTGTCCATATAATTTTCCATACAAATTTGGCAGCTGTCCATACAAAAATGATATGTGAAAATTCAAAAATCTGTATCTTTTGAAGGAATTTTTTGATCGATTTGATGTCTTTGGCAAAGTTGTAGGTATGGATATGGACTACACTGAAAGAAAATGATACACGGTAAAAAAAATGATTTTTCGGTAATTTTTAATTTTACTTTTTGTCACTAAAACTTCATTTGCAAAAATACACAATTTTTTTTTTTATTTTTTGATAAGTTTTAGAGGACATAAAATGCCAACTATTCAGAAATTTCCAGAATGGGCAAAAAATCTTTGACCAAGTTATGATTTTTTGAATCAATACAGATTAAAAAAAAAAATCGAAATATTGGTCGCAAAAATTTTTCAACTTCATTTTTCGATGTAAAATCGAATTTGCAATCAAAAAGTGCTTGAGTGAATTTTTGATAAAGTGCACCGTTTTCAAGTTATAACCATTTTGGGTAACTTTTTTGGAAATAGTCACAGTTTTTTTATTTTTTAAAAATAGTGCCCATGTTTACCCACTATTGAAAAAAATATTTTTGAAAAGCTGGAAAATTTTATATATTTTGCTTTTTCGGACTTTGTTGATACGACCCTTAGTTGCTGAGATATAGCCATGCAAAGGTAAAAAAACAGAAAAATTGATGTTTTCTAAGTCTCACCCGAACAACCCACCATTTTCTAATGTCGATATCTCAGTAACTATAGGTCCGATTTACAATGTTAAAATATGAAACATATGTGAAATTTTCCGATCTTTTCGAAAAAAATATTATCAAAAATTTTAAATCAAGAATAACATTTCAAATGGGCGTAATATTGAATGTTTGGCCCGTTTGAAATGTTAGTCTTGATTTTAAATTTTTGATAATATTTTTTTAGAATAGATCGGAAAAAAATTACGAATGTTTCACGTTTTAACATTGTAAATCGGGCCATTCGTTGCTGAGATATCGACATTAGAAAATAATGGGTTGTTTGGGTGAGACTTAGAAAACACAAATCCTGTTTTTTAACCTTTGCATGGCAATATCTCAGCAACTGAGGGTCGTTTCAACAAAATCCAAAAAAGCAAAATATAGAGAATTTTCTCAGCTCTTCAAAAATATTTTTTTCAATAGTGGGCAAACATGGGCACTATTTTTAAAAAATGAAAAACTGTGACTATTTCCAAAAAAGTTACCCAAAAATGGTTATAACTTGAAAACGGTGCACTTTATCAAAAATTCACTAAAGTACTTTTTGATTGCAAATTCGATTTTACATCGAAAAATGAAGTTGAAAAATGTTTGCGACAAATATTTCGATTTTTTTAAAAAATCTGTATTGATTCAAAAAATCATAACTCGGTCAAAGATTTTTTGCCCATTCTGGAAATTTCTGAAAAGTTGGCATTTTATGTCCTCTAAAACATATCAAAAAATAAAAAAAATTAAAAATAGTGTTTTTTTTTGCAAATTAAGTTTTAGTGACAAAAAATAAAATTAAAAATCATCAATTTTTTTTACAGTGTATCATTTTTTTTCAGTGTAGTCCATATCCATACCTTCAACTTTGCCGAAGACATCAAATCGATCAAAAAATTCCTTCAAAAGATACAGATTTTTGAATTTTCACATATCATTTTTGTATGGACAGCTGCCAAATTTGTATGGAAAATTATATGGACAAACTAATGATGCAAAATGTTTTCTTTGGGCATACCGAAGGCACCAAAAAAGTTTCAGCCGGATTAAAAAATACAAAAAAATCGAATGACCTAAATCTCAGAGAATTGCTCTATTATTACATAATTTTAATCATTATTAGAATTTTCACTACTCTATTTTTTAACCACTGTCATACGATTAGCAAATGTCTTATTATTTTATTTTCAAATTTTGATTCTGATCCATGGTGCCCATAATGAAACGATTTGGCCACAAAAACCGAATTAAACCTCCCCCAAAAAACCTCCATTCATCGTTACAATAAAAAATGACAATCGCACAAACTGCTACCGTTTCGGTAGCTTCAGAACTCGATACCCATGGTTTCAGAACCAGACGCACACACACACACACACAGCCAAGTGGCACCTTAAAAAATGACCTTTTATTGCAGCCCGAACCGTACGTTATTTTATTTATTCTCTTATATTACTTCGGCTTCCAGAACTCCAGGACCGCCGTACAATGGCTCGGCAGCAGACCGGTAGCAAAACAACAAACCGACGCGCTCATGGACGAAGAATGGACGATGATTTGCATATAATGGGGGAACGCACTCGGCGGCGGCGGCGGAGTCTGTGCACATTATTGTAATATGAGGGATTTGTGCCAGGAGGGGGCGCGCGAGGATCCTCTTAATCAGTGGGTTTTATTGAATTTTTACAGCCACTCGGGATTCGTTGAGGGGGAGAGCATGTACACGGGATGTTCTAGCTCTAGCGCACTGAAAGTTTGAATATTTGCAATCAAAGAGCTCCGGTTCAATACTCGATTCACAGACGGTGATGTTAGCGGATTGTGGACTGGATTTCGTCATGTAAGGTGACACGCGTTGACTAGGCCGGCCGCTCCCATCACCACCGCGCTCCAGCGACAAGAGAAGGGATTTGAAAGCCGAAACTATTGGCACTACGCCCCCCGGGGCATGGCCTTCCTCTAACGTGGGATTTCTGCTCCACCGACGTTTTACTTCACCATCCGATAGAAGCTCAGTGGATAAGGCGGGAATCGAACCCGCGTCTCATAGCATCATCGGGATCGGTAGCCGAAGCCGCTACCCCTGCGCCACGATTTGAAAGCCGGGAAGTGTTGAAACTCTACTTTTTTAAGGGGATAAGGGAAAATCTCCACTCCCAAGTAAGTTTCGCTTCAAAACATTTCGAAGTTCCCGTCCTTTGCGCAAGACACACTTTTATTTACGAGAATCGTAGTTTTTCCTCCGTCCTCGTCGTTTCCCACAGACAAAAAAAAACAATCAAGAAGAAGAATCAAAGAATACCTAGTGGGGACACTCGGGCCAAAAGGATTACGGGTAATTTAGCTTAATGTGACAATGAATAAAGTGATCAATTTATATGGATGAGCGGGCAGTTACAAGGGGATTAAGCCATCCGCACCCGCCTAGACTTGAAAGGAGGGGTGGAAGTCCATAATCAGACGACGATTTGTACCTTGAACGAGATCTCAGCACATAGTGAATGCCGCCGTCGTTCGGAAGTTTTCCCCGCCGTGAATGGGACTTGGCTATTGATTGGGGTTTTGTGGAGCAAGAGGCTATTGAAGGACTTACGGGTTTATAGCTGTTGAAGTGCGCGATCAATGGCGATCTTACCTGGAAAGAGATGAAATAAAAATGAACATTAATTTCATACAGAGTAATAGTAATATTAATATTAGCAGTCTTCTCATGTGACGACAACTGAACTAAACTTCCGGACTTCATTCCTCGAGTGTCCCACGAGTACAATTGCCGAAATGACTCAATCGCTTCGGAATGCCCCCAAAGTGCCGCGATCAAGATCGTAGTCCGCAGCGCAAAGTCAACCCATAAAAATCACGTACAAAAGTGCAGCAAAAAAAAAACCGTTCCTTCAAAGCACCCCACATCTTCCAGAAAACGACTTATTCCATCTGTTGGATTTGGGTAAAACGATCGCATCACCATCATGATTGCTGCTAAACCACTAAAGTGTGTGTGTGTGACTTGCAAAGAGCATCACCACCGTCATCGTCAGCCTCCGAAAAACAGGTTCCCAATTTAATTAAATACATCTTTTTCAACTACTGTTTAAGCCCCCCTTCTGCGCTTCCCCTTAAGACATCGCGGAGGCCACACCAAGCCGAAGCCATTAGGGTACGATTTTTAACCAACTATTGACAGCTAATAAATTGACTCGAATAAATCATTCATTTTTCGCGCCAGCTCGACATCGTTGGAGGAAGAATGAAGAGGAGTTTTACATCGTCCGCCACCGAAGTGACCACCACCAGGGAATCCAGGACCGGGAAGGATTTAGAGTGTGACTCATTCATCTTTGGGTATCGCGATTGCTTGCTACCGGATTGTGGTTATGAGAACTTTTGGCCACTGTGGAAAATTGATTTTAAATTTCGTTTCAAAAAAATACATAAATGTCACTTATGTGGTGATAACTTGAGACAGTGTTGCCAGATCTTTAAGCTTGAGCATATTTCTTTCATAATTATTGTTCCCATATCTTCTAGTTCAAAGAAGAATGAAGAAAAAAATCGAATGAGTTTGTTGTGGTTTTGGCAGTGTGGCCTAGATTTGTATTTTCAATAACTGAGCAATTCTCTGAGCCATTTTGCATCATTAGTTTGTCCATATAATTTTGCACACAAATTTGGCAGCTGTCCATACAAACATGATGTATGAAATTCAAAAATCTGTTTCTTCTGAAGGAATTTTTTGAAATCTTTGACCGAGTTATGAATTTTTTAATCAATACTGATTTTTTCAAAAAATCGAAATATTTGTCGCAAATTTTTTTCAACTTCATTTTTGGATGTAAAATTGAATTTGCAATCAAAAAGTACTCCATTGAATTTTTGGATAAAGTTCACCGATTTCAAGTTATAGCCATTTTTATGTAACTTTTTTCAAAATAGTTGCAGTTATTGATTTTTTTTTGTAAATAGTGCCCATGTTTGCCAACTCATGAAAAAAATATTTTTGAAAAGCCGAGAACATTCTCTATATTTTGCTTTTTTGAACTTTGTTGATACGACCCTTAGGTGCTGAGATATTGCCATGCAAAGGGTTAAAAACCAGAAAATTTATGTTTTCTAAGTCTCACCAAACAACCCACCATTTTTTAATGTCGATATCTCAGCAACTTATGGTCCGATTTTCAATGTTAAAATATGAAACATTTGTGAAATTTTCCGATCTTTTCAAAAACAATATTTTCTAAATTTTAAAACCAAGACTAACATTTTAAAAGGGCGTAATATTGAATATTACGCCCTTTTGAAATGTTAGTATTGGTTTAAAATTTATTAAAATATTTTTTTCGAAAAGATCGGAAAATTTCACGAATGTTTCATGTTTTGACATTATAAATCGGACCATTAGTTGCTGAGATATCGACATATGCAAATGGTAGGTTGTTTGGGTGAGACTTAGAAAACATAAATTTTCTTGTTTTTAACCCTTTGCATGGCAATATCTCAGCAACTTAGGGTCGTATCAACAAAGTCCAAATAAGCAAAATATAGAGAGTTTTCTCAGCTTTTCAAAAATATTTTTTTCAAAAGTGGGCAAACATGGGCACTACTTTAAAAAAATCAATAACTGCGACTATATTGAAAAAAGTTACATAAAAATGGCTATAACTTGAAAACGATGAACTTTATCAAAATTTCACTAAGTACTTTTTGATTGCAAATTTGATTGCAAATTATATTGAAAAATGAAGTTGAAAAATTTTACGAAAAATATTTCGATTTTTTGAAAAAAATTGTATTGATTCAAAAAATCATAACTCGGTCAAAAAATTTTCAGCCCATTCTGGAAATTTCTGAAAAGTTGGCATTTGATGTTTTACATATCAAAAAATAAAAAAAACTAAAATAGTGTTTTTTTTTTGCAAATCAAGTTTCAGTGACAAAAAGTTAAATTAAAAATCACCAAAAAAATTTTCCCCGTGAATCATTTTTTTTAGTGTAGTCCATATCCATACCTACAACTTTGCCTAAGACACCAAATCGATCAAAAAATTCCTTCAGAAGATACAGATTTTTGAATTTCTATACATCATGTTTGTATGGACAGCTGCCACAATTTGTATGGAAAATTATATGGACAAACTAATGATGCAAAATGGCTTCTTTGGGCATATCGAAGGCATCAAAAAAGTTTCAGCCGGATTAAAAAATACAAAAGACCGATTCCGTAGAAAACTGCTCAACTGTAGGAATAATGTTGAAATTGTATACTTAACAGTAAAAACAAAATTGATGCGAAAAATAAAAAAATAATCAGATAAATTTGTGGAAAACTTATCAAAGAACAGCTCAAAAGTTTTTTGTTTGCAAAATCTCGCAAAAGTATATTTTCTCATTTGCGTTGATTTTGATGAAACTCTCTCCCTAAAACTCCTTCCCTAAAAATCAAAGAACTGGAAAAAAAATTCAAATGTATTTGAAATCAACCTATAAAAGTCTTACTATTATATCGAAGATTTCTCTGCCTACAAGTTTGTTTGGGGTTTTTCAAAAATCGCTTGGATTTTTGTAAATTTTCGATGTACAGTACCGCAAAATGTTTCTTTTCTGAATTTTTTTCAGTTTTTAATTTTTATACATTTTTTATTAAACAAAAACCTCGGTAAAAAACAAAGAACTGCTCATGTTGAAAAAATGCAAAATTAAACAGAAATCACCCTTCAAAAGACTTGAAATTCAGAGTTTTTTTTTTAAAAGGTCCTATAAACCAAGCTATAAACCAAATTTTCAATTTTTGCTTTTTGGGTGTTTTTGAATACCCCTGACTCAAGGCGGTTCTTAAAACACCCAAAAAGCAAAAATTTAAAATTTGGTTTATAGGACCTTTAAAAAAAAATCTGGAAATAGACTTACTATTTTCCAAACACATATCAAGGAATTTTCTACTTAGAAGTTTGAAAAAATAAAAAATCCTCAGAAAATATTTTTCAAAGTGCTGATCACAGATTTTCCAAAACGGAGCGAAAATTCGATTTTTGAAAGTCAGGATAGTTTTGACAGCACTCCCCCCCCCCTCGCTTATCATTTTTTTTAGAGACGATCGTAGATGGTCGAGTTTTGGTCAAAGTATGTGCACTGACATGCACAGACTTTTTTCACGCAGTAGTCCAGGCTTTTCAAATTCTGACCTGGCATCCCTGTTCTAAACGTTAGAATAAAAGCCAAATTTTCAAAAAACTTTATCTAAATTTGGTGAAGTTTTTCTCATGTCTATAAAATTGCACAGAATGAAATTATTTTGAAAATCAGAATCGATTCGAAAGTTTTAAAAAAAGTTTGATGAGGTTTAAAGAACCAACTAAGGTAGAAAAAGAAAATGATTTTTCTATAAAAACAATGAAAATCCTTGAGAAAAACATTCTAATTGATCATAATATGAAATAATTTTTTTAGTGTTCAAACTTACATTTTAAGTGCAAATTTTTGCATTTCAATCATCTTTTTTTTCAAATTCAAAATTTGACAAATTGTCTCGCATGTAAAAATGAGTAAGATATTAAAATTTAATTTTCAGGGCATTTAATCATAAGTAATTAAACATTTTAAAAATCATTTTGTTAACCGATTCTCAGTATTCCTATTTTCTATAGTAATTTTAATTTTACATCCACAAAATTTTATGATTTTTGGTAAATATTGAAAGTGTTTTCCTGAAATCATCCAACAATTTTTGTCACAAAAAAATGTCTGTTTGGCGATTTAGGCAATTAAAAGTTTGTTAAATATTTTGGCTTTATAGTTTGTTATTAATGAACAAATAAACATATGAAAAATAAAGAAAGGGGAGATAATTTGTCAATTACAGTCATGCCCCGGCTTTGCACGCCTCGGTTTTGCACGGTCCAGTGCTTAACTGAAGCACAGAGTTTATGGGGTTTTGGTTATATGGGAGACATTGGCTATAATCGCATGAAAAATCATACTTACATCAAAAATTATAGTGGTTTGGAATCGGGATAATGTCAGCTATCGATTGCTCTTAATTATTAAATTAATTACATGAAAATTTTCACAATAATACGTATTTACACTTTGTTTCGAGAATGCAATGTATCTCGAATAAATACTCAAAATTATTGTTATTGCAATATGATTACCAAAGTATTGGAGTTTTTCATTCATTTCAAATGTATTTTTTTTTAAATACTAAAAAATTTCACAAAACTACGTTTTTTTGAAAAAAATACTAAAAATTTTAGTTTTTAACAATATGGGTATCAAACGATCGGTTTTTTTTATACATTTCGAAAAAAGTATATTTTTTTTTTAAATACTACTTTTTTACGAAACAACATATTTCATTAGTTATAAGGCTGGTACAAATATTTTTAAAAGTTTTTGTCATCCCCCCCCCCCTTCAAAATTGGCCCGAAAAATCAGGGGGGCAAAAAAAATATTTTTACAATAAACTTCAAAATTTCAATGAAAATTCAAGTGCAACCAGCTGAAATCAAATTAAAATACATTCTCCTGCGTTTAAAATCATTTTTAGCATGTTTGGGTTTATTTAAAAATCTTAGGATTTTTTGAAAATTTTCGATGCAAAATCTTTTTTTTCGATACAATTTTTGTTTTTATGAGATCTTAGATTTTTTGAAAACTAATGATTGCAAAACAACTGAACTAGTGTAAAATGCATTTTAAAACACTTTTTTCATTTAAATGTGAAGATTATGGCTTGTTATTTAAATTTTTATATTTTTGTTTTGCCCCCCCCCCCCCTTGACCTCGGCCAGGGCCGAGGGACAAAAACTTTTTTAAATATTTGCATCGGCCTAACACACATTTGTTAAAATAATCAAATTTTCACAAAACTACGTATTTTGAAAAAAAATACTGCAAATTTCATTTTTTTTTTTGAATTTGGGTACCAAATTTCGAATGTAATAACTTTTTTTGAAAATACAAAAAAACATCACAAAACTACGTATTTTTGAAAAAATACAAAAAGTTTCAGTTTTTTCCATATGGGTATCACATGATTGAAATTTTTCAATACATTTCGAATACAGAATATTTTTTTTTTTTTGGAAAATACTCAAACAATTACGAAACTACATATTTTCGATACTAAAACACTAAAAATTTCAGTTTTTTCACAATATGGATATCAAACGATCGAAATTTTCTCAAACGTTTTGAAAGTTGTAGTCAGATTTTTCACTAAACTATGCATTTTTGAAAAAAAAATGCTAAAAATTTCGAGATATTTTAATTAATTGCGAAAGCCATCACATTTTTTTAATACTTAAAAATTTTCACAAAACTTCGTATTTTCTTTTAAAATACTCAAAATTTCATAGTTTCAGAATTTATTACATTCAAAATGTTTGAAAAAATTCCAATCATTGGTTACCCATTTGAAATTTTGAGTGTTAAAAAAAGGTGAAAAACAAGCCATGGTTTCAACATCTGAATGAAACAAGTGTTTTAAAACGCACTTTACACCAGTGCAGTTGTTTTTTCATCATTGGTTATAAAAAATATAAAAGCATTGACGAAAATTATTTTTTTCGCAAAAAAATTACATTGATTGCGGTACTGTACATTGGAATTTCACAAAAATGCAAAACATTTTTAAACGATCCAAAACAAGCTAAATATGATTATCAACTGATTTTTTTTCAGTTGATAAGACTTCTTTCTCATATAAATTTTTAAGTTTTTCGAATAAATATATATTTTACAGTGTGCACAGCAGTTTGCAGCAGCATCTGGTTCGACTCATCTCGTACTCCTCATCTTCGCACCCCGCGTGTGTGTTTTGTGTGTTGCCAATCGCTCCGGGCCTTCACCAAAGACCAGAAGCCCAAGCCCGTGTGTCAGGAATGGTGGCAAAACGAGACCGCCAGACTTGAGCAGATTTGAGCGTACAGCCACCCTGTCAGGACCGGGATTTGGCTAATCGTTGCGAATCGTTCATGATGCTAAAATCTCAGTAGGAGAATGCCATGTCCAAGTCATCAATCCTTCCCGTGACCAACGTTCGGAGAGCCGTAGCTCACCCCGGCTAAATCTGATTAGTGCGCGACAAAATAGTTCGAATTCTCCGCGTGTCATCCGGGTAATGATGATCCGGGTGGTGGTGGTGGTGTTGTTCCCTGGTTCTCCCGAGCAACGACGAGTCGTGAAGAGTGGTCGTCCCAAGGTGAATTCATTATCGCAACGATTAATCCAAAACAGGCGTTTCTTCGAATACCGCCGCCAGTTCGCGAGTCCGGTTCTCGCGCGTCGGTCATTTTTCATCCATTCGATCGGAAATCGTACAAGTTGTGTGAGTCGTCTCTAGGTTGTCCATAAATCTACGCGAGGTGGCTCGTTCTGCACTCCAAGTGATGTCCAGTTCAGCGAGCGATCGCTTTGCTTCGCATTTGTTTGGAATGCATATCTCAATATTACGGCATTATGTCATTAAAATATTTCCCCCTGAGAGATGTGTGTGTGTGTGTGTTGTGGGCCTGTTTTTTCTTCACGTCTTCTTGGGGACGTGGATCGCGAGCACCAGTCGCGGATTGATTTCTGGCGAGTCGTTCCGTTGTTTCTTCACATCCCTCTCTTGTGGCTACTGAGGCTGCGATGCCTGCGAAGTGGACAGGTCAGTATCGAGAAGCAAAGTCCGCTGAACCAGATCAGGTGCGGAAGGCCGGTCAGTACTACGTGTTCATAGCTTTGCAGTCAAAGTGATGATCACGACGGCGCGGCCCCGATCATCGTCGCATATTATATGCTCTCGCTCGGTCGCTCGGTGTCCGACTTAATTAAATCAAAAACGGGGTGACTGTGTGGCCATGTGCGAGTTCCTCGTTCGGGCACTCGGCGGACTCGAACTGCTGATTAACTGTTGCTTGCTGATAAATTCCCGGAAAATACCACCGAGAGAGAGATGATCAGTGAAATCGCGAATAGAAAAAAATGGGAATGGCCAAGTTGGTGCGGTCGAGTTACGAATTGCGAAAAGGGTCTAGGTTTATTATCGTTTTATTCTTTAAATATTCTTAAAAAACTCTAAATATTCATTCTCATTTTTTATTTGGTTCAAACTTTGTGGGTTATGACTATAGAAGCCATTTTGTGTCATTGGTTTACCCAAACAAGGCTCCATACAATTTTGGCAGCTGTCCATGCAAAAATGTTACGTAAATATTCGAAAATCAGTAACTTTTGTTAGATTTGGATTTAAATTTGAATCGATTTGGTGTCTTGGACAAAGTTGTAGGCAATGATGAGGACCATTCAGAAAATTAGCACACGGAAAAAAATTGCCTATTTTTAAATTAACTTTTTTTTACAAAATATCAATTTCCTATTTCCCGGGAATTCCCGAAATACAAGCAGAAGTATATTTTTTCCAATGTTTTGAAATTTTACATAAAAATAATAATTGGAGAACCTGATTTGATTTTATTTATTTCAATCTATCTATTTCCATTGGATAGTGTCCATATTGAACTTTATTTATTTCTGAAGCATTCACAACTAGGAATATTGTTTGCTTATACGTCGGACAACAAAAATTACGCTGTTATGGAATGAATATAAACTATTTTTTTGTAATATCATTTGAAAATAAGATATTTACATCTTCCGGCCAAGATCAATTTTGAGATTTGTTTAACTTTTTTTACCTTGAACATGTTGGATGAAAATTGAACTGATTTAATTCAATTTTTAAATAAGGTTTGTGTGAGAATTTGTTTCTAAGTATTCTAGAAATTACAGATTGAAGTTATAAATTTATGAAGCACGTGAGCTACCAAGGGCGTAAGAGGTTTAAATATGAAAAGATATCGTTTAATTTTAACAACTATTAAATACTCAAAATTATTTTAATCTAATCAATTTATTAAGCTGAATATCATATAACTAAAATTATATCATAAAACCATGAAAACCAATAAAAAACAACTTCGTATCATATGAAATTTACCCAAACTATATCGCTCCAAATATTAGAAAACTTTGAGTTGTGATTTCATTAAATAGTCTGTCAAGTTAAAAAGCGCTAGAAATAAGATTTTTAAGGTAAATTCAATGACTATTTATTAATTCACAAGTTGAAAATACTTGTTCTGAGATAAGTTATTTGTCATGACGCTTAATATTTCTGCATGATTTTTTTTTTCGTTTTAACTTTATGGTCACAGAGACAAATGTAAAGCAATTTTATGGTTGTTTAGGATAGATTTTTACTGCCTAAACACTTTGCTTTAAAAAATCCTGTCAACAAAAATACTTATAATATTTTCTTTCATTTAGGACGATTTGAAAGACGGCTGAAAATTGGAAAGTTTTTATATTTTCTCAATGTTGCATGATTTTTTACAAGCAGTCAAGCCACTCACACTCAAATTTACCTTTAAAGTTGTTGTTCTTCACAATTTTGTTGCAAAAGATCAATCAGAAACAGGATCAGAATAATTTTCGTTAAATTTCAAATTTCCTGGAAATTCCCGGGATTTCCCGGGAAATTTGTTAAAAATTTCAGGTTTCCCGGGAATTTTATAACCGCGGGAAATTGGACGCTCTTTTATTTCCCAAAATCAGATTTTTTTTTTGTATGATTCAGGGGTTAAAAAACCAGAACTTTTGAGCCACAAAGAATTATGGAGGTTAAAAAAATGCCACTGAGTCATGTTTTTATAAAAAAAACGGATTTTTGGAAAATAGAGAAATTTCGGTCAAACCAAATTTTTCAATTTAATTTAGAGTTTTCAAGATATAAGCGCTTAAAGTTTATTTTAACAGAAAAATTCCCGTTTTTTTTTTTCAAACAATTTCCATCATTGTCCATTTACAAGAATATATTCTTCGAAAACCTTAGAAAATTTAAAAAAATAGCCTTAGAAACATTGAAGAGATTGGACTTAATTTTGTGAATAAAAGAAAAAGAAACAAGGAAATTGAAGTTTTTTAAGTATCATACAAACATTCCTACATTTTCTTATGCCAATATCTCGGCAAATAATGGTTAAATTCTCAATGCAAAAAAAATGAAAACAATGATTTTTTTAAAAAATTTTATGACTTTTACAAAAAATACATTAAATTTTTTTTGGAATTACGACTAACATTTCAAATGGGCCTAATATTGAAAATTTTACCCTTTTTAAAATGTTTCTCTTGATAACAAAATTTAAAAAAATATTCACAAACATTTAATTTTCAACATTGAATATTGGACCACTCGTTTGACAAAATTCAATTTTTCCAAAAAACATATTTTTCTGAAAATCTAAACTTGGCGGTAATATGTTTATCCATACTTCTCTTTGGCTCAAAAGAAACAAAAAAAGTAAAAAATATTTTAAAAATATTTAATGTTTAATGTTTAATGTTTAATGTTTAATGTTTAATGTTTAATGTTTAATGTTTAATGTTTAATGTTTAATGTTTAATGTTTAATGTTTAATGTTTAATGTTTAATGTTTAATGTTTAATGTTTAATGTTTAATGTTTAATGTTTAATGTTTAATGTTTAATGTTTAATGTTTAATGTTTAATGTTTAATGTTTAATGTTTAATGTTTAATGTTTAATGTTTAATGTTTAATGTTTAATGTTTAATGTTTAATGTTTAATGTTTAATGTTTAATTTTTAATGTTTAATGTTTAATGTTTAATGTTTAATGTTTAATGTTTAATGTTTAATGTTTAATGTTTAATGTTTAATGTTTAATGTTTAATGTTTAATGTTTAATGTTTAATGTTTAATGTTTAATGTTTAATGTTTAATTTTTAATGTTTAATGTTTAATGTTTAATGTTTAATGTTTAATGTTTAATGTTTAATGTTTAATGTTTAATGTTTAATGTTTAATGTTTAATGTTTAATGTTTAATGTTTAATGTTTAATGTTTAATGTTTAATGTTTAATGTTTAATGTTTAATGTTTAATGTTTAATGTTTAATGTTTAATGTTTAATGTTTAATGTTTAATGTTTAATGTTTAATGTTTAATGTTTAATGTTTAATGTTTAATGTTTAATGTTTAATGTTTAATGTTTAATGTTTAATGTTTAATGTTTAATGTTTAATGTTTAATGTTTAATGTTTAATGTTTAATGTTTAATGTTTAATGTTTAATGTTTAATGTTTAATGTTTAATGTTTAATGTTTAATGTTTAATGTTTAATGTTTAATGTTTAATGTTTAATGTTTAATGTTTAATGTTTAATGTTTAATGTTTAATGTTTAATGTTTAATGTTTAATGTTTAATGTTTAATGTTTAATGTTTAATGTTTAATGTTTAATGTTTAATGTTTAATGTTTAATGTTTAATGTTTAATGTTTAATGTTTAATGTTTAATGTTTAATGTTTAATGTTTAATGTTTAATGTTTAATGTTTAATGTTTAATGTTTAATGTTTAATGTTTAATTTTTAATGTTTAATGTTAAATGTTTAATGTTTAATGTTTAATGTTTAATGTTTAATGTTTAATGTTTAATGTTTAATGTTTAATGTTTAATGTTTAATGTTTAATGTTTAATGTTTAATGTTTAATGTTTAATGTTTAATGTTTAATGTTTAATGTTTAATGTTTAATGTTTAATGTTTAATGTTTAATGTTTAATGTTTAATGTTTAATGTTTAATGTTTAATGTTTAATGTTTAATGTTTAATGTTTAATGTTTAATGTTTAATGTTTAATGTTTAATGTTTAATGTTTAATGTTTAATGTTTAATGTTTAATGTTTAATGTTTAATGTTTAATGTTTAATGTTTAATGTTTAATGTTTAATGTTTAATGTTTAATGTTTAATGTTTAATGTTTAATGTTTAATGTTTAATGTTTAATGTTTAATGTTTAATGTTTAATGTTTAATTTTTAATGTTTAATGTTTAATGTTTAATGTTTAATGTTTAATGTTTAATGTTTAATGTTTAATGTTTAATGTTTAATGTTTAATGTTTAATGTTTAATGTTTAATGTTTAATGTTTAATGTTTAATGTTTAATGTTTAATTTTTAATGTTTAATGTTTAATGTTTAATGTTTAATGTTTAATGTTTAATGTTTAATGTTTAATGTTTAATGTTTAATGTTTAATGTTTAATGTTTAATGTTTAATGTTTAATGTTTAATGTTTAATGTTTAATGTTTAATGTTTAATGTTTAATTTTTAATGTTTAATGTTTAATGTTTAATGTTTAATGTTTAATGTTTAATGTTTAATGTTTAATGTTTAATGTTTAATGTTTAATGTTTAATGTTTAATGTTTAATGTTTAATGTTTAATTTTTAATGTTTAATGTTTAATGTTTAATGTTTAATGTTTAATGTTTAATGTTTAATGTTTAATGTTTAATGTTTAATGTTTAATGTTTAATGTTTAATGTTTAATGTTTAATTTTTAATGTTTAATGTTAAATGTTTAATGTTTAATGTTTAATGTTTAATGTTTAATGTTTAATGTTTAATGTTTAATGTTTAATGTTTAATGTTTAATGTTTAATGTTTAATGTTTAATGTTTAATGTTTAATGTTTAATGTTTAATGTTTAATGTTTAATGTTTAATGTTTAATGTTTAATGTTTAATGTTTAATGTTTAATGTTTAATGTTTAATGTTTAATGTTTAATGTTTAATGTTTAATGTTTAATGTTTAATGTTTAATGTTTAATGTTTAATGTTTAATGTTTAATTTTTAATGTTTAATGTTTAATGTTTAATGTTTAATGTTTAATGTTTAATGTTTAATGTTTAATGTTTAATGTTTAATGTTTAATGTTTAATGTTTAATGTTTAATGTTTAATGTTTAATGTTTAATGTTTAATGTTTAATGTTTAATTTTTAATGTTTAATGTTTAATGTTTAATGTTTAATGTTTAATGTTTAATGTTTAATGTTTAATGTTTAATGTTTAATGTTTAATGTTTAATGTTTAATTTTTAATGTTTAATGTTTAATGTTTAATGTTTAATGTTTAATGTTTAATGTTTAATTTTTAATGTTTAATGTTTAATGTTTAATGTTTAATGTTTAATGTTTAATGTTTAATGTTTAATGTTTAATGTTTAATGTTTAATGTTTAATGTTTAATGTTTAATGTTTAATGTTTAATGTTTAATGTTTAATGTTTAATGTTTAATGTTTAATGTTTAATGTTTAATGTTTAATGTTTAATGTTTAATGTTTAATGTTTAATGTTTAATTTTTAATGTTTAATGTTTAATGTTTAATGTTTAATGTTTAATGTTTAATGTTTAATGTTTAATGTTTAATGTTTAATGTTTAATGTTTAATGTTTAATTTTTAATGTTTAATGTTTAATGTTTAATGTTTAATGTTTAATGTTTAATGTTTAATTTTTAATGTTTAATGTTTAATGTTTAATGTTTAATGTTTAATGTTTAATGTTTAATGTTTAATGTTTAATGTTTAATGTTTAATGTTTAATGTTTAATGTTTAATGTTTAATGTTTAATGTTTAATGTTTAATGTTTAATGTTTAATTTTTAATGTTTAATGTTTAATGTTTAATGTTTAATGTTTAATGTTTAATGTTTAATGTTTAATGTTTAATGTTTAATGTTTAATGTTTAATGTTTAATGTTTAATGTTTAATGTTTAATGTTTAATTTTTAATGTTTAATGTTTAATGTTTAATGTTTAATGTTTAATGTTTAATGTTTAATGTTTAATGTTTAATGTTTAATTTTTAATGTTTAATGTTTAATGTTTAATGTTTAATGTTTAATGTTTAATGTTTAATGTTTAATGTTTAATGTTTAATGTTTAATGTTTAATGTTTAATGTTTAATGTTTAATGTTTAATGTTTAATGTTTAATGTTTAATGTTTAATGTTTAATGTTTAATGTTTAATGTTTAATGTTTAATGTTTAATGTTTAATGTTTAATGTTTAATGTTTAATGTTTAATGTTTAATGTTTAATGTTTAATTTTTAATGTTTAATGTTTAATGTTTAATGTTTAATGTTTAATGTTTAATGTTTAATGTTTAATGTTTAATGTTTAATGTTTAATGTTTAATGTTTAATGTTTAATGTTTAATGTTTAATTTTTAATGTTTAATGTTTAATGTTTAATGTTTAATGTTTAATGTTTAATGTTTAATGTTTAATGTTTAATGTTTAATGTTTAATGTTTAATGTTTAATGTTTAATGTTTAATTTTTAATGTTTAATGTTTAATGTTTAATGTTTAATGTTTAATGTTTAATGTTTAATGTTTAATGTTTAATGTTTAATGTTTAATGTTTAATTTTTAATGTTTAATGTTTAATGTTTAATGTTTAATGTTTAATGTTTAATGTTTAATGTTTAATGTTTAATGTTTAATGTTTAATGTTTAATGTTTAATGTTTAATGTTTAATGTTTAATGTTTAATGTTTAATGTTTAATGTTTAATTTTTAATGTTTAATGTTTAATGTTTAATGTTTAATGTTTAATGTTTAATGTTTAATGTTTAATGTTTAATGTTTAATGTTTAATGTTTAATGTTTAATGTTTAATGTTTAATGTTTAATGTTTAATGTTTAATTTTTAATGTTTAATGTTTAATGTTTAATGTTTAATGTTTAATGTTTAATGTTTAATGTTTAATGTTTAATGTTTAATGTTTAATGTTTAATGTTTAATGTTTAATGTTTAATGTTTAATGTTTAATGTTTAATGTTTAATGTTTAATGTTTAATGTTTAATGTTTAATGTTTAATGTTTAATGTTTAATGTTTAATGTTTAATGTTTAATGTTTAATGTTTAATGTTTAATGTTTAATGTTTAATGTTTAATGTTTAATGTTTAATGTTTAATGTTTAATGTTTAATGTTTAATGTTTAATGTTTAATGTTTAATGTTTAATGTTTAATGTTTAATGTTTAATGTTTAATGTTTAATGTTTAATGTTTAATGTTTAATGTTTAATGTTTAATGTTTAATGTTTAATGTTCAATGTTTAATGTTTAATGTTTAATGTTTAATGTTTAATGTTTAATGTTTAATGTTTAATGTTTAATGTTTAATGTTTAATGTTTAATGTTTAATGTTTAATGTTTAATGTTTAATGTTTAATGTTTAATGTTTAATGTTTAATGTTTAATGTTTAATGTTTAATGTTTAATGTATAGTTTAGTTTTTAGGGGACTCTATTTCAAAATTCAATTCTAACCTGATTGAAGGAGCAACTATTGACCTACTCCCAAGCTCAATGGCGTTGTTCAGACCCTTTGCAAACGTCCCTCAAAGATAAAAATCGCACATTTCAACGAATTACCCATATCAACGATCAGCGCATACTTTGTCACTCGCCGTACAACTTCATTTGACCAAACTGGTAAAACAGTAATTTACACCCCGACTACTCGGATCCCCAATTTGGCCGCAGGAGAAAACTAGACAACTTGACCAATAAAATCCAAAAACGTAGAGGCTGGCCTACTCTGACTTGCAGCGGACGCGGAATCGATTTTGACGTTTGGCGCGCGCGCTCTCGGCTCGATCTGTCATAACTGGAATGGTGTCATGCGATTTGCAATACGCTGCTGGCGGGGAGGTTTATTTGCGTGAAACATGCAACTGAAGTTTTGATGTAAGAAAATCTGCATAAATTAGTGTTATTGGGAGAGGTGGTTGGTTTACTGTGGCGTCAGCGGTGAAAGTTTTGCCTATGAAACATTTAGCGTGTAACAGTGACAGGTTGGTACAGGGTTTTGGATAGAGTTGATCAAGTAGCAGGAAACCAGAACATGAAACAAGTTTGGAATGATTTAACAATCAGTCCATGGCAAACAAAACTCCTTCTAATTAATTCTTCTGCTCACGTAGTTCTGATCCCGGATTCAATCTACACAACCAACAGATATCCAACAACTATCAAACGAGCCGCCATCTTTGTCACCATAGCCACCGCCGACTTGACCGGTTGACCCCGTGCGTATCAACGTGCTCATCAGAGCAACCCGCGCAAAATTCAGTTCTAACCCTCACCGCACAACGCATGCCGACGAATTTCGTCCGACATCAACAAAAAAATGATTCATGACCTCGGCTCGAGATTTGTGCGGGAGGATCTCCGGGTTGGTGTTTTATCCGTTCCTCGGACATAAAAGTGCAACACAAGCTTCGCAGGCACGTTCTCGCTGCAAACCACCTCTGCCAACATGCTGCAGAAACATGATTCTGGGTCTTCATCCTTGTTCGGTGTATTCGGATCAGGTACGCGGGAGAAGAGACCGGGCGGACACACGGGCGGAATATGTAAAACACTACCCCGAATGTAGGGGAGAAGGATCCAGGCCGGACGAAACGAAGCCAAACCGCGCACATAAATTATGAACCAAAATAAAATTTCGTACCAAATAAAAGAAAATTTACATATTACGCACATTATAATATTTTGTAGCGTTTTGTACGGCGCGCCGTTTTCGGCCGGGGATCCTGGGCAGCAGCGCTTGCTGCATCCCATGGGAATCCGAAGGGGAGCCGAAACGGGTAATTGAAAGCGCAGCCTACTCCGTGGAGTCCCGCGCGCGGATTCTGATTTGTAACCAACCTACGCCGACCGGCCTGTCGGCCTCCTCTGATCTGATATGTTGCAGAACTCGGAGAGATGTTCCCTGCTCACTCAATCACTGGCGCGTGATGTTTTGTGAAGGAGTCTATGCCAAACTCGTCTTATGTTTGATTTGAGCTCATTTCAACAATTTCTCGGTTGTCACTTTATAGTAAATTACTCAAAAAAGTCATACTTTTGAGAAAAAAATTGGATTAAAAAAACGCAAATGTCAAAAATAGTCAACCTTACACTAATTTCTCGAGTAAAACTGGAGTTGGGTATCCGCACTAGCCCAAGACATTTTTTTCCAGGAGTTCTACAAGAGCTCTTCAAGATAGCTACAGCATAGCAGTTTGGACCGCGGTAGGACAAAACTCTCTTCAAGTACTCTTCCAAACTCCTGAAGAAGTTTTCAAGAGAATTTTATCCTACCGCGGTCCAAACTGCTATGCTGTAGCTATCTTGAAGAGCTCTTGTAGAACTCCTGAAAAAAATGTTACTTGGGTAGAACATGGCCGCGTCGTGCCACAGTTCCGGAGTTGTTTGTGTGTGTGTGTTTTGAATGAGGTGCGATGAAAGGACGGAGCGGAAAGGGTGCAGGTTCAGAGTTTTTGGAGTTAACATGATAAAATGCTGCAATATCTGTCTAGAAAATGGATTTAAAAAAACGAGAATCGGAATAGACAACTTTAAGGTGAAAGATAAAAAGCCTACATCTGTTGAGTTTTGAAAAGGATTTAAGTTGAACGAGTTTTGTAAGAATCGAGTAAAGACTGATGTTAAGTTTCACCTCATTCTTGCTATTTATTCAAATATCAGCACAGATTTAACAGTTTTTTCAAGATCTCTTTATGCAATTAAAAAAAACATAATAAAATTAGAGGAAATATATTTTGAAAGACCTAGAATGGCATGTTCGCTTAAATGTCCAATATGCATTTTTTGCAAAGTTGAGAAATCGTGTTTGGAAGAAAAAATATTTCCCATAAATTTCCAATACATTTATATAACTAAATATTCATTCAACAGGAAACTCACACATGCTTTTATTTATGTTTTGGCAAACTTTTTTCTGAATTGTCTTTTGTACAAAAATTAGGGTTTCAACACAAATTCTTATGCACAAATTACTTTGCGTAATGTTTGGACTGAACCAATAATTCTCAAACTTTTGGGAGTTGGGACATTTTTCCTCAAAACAAAAATGTGGGTCTTAAACTAGGCTCTAATTTTACAATTTTAAACTGTTTTTTAGGTTTTCAAAAAATTATTCCCAATTTTGCATTTTTTGTCACTAATTTAACAAAATTTCAAGGCATCATTATGCTAAATTCCATGAAAAATAGAAAAAGCAGGACCAATACTCCCAAGTATGCGCAAATTTATTGAAAAAGGCCCAAAACGGGTCGAAACGTCGGATGAAGAGAAGATACAACTGTTTTGATTACCCAAACAGACCGAAAGCCAAACCTAACAAAAAAAAAAAGAAAATGTATAGTTTGTATTTCTGGTTTTGGAGAAACTTTGTGCGTACTATTACTATGTTTAAAGAAAAAAAATTTGCAACACCAGTTCGTCCATACAAAATTCATACAATTTTGACAGCCTGTTTAATAGTAGTTTATGCAACAAGTTGCCAAAAGAGGATTTTTTCAGCACGAGTCGTACATTTACCCAACGAGGTTCACCGAGTTGGATAAATACGACGAGTGCTGAAAAAATCCTGTTTTTGCAACGAGTTCCATACAACATTTTTTGCAATTCCGAAAAACACCCATTGAGTGAAATTTTAAGTCAAATTTTCATGTATTTGTCAATAAATCGTTTAAATCAAAACAATGTTGAAAAGTGTTACTTTTCGAAACAAGTGCTGAAAAGTTCAACTTTTCAGCACCCATTTCAGTGCTGAAAAGTAGAACTTTTCAGCATTTATTTTGAAAAGTGTTGCTATTCGATTCTGTTATTTTTGGTGCAGAAAAAAAGGCTATTTCGTCGTTCAAGAATGACAGGAAAAGTAAGTAGTTTCACGACGGAATTGCAAAAAGGCTATTTAAATATTTAAAAAAAACTATATCTTTAGAACGGATTTTCCGATCGAATTTGTATCCACAGAAAAGTGGAACAGGGTGGCCACTCAGATCCCATTTTCAAAATTTCGATTTTTTTTTTTAAATGATTACGAATCAAAAACATTCTATAAAAAGTCAATATCAATCATCGAGCAAAATTTCGAAACAATTAAAAAAACAACGTATTGACAATTGTAAACTTAAAAACAAAAAAAAACCTTCTAAAATGAAAGCACTAATCCTGATTCTTAGAGAAAACTAAAACTACTTATCAACTTTGAATAACATTTGCAAAGGTCTTATAAAAATTTAGAAATATCTAAGAAAACGTGTGAAAATATGTTTTAATTAAGTTTTCTTTTGGTTGTGTTGGTTATCTAGAAATAATTGTTGATTTAAAATTTAATTTTTTATTCTAAAGCCAGCTAAATAAGAATACACTTTTAACTCTCATTCTATGCTCATTTTTGAAAAATAAATGAAATTTACTTGGCAACAAGTTGAATTTAATGGATTTGAGTGTTGCACAAATATACAAACAAATTATTCAAGATTTCTTTTTTCAGCCGAGTGCTCGAGATGTTGAAAAATTATCAAAAAATCCTGAAATTTTCCGATTTTTTATTGGATTTTGTCGAATTCCCGTCTTTTCTCGACATTCACGATTTTCCGATTTAAGTGGCTACTCTGCACAAAAACAAAACATGCACAAAAAACATTTTTGAAAGTTCTCGTTTTTGAATATGTTTAGATGATAAAAATGCCATCTTTTGAGCTGATCAAAATTCATTTAATTTAATTTGATTTCATTTTATTTAGTGTAGCCAATTCTTTGAAAAATTCATGTTGAAAACTGCGATATCAAATTTTTTAGGACTTAATTTTTGAAACGTCCCCCCTGAAAATTTCTAGAGATTGTTCTACTCTCAAATGCAGTTTTCTACGTTTACGCTCATTTCCAGCATTTTTGAGCTCTTTTAAAATTATTTCGATTTTTTAACTGATATTCCGAAGAAAATAATGCAATGAAAAAGAAGAAAATTTTGGCCTCACTGATCGTCACCAGAATAATATGAAATAGAACGAATTATAAATAACTCTGTCTAAAATTTCGAACAACTTGAACATTTCAGAACTGGCAACCCAGTCATGCAGTAGTGTCACTTATAAGGGATTTATCAGATTTTGTAAATTATGAAGTCATTTAATTTCGAACTCAGCCTGCTGAACTCGTTGGATAGAGACCAATTTACAACCAAGTCAAGATCATCATCAAAATCTTATTGAATTTAGCTTAGAACTTCTTGTGATCTGGGAGCACTGCCAAGCTGTAGGTTTTTTATGTAATTTAAGAAGATATAGACTCGATTTCTTTTCAAATTTTCATTAAATTAACAGAAACCTGCTTTATTTGCTAATCATCATCCTTTCTGGCGGCGTCCAGTGTTGATGGAATCAGCAACACTAACACGAAAGCCGGCACACTTTTGCGCTGCTGATTGATGGCCAAAGTGGCTCCAGATTAAGCGTGTATACCTCCCTGATGACGGATTGTGGGATTACATCGTGCTTCCTCTCTCTCTCTCTCAACTCAACTGGCCTCCCCGCCAGCTGGAGTTGCAGATTAAATCGATTTAAGTTTGTGCAACTTTGTTGCCACCGCACTTCTCCGGTTGATGGTCCAGCCAGCCGCGTGTTCCGTGTGCAAATTGCAATTTCAGTCTTGACCTTCTGCCTTTCTGCACACGAGCTGGCACAGAAATGTCACTTGGAAGCGTGAAACTATTTGGAACTGTACAAAAACATATGATAAACTTATAGCATCACATAAAAATCCATGTAAAATTACATATTTTTGTTTACAGTGCCCGCTGCAAGTAAGCCGTTTGCGCCCGTTTCGTGTCAGGTCAAACGAATTATGTTACACCTAGAAGGAATATGTATCGCGCGAATCATCGCGAGTGTCGCCCCGCGGTTCCCAGGGTTGTGTTTTACGGTGGTGCCAACAGTTTCAAGTTCAGCAAGCTTTTCTATCGCACCGAGCGCTTCCGCAGTATTGTTGAATGCCTGCTAAATTGCAAGCGACGAACCCCCTGCGGTGGGGAGTCTAAATCTAACCGTTTGCAAGTTTGTAAATAAAAAAAATGAAACAAAGCAAAATGTTTTCAAAAATTACTATTGCGATTTTTTAAATAGATCTAAAAATACCCTTTCAACATTTTATGGCCATTTATCTTCAAATTCTCCCGTTGTGCCGATATTAAGTTACAACTCCTGGGGAATGCTCTGTTCCTAGGCTAACAGCGCAGATTATCGATTGTTTCCTGCCATTTTTCGCTAAAATCTATATACTTTCCCCTCTCCCGGAACACACCAGCAGGATATCGGGTGGCAGGTCTAATTGTTGAACGATTGTGTGTGTCACATAAATCTTGCCACTTGGGAAGCCCGCGCGCTTCCGAGCCTTCGGTAATGAATCTTGACTTATTTATGGCCCCGTGCAATCTAGGACTTTGTTGCAAAATTGGTTTGAAAGAGGAGGTTGAATAAAATGGATTAATTTGGATTGATTTGACTTCAATTTTAATTTTTGTCTATTTTTAATAATTATATCGAATCATGACGATTACGATTTTTTTTTTCACAAAAAAATCCCAAAATCCATGTTTTGATTTTTGGAAAAAATGATATATTTTAGAGGACAAACCCCAAACCTTTTGAAAGGGCGTAGTGTTGATTTCAGAATTTACAAGAAAAAATTTCGAAAAAATCACAAAACTTCACAAATAATCCATAAAAAAATATTAAGATTTCTATTTTTCCGGAAAAATATTTTTTTTTTCAAAATATCATAACCCGGCGAAAAAATTGTTTGGTGATGGCTCAAATGTTTTGGGGGTTTGTCCCCTAAAACATAGAAAACGGGTTTCGGGAGATTATTTTTTTGTAATTTTTTCAACACGACAATATAATCCATGCACACATTTCTTCGAAACACACCTCAACATTGCCGAAGACACCAAATCGATCAGTAAATTCCTTCAAAAGATGCTGATTTTTGAATATTTACGTCCCATTTTTGTATGGACAGCTGTCAAAATTGTACGGTGCCTTGTATGGGTGAACCAATGACACAAAATGACTTATTTGGTCATAGGGAAAAAAAATTAAATCACTTACGCAATTCGAGGAGAATTGCTCCCATGAATTTGGTAGTTTTATCGAATAGGGTCCTGTTTGAATTAACGAAGAAAGTTATTTTTCTGAATTGAATTGATGAATTGATTTTTAATTATTTTTGATAAATCAACTTCAGGAGCTTTTTGACAGAAAGTATCATACTTTTCAGTTCGTCCCAAGTAACATAAAAAAACTAGCCCCTACCTAGTTTAATTTAGGCTTTATGGTAGCATCTTGATTGCTTCATAGTATTATATCAGTATTCACCGCAACCAGTAAGCAAGAGCCAATTTGTAGGTTCTAACAAGGCTTTTTGTCTCGGACATAAAACTTTATGACAATAAAAGCCAAACGGCTTTCAAGAAGGTTTTATTAGAGTTTTAAGAGAGTCTTGAAACATCAATGGCAATGTCATACCAAAACGGTTTTTTCGCATGTTTCTTTAAACCAAGGGTGATTTAGCTGTCAAGTGCCGTTAGGCATGCAAAAAGCTTTCTTAAAACCATATGCTCCTAAAAAAGCATTTAATGCGGCGAATTAGCAATGCATAAATATGGCGTTTAGCGCGTGTTCTGATTGAATGTGATTAACCATCACCAAAATAGAAAGGAAATAAATTTGATTAAAATGCGATGAAAATCCCACATTTGAATTTCTGATATAATTAACATAGCGGTAGAAGTTCACAAATAATTTGAATTTTTTTTTTGCAAAGAATCGCAATCAAATATTTTTTACACCAAAATCTATAATTAAAAACTAACTTAATCCACCTATGTGGTTGGAGCCTTCCTCACTTCTTACCAACAATGGCTGATATGGTGGAAATGTACACAAATTTCATCTATTCTTTAGATCCGGAATAAAAAGTACATAAATGTCACTTAAGATAGGGTTGCCAGATCATCAATGTTTTGATCTCGTTGGAAAGGTCTCTTGATAACCTAACCAACGATGAGTTGGATGGTGGATCCGAACATAGTTTACATACATTTAAGTGAGATTCGGCATCCAAAAAGTACATCAATATCACTTAAGTGTACATATCTCGAGCCAGGGTTGCCAGATCTTCAATGTTTTGGACTCGTTGGAAGGGTCTTTTGATAACCTAACCAACGATGGATCGGATGGTGGATCCGGACAAAGTTTACATACATTTAAGTGAGATTCGGCATCCAAAAAGTACATCAATATCACTTAAGTGTACATATCTCGAGACAGGGTTGCCAGATCTTCAATGTTTTGGACTCGTTGGAAAGGTCTTTTGATAACCTAACCAACGATGAGTTGGATGGTGGATCCGAACATAGTTTACATACATTTAAGTGAGATTCGGCATCCAAAAAGTACATCAATATCACTTAAGTGTACATATCTCGAGACAGGGTTGCCAGATCTTCAATGTTTTGGACTCGTTGGAAAGGTCTTTTGATAACCTAACCAACGATGAGTTGGATGGTGGATCCGAACATAGTTTACATACATTTAAGTGAGATTCGGCATCCAAAAAGTACATCAATATCACTTAAGTGTACATATCTCGAGACAGGGTTGCCAGATCTTCAATGTTTTGGACTCGTTGGAAAGGTCTTTTGATAACCTAACCAACGATGGGTTAGATGGTGGATCCGGACAAAGTTTACATACATTTAAGTGAGATTCGGCATCCAAAAAGTACATCAATATCACTTAAGTGTACATATCTCGAGACAGGGTTGCCAGATCTTCAATGTTTTGGACTCGTTGGAAAGGTCTTTTGATAACCTAACCAACGATGAGTTGGATGGTGGATCCGAACATAGTTTACATACATTTAAGTGAGATTCGGCATCCAAAAAGTACATCAATATCACTTAAGTGTACATATCTCGAGCCAGGGTTGCCAGATCTTCAATGTTTTGGACTCGTTGGAAGGGTCTTTTGATAACCTAACCAACGATGGGTCGGATGGTGGATCCGGACAAAGTTTACATACATTTAAGTGAGATTCGGCATCCAAAAAGTACATCAATATCACTTAAGTGTACATATCTCGAGACAGGGTTGCCAGATCTTCAATGTTTTGGACTCGTTGGAAAGGTCTTTTGATAACCTAACCAACGATGAGTTGGATGGTGGATCCGAACATAGTTTACATACATTTAAGTGAGATTCGGCATCCAAAAAGTACATCAATATCACTTAAGTGTACATATCTCGAGACAGGGTTGCCAGATCTTCAATGTTTTGGACTCGTTGGAAAGGTCTTTTGATAACCTAACCAACGATGGGTTAGATGGTGGATCCGGACAAAGTTTACATACATTTAAGTGAGATTCGGCATCCAAAAAGTACATCAATATCACTTAAGTGTACATATCTCGAGACAGGGTTGCCAGATCTTCAATGTTTTGGACTCGTTGGAAAGGTCTTTTGATAACCTAACCAACGATGGGTTAGATGGTGGATCCGGACAAAGTTTACATACATTTAAGTGAGATTCGGCATCCAAAAAGTACATCAATATCACTTAAGTGTACATATCTCGAGACAGGGTTGCCAGATCTTCAATGTTTTGGACTCGTTGGAAGGGTATTTTGATAACCTAACCAACGATGGGTTAGATGGTGGATCCGGACAAAGTTTACATACATTTAAGTGAGATTCGGCATCCAAAAAGTACATCAATATCACTTAAGTGTACATATCTCGAGACAGGGTTGCCAGATCTTCAATGTTTTGGACTCGTTGGAAGGGTCTTTTGATAACCTAACCAACGATGGGTCGGATGGTGGATCCGGACAAAGTTTACATACATTTAAGTGAGATTCGGCATCCAAAAAGTACATCAATATCACTTAAGTGTACATATCTCGAGACAGGGTTGCCAGATCTTCAATGTTTTGGACTCGTTGGAAGGGTCTTTTGATAACCTAACCAACGATGGATCGGATGGTGGATCCGGACAAAGTTTACATACATTTAAGTGAGATTCGGCATCCAAAAAGTACATCAATATCACTTAAGTGTACATATCTCGAGACAGGGTTGCCAGATCTTCAATGTTTTGGACTCGTTGGAAAGGTCTTTTGATAACCTAACTAACGATGAGTTGGATGGTGGATCCGAACATAGTTTACATACATTTAAGTGAGATTCGGCATCCAAAAAGTACATCAATATCACTTAAGTGTACATATCTCGAGACAGGGTTGCCAGATCTTCAATGTTTTGGACTCGTTGGAAGGGTATTTTGATAACCTAACAAACGATGGGTTAGATGGTGGATCCGGACAAAGTTTACATACATTTAAGTGAGATTCGGCATCCAAAAAGTACATCAATATCACTTAAGTGTACATATCTCGAGACAGGGTTGCCAGATCTTCAATGTTTTGGACTCGTTGGAAGGGTCTTTTGATAACCTAACCAACGATGGGTCGGATGGTGGATCCGGACAAAGTTTACATACATTTAAGTGAGATTCGGCATCCAAAAAGTACATCAATATCACTTAAGTGTACATATCTCGAGACAGGGTTGCCAGATCTTCAATGTTTTGGACTCGTTGGAAGGGTCTTTTGATAACCTAACCAACGATGGATCGGATGGTGGATCCGGACAAAGTTTACATACATTTAAGTGAGATTCGGCATCCAAAAAGTACATCAATATCACTTAAGTGTACATATCTCGAGACAGGGTTGCCAGATCTTCAATGTTTTGGACTCGTTGGAAAGGTCTTTTGATAACCTAACCAACGATGAGTTGGATGGTGGATCCGAACATAGTTTACATACATTTAAGTGAGATTCGGCATCCAAAAAGTACATCAATATCACTTAAGTGTACATATCTCGAGACAGGGTTGCCAGATCTTCAATGTTTTGGACTCGTTGGAAAGGTCTTTTGATAACCTAACCAACGATGAGTTGGATGGTGGATCCGAACATAGTTTACATACATTTAAGTGAGATTCGGCATCCAAAAAGTACATCAATATCACTTAAGTGTACATATCTCGAGCCAGGGTTGCCAGATCTTCAATGTTTTGGACTCGTTGGAAGGGTCTTTTGATAACCTAACCAACGATGGGTCGGATGGTGGATCCGGACAAAGTTTACATACATTTAAGTGAGATTCGGCATCCAAAAAGTACATCAATATCACTTAAGTGTACATATCTCGAGACAGGGTTGCCAGATCTTCAATGTTTTGGACTCGTTGGAAAGGTCTTTTGATAACCTAACCAACGATGAGTTGGATGGTGGATCCGAACATAGTTTACATACATTTAAGTGAGATTCGGCATCCAAAAAGTACATCAATATCACTTAAGTGTACATATCTCGAGCCAGGGTTGCCAGATCTTCAATGTTTTGGACTCGTTGGAAGGGTCTTTTGATAACCTAACCAACGATGGGTCGGATGGTGGATCCGGACAAAGTTTACATACATTTAAGTGAGATTCGGCATCCAAAAAGTACATCAATATCACTTAAGTGTACATATCTCGAGACAGGGTTGCCAGATCTTCAATGTTTTGGACTCGTTGGAAAGGTCTTTTGATAACCTAACCAACGATGAGTTGGATGGTGGATCCGAACATAGTTTACATACATTTAAGTGAGATTCGGCATCCAAAAAGTACATCAATATCACTTAAGTGTACATATCTCGAGACAGGGTTGCCAGATCTTCAATGTTTTGGACTCGTTGGAAGGGTCTTTTGATAACCTAACCAACGATGGGTCGGATGGTGGATCCGGACAAAGTTTACATACATTTAAGTGAGATTCGGCATCCAAAAAGTACATCAATATCACTTAAGTGTACATATCTCGAGACAGGGTTGCCAGATCTTCAATGTTTTGGACTCGTTGGAAGGGTATTTTGATAACCTAACCAACGATGGGTTAGATGGTGGATCCGGACAAAGTTTACATACATTTAAGTGAGATTCGGCATCCAAAAAGTACATCAATATCACTTAAGTGTACATATCTCGAGACAGGGTTGCCAGATCTTCAATGTTTTGGACTCGTTGGAAAGGTCTTTTGATAACCTAACCAACGATGGGTTAGATGGTGGATCCGGACAAAGTTTACATACATTTAAGTGAGATTCGGCATCCAAAAAGTACATCAATATCACCTAAGTGTACATATCTCGAGACAGGGTTGCCAGATCTTCAATGTTTTGGACTCGTTGGAAGGGTCTTTTGATAACCTAACCAACGATGGGTCGGATGGTGGATCCGGACAAAGTTTACATACATTTAAGTGAGATTCGGCATCCAAAAAGTACATCAATATCACTTAAGTGTACATATCTCGAGACAGGGTTGCCAGATCTTCAATGTTTTGGACTCGTTGGAAAGGTCTTTTGATAACCTAACCAACGATGGGTTAGATGGTGGATCCGGACAAAGTTTACATACATTTAAGTGAGATTCGGCATCCAAAAAGTACATCAATATCACTTAAGTGTACATATCTCGAGACAGGGTTGCCAGATCTTCAATGTTTTGGACTCGTTGGAAAGGTCTTTTGATAACCTAACCAACGATTGGTTAGATGGTGGATCCGGACAAAGTTTACATACATTTAAGTGAGATTCGGCATCCAAAAAGTACATCAATATCACTTAAGTGTACATATCTCGAGACAGGGTTGCCAGATCTTCAATGTTTTGGACTCGTTGGAAAGGTCTTTTGATAACCTAACCAACGATGAGTTGGATGGTGGATCCGAACATAGTTTACATACATTTAAGTGAGATTCGGCATCCAAAAAGTACATCAATATCACTTAAGTGTACATATCTCGAGACAGGGTTGCCAGATCTTCAATGTTTTGGACTCGTTGGAAGGGTCTTTTGATAACCTAACCAACGATGGGTCGGATGGTGGATCCGGACAAAGTTTACATACATTTAAGTGAGATTCGGCATCCAAAAAGTACATCAATATCACTTAAGTGTACATATCTCGAGACAGGGTTGCCAGATCTTCAATGTTTTGGACTCGTTGGAAAGGTCTTTTGATAACCTAACCAACGATGGGTTAGATGGTGGATCCGGACAAAGTTTACATACATTTAAGTGAGATTCGGCATCCAAAAAGTACATCAATATCACTTAAGTGTACATATCTCGAGACAGGGTTGCCAGATCTTCAATGTTTTGGACTCGTTGGAAAGGTCTTTTGATAACCTAACCAACGATGGGTTAGATGGTGGATCCGGACAAAGTTTACATACATTTAAGTGAGATTCGGCATCCAAAAAGTACATCAATATCACTTAAGTGTACATATCTCGAGACAGGGTTGCCAGATCTTCAATGTTTTGGACTCGTTGGAAAGGTCTTTTGATAACCTAACCAACGATGAGTTGGATGGTGGATCCGAACATAGTTTACATACATTTAAGTGAGATTCGGCATCCAAAAAGTACATCAATATCACTTAAGTGTACATATCTCGAGACAGGGTTGCCAGATCTTCAATGTTTTGGACTCGTTGGAAAGGTCTTTTGATAACCTAACCAACGATGGGTTAGATGGTGGATCCGGACAAAGTTTACATACATTTAAGTGAGATTCGGCATCCAAAAAGTACATCAATATCACTTAAGTGTACATATCTCGAGACAGGGTTGCCAGATCTTCAATGTTTTGGACTCGTTGGAAAGGTCTTTTGATAACCTAACCAACGATGAGTTGGATGGTGGATCCGAACATAGTTTACATACATTTAAGTGAGATTCGGCATCCAAAAAGTACATCAATATCACTTAAGTGTACATATCTCGAGACAGGGTTGCCAGATCTTCAATGTTTTGGACTCGTTGGAAGGGTCTTTTGATAACCTAACCAACGATGGGTCGGATGGTGGATCCGGACAAAGTTTACATACATTTAAGTGAGATTCGGCATCCAAAAAGTACATCAATATCACTTAAGTGTACATATCTCGAGACAGGGTTGCCAGATCTTCAATGTTTTGGACTCGTTGGAAAGGTCTTTTGATAACCTAACCAACGATGGGTTAGATGGTGGATCCGGACAAAGTTTACATACATTTAAGTGAGATTCGGCATCCAAAAAGTACATCAATATCACTTAAGTGTACATATCTCGAGACAGGGTTGCCAGATCTTCAATGTTTTGGACTCGTTGGAAAGGTCTTTTGATAACCTAACCAACGATGAGTTGGATGGTGGATCCGAACATAGTTTACATACATTTAAGTGAGATTCGGCATCCAAAAAGTACATCAATATCACTTAAGTGTACATATCTCGAGACAGGGTTGCCAGATCTTCAATGTTTTGGACTCGTTGGAAAGGTCTTTTGATAACCTAACCAACGATGAGTTGGATGGTGGATCCGAACATAGTTTACATACATTTAAGTGAGATTCGGCATCCAAAAAGTACATCAATATCACTTAAGTGTACATATCTCGAGACAGGGTTGCCAGATCTTCAATGTTTTGGACTCGTTGGAAGGGTCTTTTGATAACCTAACCAACGATTGGTTAGATGGTGGATCCGGACAAAGTTTACATACATTTAAGTGAGATTCGGCATCCAAAAAGTACATCAATATCACTTAAGTGTACATATCTCGAGACAGGGTTGCCAGATCTTCAATGTTTTGGACTCGTTGGAAAGGTCTTTTGATAACCTAATCAACGATGGGTTAGATGGTGGATCCGGACAAAGTTTACATACATTTAAGTGAGATCCGGCATCCAAAAAGTACATCAATATCACTTAAGTGTACATATCTCGAGACAGGGTTGCCAGATCTTCAATGTTTTGGACTCGTTGGAAGGGTCTTTTGATAACCTAACCAACGATTGGTTAGATGGTGGATCCGGACAAAGTTTACATACATTTAAGTGAGATTCGGCATCCAAAAAGTACATCAATATCACTTAAGTGTACATATCTCGAGACAGGGTTGCCAGATCTTCAATGTTTTGGACTCGTTGGAAAGGTCTTTTGATAACCTAACCAACGATGAGTTGGATGGTGGATCCGGACAAAGTTTACATACATTTAAGTGAGATTCGGCATCCAAAAAGTACATCAATATCACTTAAGTGTACATATCTCGAGACAGGGTTGCCAGATCTTCAATGTTTTGGACTCGTTGGAAAGGTCTTTTGATAACCTAACCAACGATGGGTCGGATGGTGGATCCGGACAAAGTTTACATACATTTAAGTGAGATTCGGCATCCAAAAAGTACATCAATATCACTTAAGTGTACATATCTCGAGACAGGGTTGCCAGATCTTCAATGTTTTGGACTCGTTGGAAGGGTCTTTTGATAACCTAACCAACGATTGGTTAGATGGTGGATCCGGACAAAGTTTACATACATTTAAGTGAGATTCGGCATCCAAAAAGTACATCAATATCACTTAAGTGTACATATCTCGAGACAGGGTTGCCAGATCTTCAATGTTTTGGACTCGTTGGAAAGGTCTTTTGATAACCTAACCAACGATTGGTTAGATGGTGGATCCGGACAAAGTTTACATACATTTAAGTGAGATTCGGCATCCAAAAAGTACATCAATATCACTTAAGTGTACATATCTCGAGACAGGGTTGCCAGATCTTCAATGTTTTGGACTCGTTGGAAAGGTCTTTTGATAACCTAACCATTGATGAGTTGGATGGTGGATCCGGACAAAGTTTACATACATTTAAGTGAGATTCGGCATCCAAAAAGTACATCAATATCACTTAAGTGTACATATCTCGAGCCAGGGTTGCCAGATCTTCAATGTTTTGGACTCGTTGGAAGGGTCTTTTGATAACCTAACCAACGATGGATCGGATGGTGGATCCGGACAAAGTTTACATACATTTAAGTGAGATTCGGCATCCAAAAAGTACATCAATATCACTTAAGTGTACATATCTCGAGACAGGGTTGCCAGATCTTCAATGTTTTGGACTCGTTGGAAGGGTATTTTGATAACCTAACCAACGATGGGTTAGATGGTGGATCCGGACAAAGTTTACATACATTTAAGTGAGATTCGGCATCCAAAAAGTACATCAATATCACTTAAGTGTACATATCTCGAGACAGGGTTGCCAGATCTTCAATGTTTTGGACTCGTTGGAAAGGTCTTTTGATAACCTAACCAACGATGAGTTGGATGGTGGATCCGGACAAAGTTTACATACATTTAAGTGAGATTCGGCATCCAAAAAGTACATCAATATCACTTAAGTGTACATATCTCGAGACAGGGTTGCCAGATCTTCAATGTTTTGGACTCGTTGGAAGGGTCTTTTGATAACCTAACCAACGATGGATCGGATGGTGGATCCGGACAAAGTTTACATACATTTAAGTGAGATTCGGCATCCAAAAAGTACATCAATATCACTTAAGTGTACATATCTCGAGACAGGGTTGCCAGATCTTCAATGTTTTGGACTCGTTGGAAAGGTCTTTTGTTAACCTAACCAACGATGGATCGGATGGTGGATCCGGACAAAGTTTACATACATTTAAGTGAGATTCGGCATCCAAAAAGTACATCAATATCACTTAAGTGTACATATCTCGAGACAGGGTTGCCAGATCTTCAATGTTTTGGACTCGTTGGAAGGGTCTTTTGATAACCTAACCAACGATTGGTTAGATGGTGGATCCGGACAAAGTTTACATACATTTAAGTGAGATTCGGCATCCAAAAAGTACATCAATATCACTTAAGTGTACATATCTCGAGACAGGGTTGCCAGATCTTCAATGTTTTGGACTCGTTGGAAAGGTCTTTTGATAACCTAATCAACTATGGGTTAGATGGTGGATCCGGACAAAGTTTACATACATTTAAGTGAGATCCGGCATCCAAAAAGTACATCAATATTACTTAAGTGTACATATCTCGAGACAGGGTTGCCAGATCTTCAATGTTTTGGACTCGTTGGAAGGGTCTTTTGATAACCTAACCAACGATTGGTTAGATGGTGGATCCGGACAAAGTTTACATACATTTAAGTGAGATTCGGCATCCAAAAAGTACATCAATATCACTTAAGTGTACATATCTCGAGACAGGGTTGCCAGATCTTCAATGTTTTGGACTCGTTGGAAAGGTCTTTTGATAACCTAACCAACGATTGGTTAGATGGTGGATCCGGACAAAGTTTACATACATTTAAGTGAGATTCGGCATCCAAAAAGTACATCAATATCACTTAAGTGTACATATCTCGAGACAGGGTTGCCAGATCTTCAATGTTTTGGACTCGTTGGAAGGGTCTTTTGATAACCTAACCAACGATTGGTTAGATGGTGGATCCGGACAAAGTTTACATACATTTAAGTGAGATTCGGCATCCAAAAAGTACATCAATATCACTTAAGTGTACATATCTCGAGACAGGGTTGCCAGATCATCAATGTTTTGAACTCGTTGGAAAGGTCTTCTGATAACCTAACCAACGATGGGTCGGATGGTGGATCCAGGCATAGTTTACATACATTTAAGTGAGATCCGGATATATGTGAAAACACATTTTTATACATAACTTTTGAACTACTTATCGAAACTTCAATCTGTATAAAACTCGATCTATGGGACCCTAAACCAAGTCGAATGCAACAGGTTCGGGTCAAATCGGTTCAGCCAGTGCCGAGAAACATGAGCTAGTTTATTGGTCACATACATACATACACACACACATACACACACACATACACACACACATACACACACACATACACACAGACATTTGTTCAGTTTTCGATTCTGAGTCGATATGTATACATGAAGGTGGGTCTACGACGTGTTTATACAAAGTTCATTTTTAGAGCAGGATTATAGCCTTACCTCAGTGAGGAAGGCAAAAAGGATCATTGTTGATAAAGCGAGTTGATTTTATTGGCTCTATTTCCCCATCTGAATTTGAGGCACCAATTGAGAGAAATTTGATATTAAATTATTTTAATTTCTTAGAAAACTTGTTTTTAGCCAGAATTAGAGCGTCCAATTTCCCGGGGTTACAAAATTCCCGGGAAACGGGAAATTTTCAACAAATTTCCCGGGAAATCCCGGGAAATCCCGGGAAATTTTAAATTTAACGAAAATTCTTCTAATCCTGTTTCTGATTTATCTTCTGCAACGAAATTGTATAGAGCAACAACTTTAATGGTCAAAATGAGTGTGAGGATCAATTAATGGCTTGACTGCTTGTAAAAAATCATGCAACTTTGAGAAAATATATAAACTTTCTAGTTTTGAAATCATTCAAATCGTCCCAAATGAAAAAAAATATTATTAGTATTTTTGTTGAGAAGGATTTTTTTAAATCAATGTGTTTGGACAGTGAAAATCTATGCTCCACAACCATAAAATTGCTTTTAAATTTGTCTCAGTGACCATAAAGTTAAAATAAAAAAAAACCAAAAAAATCAACATTTGAATAAATAAATAATCATTGAATTTAACTTAAAAATCTAATTTCTAGCACTTTTTAACCTGAAACACTATTTTTCAACTTGAAAATTTGATACGAAGTTGTTTTTAAATTGTTTTTCATGGTTTTATGATATTACTTTAGTTATATGGTATTCAGCCTAATAAATCAATTAGATTAAAATAATGTTGAGCATTTAAAAGTGGTTGAAATTCAACGATATTTTTTTCATATATAACCCTCTTACGCCCTTGGTAGCTCACGTGTTTCATAAATTTATAACTTCAATCTGTAATTTCTCGAATACTTAGAAACAAATTCTTCTTACACAAACCTTTTTTAAAAATTTAATTATATCAGTTCAGTTTCCATCCAACATGTTCAAGGTAAAAAAAAGTCAAACAAATCTCAATGTTGATCTTGGCCGGAAGATGTAAATATCTTATTTTCAAATGATATAACAAAAAAAACATTAAAAAAGGTTGTCAAAAATAAAATAGTTTCTATTCATTCCATAACAGCGTAAGTTTTCTTGTCCAACATATAAGCAAACAATATTCCTAGTGGTGAATGCATCAGAAATAAATATTATCTGAATTAAATCTTGACATGAAATTTACAGACAAGCTGATTTGTTAAAATGAACAGTAGATGGAACTAAAAAAAATCAAATCTCCAATTATTATTTTTTGTATAATTTCAAAACATTGGTGCCAAAAAGGTAGGAAAATGTATACTTCTGCTTGTATTTCGGGAATTCCCGGGAAATTTACAAATTTCCCGGGAAACGGGAAATATTTTTTTCCGGGAAATCCCGGGAATTCCCGGGATTTTTTTTCCCAGGACGGGAAATTGGACGCTCTAGCCAGAATAAAACCTATTTAACATAAAACGTTTGAAGACGTATGAAATGTCATTTTTCCATAATTCCTGACTGGGTTAAAATAAAGGGTTTTACCCAGGCTTTGAGGAAATTGTTAGGATTCAGTTGTAAAACCTTAAACTCCTATGTAGGTTTTATAAATAGGCCGTGACAAGCATTTGCGGAGGTCCTTTTTGGTTTTAAGTGGGGTTTATCGAAATTCTGGGGAGCTTGTTACGAGTATGTGGTTTTAATGTAAGTTTTGACTGACAGGTTTTACAGCGGTTGTAACTGCTAAGATAAAGCTAAAAATGTTTCTCGGGTAGTTGATCCATCGTAAAATGTTGTTTTGTAAATTTATTTATGTTTGGCATTAAATTAAAAAATAAAATGATTGGAAATGATTTTTAAGCATACTTAAACCGTTGTATATAAATATAGGACTTTAGTACCCTATTAAACACTGGAGCAATACCTAGGTACAAACAAAAGTTGTCTAGGGGTTGATAATTGAGAGAATCAATTCCAGCTAAATCAGATTCTCTACACAGAAAAAAATCAATTCTCGAAATCGTGAAGTCAGTTCACGATTATGAGAACCACGAAGGAATATATTCACGTTTATGGTGCAAATGCACCATACTCATGAATAAATTCCTTCGTGTATCTCAAATTCGTGAAATTAATTCACGATTACGGAAATTGATTTTTTTCTGTGTATACTATAACAAACGTTTTTTGACGGACAACAGGGGGCAACGGTGCATCATAACATTTTTTAGTGGGATAAGGGAAATTCTCCACGGTATCCTCAAGTAAATTTCGTTTGGAGTTGGATGGTTTTTGGGAAGGTGTAGAAATAATGAGCCACCCTAGGTGAGTGGAAATGACTTTTAGAATTGCTTGTCTAATTATACATGTGCTGATTTTGTAGAACTTTTTTTTGTGTTTAAAACAAAACAATAAATTTTGGCTCGCAGATAAATTGCGACTTGCTTTGATCGACTAACTCATCGATTGAACAGATCAATCTGATCTACACCAGACGATCACCCTAATTGGTAACAAATTTCAGCACACTCGCTTTCCTGCGCAAGATTTATAACTCACGCCGAAAAAAAATCCTATCTTTATTGCGTATCAATACGTTGTAAACCACTGCTATCTCCCGATTATCGGTGCCGAAAACCCATAAACTACCCTCTCATTAGAATTGAGTGACACACAGAAGAAGAAAAAAAAACGTTCGAACCGACAAGATCTTTCCTGCTCAAAAGATTGCCGCACGAGCTTGTGACACACGGGGTTTAATCTCGTTTATTGTTGTTGTTGTTCGTCGTCGTTGTTTTGCTTCTCTAGCAGCCGCGTCGAACAAGCCAATAGATTAAATTAAATGAGTAATATTTTAGTAAATCTTTCCGTTTTACCCCGCTGCCTCCCCTGTTTCCTCCGCCACGCCAGTTGTCTGATATATTAATTCCTCCGTTCCATAAATATCACTTAATCGCTTTATCATCTCTCCGGTTGTGAGTTTTTTTTCTCTCTCTCTCTCTCTAGGAATGACTAGAGAAGCCAATCTGATCCTTTGATGCTTCTTTTGTGGGCAACTCGACAGAACTGAACAGAATCCGGCGGAATTCGTTAGCGTCGATATTTATTGGCCCCACGGCGCATTCCGATAAATTTCGGAATGCTGTCGACTAATCGGGCGGGATTTGATTTCAATTTCCCCCTGGGGTCATAACTCATAAATTTCGCTGGGGGGAAAGAGTGCAAATTTTTCGTTAGTTATGATTTCCAAAAACTAGAGAGATTTGATCTTTCTTCAGGCGTCAATAACAGCAGGAAGAACCTCGGATGACCTCGGAATTTGGCAGTCAGATTCTCTTCTGAAATGGGTCTTTGAAAGCAGCGCGAGGTATCAACTATACCTTCCCATAATTTCGCTGCCGGTCACTGAGTATTTTACAGATACAGCATATCACCCGGAGTTCAACGACGTGTTTTACCGGTCAGTTTCGCAGACCAATCTCTCGTTCCATAACCTCCAAAAAAAACAAGCCCCCCAAAATTACACGTCCCAAAACGACGACGTTCTCACACTCTGCCCGCGAGCGAGGTCCACGTGTTTGCTGCCCCAAGTCCCGGAGTGACCTGCCGTGGATCCCCAAAAAAAGAGGGGCACTGCTCGCTCGGATCCCTTCGATAAGCACTTAGTTTTTACAACTATCATTACGCCCCACTTGCTGGTTTCTCCGCTCAGTGCGCTCTTTTTTTCTGGAGGTTAGCTTAGCACGCACTCGCATTGGTCCGTAATTTTCGGAGTTTGGATCTCGGGCGCAAAAACGGGTACAGAACCGGGTTTCCGAAGGGGGCATGTGTGTACTTCGTTTTAACGAGAATTTTGAGCAGCAAGGGGGGCCGCCCGTCCAGACGGAGCCTTGCAGGCAAGCGATTCGACGCACTATTACCGGGCTTCCTTCGGGGCGAAGGGAGGTAACGCCAAATTATTATGATTAAGACGATCACCTCGCTGTCGAATATTTATCCTCCTCCGGATATTGGCTTTTGCGAAAAAGTTTAATTTTCGACGTCGGAATCAATCCCCGTCGGTAACAAGCTCCCTCGAATAATCCCAGTAGGCTACTGAGTGCGTCAATTCCCACATGGCCAGCGCTGTGCATTCCGTGAGTTCCGTCCTAATTGGCTTAATCAGGCATCCCTTGGGAGAGAGAGAAAGAGCGCGCGAAGAGGACACTTATTAATCAAATTAAAGATAAAATACCAACCGACAGTCATCAATCGGAGGCCATGGAATCCCACGCGCGCATGCGGCGGACTTGATCGTTTGGTTTGTCTCCTGTCACAGCCTACTTCGAGTGATCGATCATCCATCGAGTTCGGTACGCGGGGAAGGCGGCTTTGGTGAACCGGTACATGATTTACTGTTTGCTGCTTTCATCTTTTACTGATCTAGTCGGGAGGACTTCATGGTATAATCCTTGTACAACTAGATCTAAAATTTAAGTAATTTTTAAAAATTACTTGGCTTCAATGGCCTTTGAATGGTATTACAGTCCAGAGCTGAGGAGTTGGAATCGGAGCCAGCAAATTTCGAGAAGATGGAATCGGAGTCGGCTAATTTTGAGCAATTTTGTAGTCGATGGAATCGATGTTACACCCATATGAGCCCCCGTTAACCCTCTACTGCCCAATTTTTTTTCGAATGTTTTTATTTATCCCGTGTAAGTTTATGTTTGTTTTCGGTAGTATTTAGCCTATGAGCAATTCTCTACCAAAACCGGAAATGGATTTTATTTGTATTTTTTGATTTGGCTCAAACTTTGTGGGGGCCTTCCCTATGACCAAAGAAGCCATTTTGCATCATTAGTTTGTCCATATAAATTTCCATACAAATTTGGCAGCTGTTCATACAAAAATGGTACGTAAATATTCGAAAATCTGTAACTTTTGAAGGAATTTTTTGATCAATTTGGTGTCTTCGGCAAAGTTGTAGGTATTGTTAAGGACTATTTAGAAAAAAATAGGTACACGGAAAAAAAATTTCCCGATTTTTTTATTAACTTTTTTTTCACAAAAACTCAAATTCCCAAAATACGTATTTTTTGATTTTCGAGATTTTTTGATATGTTTTAGGGGACAAAAATCTGCAACTTTTGAGCTATAGAGAAACATGGTCAAAAAATCTGCCGCCGAGTTATGATTTTTTGAAAAACTGGTGATTTTTGGAAAAAATCGAAATTTCATACATAAAATTTTTTTGACCTCATTTTTTTATGCAAAATTGAATTTGCAATCGAAAAGTACTTTACAGATTTTTTGATAAAGGGCTCCGTTTTCAAGATATAGCCAACGAAATTTTGATTTCAGCGAAATATTTGCAGTTTTTCGATTTTAAAAAAAAATGACAATGAGTGACCATTTCTAAAAATATTTTTTTTGAAAAGTTCAGAAAATTTGCTATAAAATTGTCTAAGAGACATTGAAGATTGGACCTCTGGTTGCTGAGATACAGCGGCTTAAAGAAAAAGAAACACGAAAATTGAAGTTTTCTAAGTCTCACCCAAACAGCCCACCATTTTCTAATGACGATATCTCAGCAATTAATGGTCCGATTTTCAATGTTAATACATGAAACATTCGTGAAATTTTCCGATCTTTTCGAAAAAAATATTTTGAATATTTTTAAATCAAGACTAACATTTTTAATGGGCCTAATATTCAAAGTTTGGCCCTTTTAAAATGTTAGTCTTGATTAAATTTTTTTCAAAATATTTTTTTCGAAAAGATCGGAAAATTTCACGAATGTTTCATGTATTAACATTGAAAATCGGACCATTAATTGCTTAGATATCGTCATTAGAAAATGGTGGGCTGTTTGGGTGAGACTTAGAAAACTTCAATTTTCGTGTTTCTTTTTCTTTAAGCCGCTGTATCTCAGCAACCAGAGGTCCAATCTTCAATGTCTCTTAGACAATTTTATAGCAAATTTTCTGAACTTTTCAAAAAAAAATATTTTTAGAAATGGTCACTCATGGTCACTATTTTTAAAAATTGAAAAACTGCAAATATTTCGCTAAAATCAAACTTTCGGTGGCTATATCTTGAAAACGGAGCCCTTTATCAAAAAATCTGTAAAGTACTTTTCGATTGCAAATTCAATTTTGCATTAAAAAATGAGGTCAAAAAAAATTATGTGTGAAATTTAGATTTTTTCCAAAAATCACCAGTTTTTCAAAAAATCATAACTCGGCGGCAGATTTTTTGACCATGTTTCTCTATAGCTCAAAAGTTGCGGATTTTTGTCCCCTATAACATATCAAAAAATCTCGAAAATCAAAAAATACGTATTTTGGGAATTTGAGTTTTTGTGAAAAAAAAGTTAATAAAAAAATCGGGAATTTTTTTTTCCGTGTACCTATTTTTTTCTAAATAGTCCTTAACAATACCTACAACTTTGCCGAAGACACCAAATTGATCAAAAAATTCCTTCAAAAGTTACAGATTTTCGAATATTTACGTACCATTTTTGTATGAACAGCTGCCAAATTTGTATGGAAATTTATATGGACAAACTAATGATGCAAAATGGCTTTTTTGGTCATAGGGAAGGCCCCCACAAAGTTTGAGCCAAATCAAAAAATACAAAAAATAAAAATGGTCGAAATCGGCCGGTTTTGTAGAGAATTGCTCCTATTCTACCACCTCCTATCATTACATTTTGCCTATCTAATTTTTTCATGTTTTTAAAGTAACTTTTTCAATTTTTTGTATGTTTTTCACATTTTCTGCTTTAAAATGGCACCATTATCATTTAAATTGCAAAAAAATGCGTAGGGGCATAGTTTGGGACACTACAAAAATTACTGCATACTTCTTTTTACTAAAAATATAGGAAATGTTAGTAAAAACACAGCCAAAGTTGACCCCTAAAAAAAATGACATTTTTTGAAACTTTGGCAAAGTCACATAGAACAAGTAAAACTTCCAACCCATAAATTTTCTGAAATTTTAAGAGTTCTTCTTTCCAATGCTTTTCAAAAATCAAAAATTGGTTGAACAATTGATTTTCGACGATTTTTTAAATCGAAGCCCGTCTAAGGGCGGGGTTGGGTTGTAGAGGGTTAACCAGGTCCGGAAGTTCTAGGCTGACCCAAAACATTCCAAAAGACCACAGAGTATACATCGTAGCTTACTGAAGCTACCTGAAGCTACAACGATGGTTAATACACTCATATAGACCCCCGTTGATAAGGTAGATACAGCCATGCCTCGGTTTTGCACGCCTCGGTTTTGCACTGCCCCGGTTTTGCACCGTTCAGCTGCCTCGGTTAAGCACGGCCCAGTGCTTAACTGAAGCACAGAGCTTATGGGATTTTGGCTATATGGGAGACATTGGCTATAATTCTATGAATAATCATGCAAACATCAAAAAATTATAGTGTTTTGGAATCGGGATGATGGCAGCTATCCATTAAAATTTTTATTTCATGAAAATTTTCACAAAAATACGTATTTTTCCTGTATTTTGAAAATAAATATTTTTTTCTCTAAAGAAACCAAAAATATATTGTTATTGCAATATATGTACCAAATGATTAGGTTTTTTTTCATACATTATGGATGTAACAATAAAAATAATTTTAATAATTTTAGAAAAAAAACTCAAAATTTTCACAAAACTACGTATTTTAAAAAAAAATACTCAAAATTTCAATTTTTACAATATGGGTATCAAACGATCGGGATTTTTTCATACATTTCGAATGTAATAACAACATTTTTAGAAAATACTCAAAATTTTCACAAAACTACGTATTTTCGAAAAAATACTCAAAATTTCAATTTTTGCAATATGGGTATCAAACGATCGGGATTTTTTCATACATTTCGAATGTAATAACAACATTTTTAGAAAATACTCAAAATTTTCACAAAACTACATATTTTCAAAAAAAATACTCAAAATTTCAATTACTACAATATGGGTATCAAACGATCGGGATTTTTTCATACATTTCGAGTGTAATAACAACATTTTTTGAAAATACTAATAATTTTCACAAAACTACGTAATTTCGAAAAAAAAAACACTCAAAATTTCCGTTTTTACAATGTGGGTATCAAACGATCAGGATTTTTTCATACATTTCGAATGTAATAACAATATTTTTTGAAAATACTCCAAATTTTCACAAAACTACGTAATTTCGAAAAAAATACTCAAAATTTCAATTTTTAAAATTTGGGTATCAAACGATCGGGATTTTTTCATTCATTTCGAATGTAATAACAACATTTTTAGAAACTACTCTAAATTTTCAAAAAACTACGTGTTTGCGAAAAAATACTCAAAATTTCCGTTTTTACAATATGACCTTTTAAATTAAAATGAAGCATAGTTTCAATATTCCTGCTCAGCGGATTTCGTCAGAAGGAGAAGACGATGATCACGATACCAAATGGAGAAGACGATGGAATAGATACCAAACTATCACACGAAGCACTACGGTGGTTTGAGATATCTAGAATCTCAAGGGCCTCAGTGGTACAATTGGCGGTGCGTCTCAGTACTAATGAGGTGGTTGCGGGTTCAAGTCCCGTCGTCCCTTGGAAAAATCGGACACATGACGATACAAAGTAACAATTAATGAAAAAATCTCATCCATGTTTGGGGATTTTTTTTTCGAAAAAACGTAGTTTTGTGAAAATTTGGGTATTTCCACAAATTTGTATTATAACTTTTGAAATGTATAAAAAAATCCCGAGCATTTGATACCTCTTGTAAAAAACAGAAATTTTGAGTATTTTTATTTCAAAAATACGTAGTTTTATGAAAACTTTGAGTATTTTCATTTTTTTTAATAACTTTCGAAATGTATGAAAAAATCCCGATCGTTTGATACGCACATAGTAAAAACGGAAATTTTGAGCACTTTTTTTTCAAAAATTCGTAGTTTTGTGAAAATTTTGAGTATTTTCTAAAAATGTTGTTATTTAATTTGAAATTTATGAAAAAAACCCGATCGTTTGATACCCATATTTTGAGATTTTTTTTCGAAAATACGTAGTTTTGTGAAAATTTTGAGTATTTTCTAAAAATGTTGTTATTACATTCGGAATATTCGGTGTGAAAAAATCCCGATCGTTTGATACCCACATTGTGAAAACGGAAAATTTTAGTATTTTTTCGAAAATACGTAGTTTTGTGAAAATTTTGAGTATTTTCTAAAAATGTTGTTATTTCTGTGAATACAAAGAGACGAGTTGTTCCTTTTAATTCCGCTATATATTTTTAATATCTTGACAGATACGTATTTCGTCTACTACTTGCAGACTTAATCAGTGTTCTGTTTTCGAAGTCGAGTATTTTCTAAAATTGTTGTTATTACATTCGAAATGTATGAAAAAATCCCGATCGTTTGATACCCATATTGTAAAAATTTAAATTTTGAGTATTTTTTCGAAAACACGTAGTTTTGTGAAAATTTTGAGTATTTTCTAAAAATGTTATTGTTACATCCAAAATGTATGAAAAAAACCTGATCATTTGATACCCATATTGCAATAACAATAAATTTTTGGTTTCTTTAGAGAAAAAATATGCATTTTTGAAATACAGGAAAATTACGTATTTTTGTGAAAACTTTCATGAGATAATAATTTTAATGGATAGCTGACATCATCCTGATTCCAAAACACTTTAATTTTCTGATGTTTGCATGATTTTTCGTACGATTAAAGCCAATGTCTCCCATATAGCCAAAATCCCATAAGCTCTGTGCCTCGGTTATGTACGCCTCGGTTTTGCATCCCCCATATGCGGTGCTAAACCGAGGCACGACTGTATCAAGGCCATAACATCCGGGAGTTCTTGTTTGACCCAGAATATTCTAACAGACAGACTTTGTGTAACCATTGTGACTCGCTAAAGCTACATGAAGCTTTACCGATGGTTATTCACCAATGGTACAGAACCCCGTTAAACAGGTAGATGTTCAGCTCATAACTTCCGGAATCCTTGGATAAACCTGATCATCCTAACATGCTGCAGAGTTTCCAGCGTAGGTCACTGAAGTTACCAATGGTAACAACACCGATTTTGGCCCCCGTTGAACAGTTAGGCCATCATGGCCATAAAAGCGAGAGATCTACGAGCCGTGTAGCCAACTTCTTGGTTGTCATTCGGAGTGACCTAGAATTTGCTACTTTTGTAATGACTTAAAATGATAATGACCATGACTTCAATTGAAAATTTGACGCAATTTAGGAATCATTGGTGTTTGGAATTTTTGTTATTTTTTGTGTAAGTTTTAGGTCATCCGATACTTCCGAGAACTTGGGGTTAGAGGCTTACCAAAGAACAAGTCGAGGTTTCAAGACTTTAACAACGAATCCTTTCATGGCGGCTTTAGTAGGTTTGGAAAGCAACAATGCATGGTTAAACCAACTAATTGTGATGTTCTGGGCCATCCAAGAACTCCTTGGGGTTGTGATCTGTGGGTCTACCGTTGTAACAAGCAAGAGGTCGACGAGTTTTGACACCGGATTATACCCACATAGCTTCAGTGAGTTTGCTAGGCTACTTTGATGATTTGTTGAGAAGTTTTGGATCATCCAAAGACTCTCTGGAGTTAAGATCTGTGATGGCCTATCTACAATCACTTTACTTAGAAAATTGTACTTAGCGTAGGAATTTGAATCCATGCAAAGGAATCTGATCTTCCACAACGATTAAGTAAGCAAATTGGTGACTTGACGTATGGTTTGGAAAATTTCAAAACCTACAGCAAGTTGACGTTTCTATATCAAAGGTAAACAAACAACTGCATAGCAACGTATAACAGCCCAGCAAGTTTGCTAAGTTGATTGTAGATGACGACAGTAAGTTACGTACTATTTCTAAGCAATTTATCTGTTCTACGCAACTTAACTATTCTAAGTAAAGTGATTGTAGATATGCCATGAGTGTCTTGGTGAGTCTACTTCATCCAAAGACTCTCTGGAGTTAAGATCTGTGAGTGTCTTGGTGAGTCTACTTCAGGTTCATACCCGCATAGCTTCAGTGAGTATGGTAGACTACATTGATGTTTTGTTGAGAAGTTCTGGATCATCCAAGGACTCTCTGGAGTTAAGATCTGTGAGTCTACTGCCGTATCAAGCAAGAGGTCGACGAGTTTTGACCCCGGATGATATCCACATAGCTTCAGTGAGTATGGTAGACTGCTTTGGTAATGTGTTTTGAAATCCTGGGTCATCCGAGAACTCCCTGTAGTTAAGGCCTGTGGGTCAACCGCAGTAACAAGCCAAAGATCGGTGAATTTTTGCTCAGGTTCATACCCACATAGCTTCAGTGAGTGTGGTAGACTAACTTGATGTTATGTTGAGATGTTCTGGACCATCCAATCATTCCCTGGAGTTAAGATCTGTGAGTCTACTGCCGTAACAAGCAAGAGGTCGACGAGTTTTGACCCCGGATGATACCCACATAGCTTTAGTGAGTATGGTAGACTACTTTGCTAATATGTTGGGAAGTTCTTGGTCATCCAACAGTTATGATCTGTGAGTCTACCAACGAAACAAGCATGAGTTGGGTGATTTGTGACCATGGATTCAAGTGATTCAAAACACTCTGTGTTTTCCAGAACTTCTCATAAATGTTTTGTTGCATTTTGTGCAACTTTTTGAAGAAGGTTTATAGCAAGAATATACTTTTGTTGTAAAGTTTGAAGCAATTCACTCTTCTGAAAACAATCAGTCCAGAAAGGGATATTGAAGAAAACCCCGCACCAAACATCCCGAAACCCACAATTTTCCAGCGGAAAAAAATCCGCTCCAATTACCGACATGACACCGCACCCTCGCGGTCACCATTCCACGCTTAATAAGTCGCGAAATTCCTCGCAAAGCTGACGAACCACCCTGCCCGATGCACCACCGACCGGCCGACCGGCATACCATTTTAATCAATTTATCTCAAAAACTCGTACGATCTTCATTCCAAACATTCAGATCTACCCATCAGTCAGCGGAGCCGCCTCGCAAAACAACAACAAAAGCTCAAACAAGCGAAAAAAAAAAGACTCGGTTCCGAAAAGACGACCGGGTCGGATTTGGACGGCATCAACGGTCGGCGAGTGCGCGGGGACAGCGAGATGATTGATTGATATCAACACGCGTCATAAAGAATTTGTTGATGCTGTACGTCGTCGGCGACCTTCTCCGCCTTCTCCCGCTCGGCCGTGCGTTGCGTTGAGTCCAGGTTGTCAAAGCGTGGCGTAGTGGCGGCTCAAAAGGTAGTCCGCGACGTCCGTCATCGATGGAAATCAGATGAACGTTGGTGGCAGGGTTGGGAATTGTCCGTTAAAACTATTATCACATCGGAGATTTCTGAACTGGTAAATCTCATTGTGGATTTCATTATTTCTCTCTCCGTCAAAACTGACTGAGAGAGAAATTTAAAAAAGATCGAGTTTCTATCCACTCTAGCCCTAAAAAAGCTTAAAAATCAATTTACAATCAATTTCAACATTTTCTGGATAAATTTAAATCTCACTAATACTATCATTTGTAAATAAAAAGTCAGATTCCACCTTTTGTGCCGTCACTTATTGACGACGAAAAATGTTTGAAAGCAAATAAAATATAAAAATGATCAAATCTTATGGCTGGAACGGAAAGAATTTCATGAAAATATCGTCTACTCTTTGATGATCTTTTGAGAGTTTGAAAGTGATTTCCGTCATCGCGTCTTGAAAATCTGCTGATGAGTTCAAGATCCCATCCCTGACGTTCCCACCGAAGGTAAGTCCCCGGGTAAGAATTGAACAGAGCTCAGAAAACATACAAACAGCACACCAATTCGAAACGACGACGGCCAAGATCATGGAAATGAAATCGAGAGCATCGTTCAAGGTGAGGAAGTTTGAGGTTTTGGGAACCGCGAAGGAATCGGGTTTTTGTTTCGATGGGTGAGCGAGAGAGCAGGTCGTGAGCGCGGGTAATCGCGGACAAAAGCTGCCTTCTGCCGGCACACCGAGAATAATAATAATAAAAATGAGAAAAGACTCTGAGCAAATAAATAAATATTTGAGCGACAGCTTCTGCGTAGGAGCCGGAGGAGCACACTAGAGAGAGAGCAGCGACGTGACCGGAATGGGGAGTTGAGCGGAATTTTTGAATGCTTTTTCTGTAGGCAAAGTTAAATAGTTGAGAAGGTATGTGACCCGGATATTTAAACCTCAAAAATAATATCACAAAATTATGATTATGAGTAAAATGTTGGCCAATTTTACTCTACCAATATCTTAACTTGTTGCTGTTTTTATTTTATTTTGGAGCAATGCAAATTTTATTTAATATCTTATTCATTGATGTTTTTTGCAAATTGTTGACATTAACATCCACAAAATGGTATTTTCAGATTGAAAAAACGTGTTAGACAACCAGTTTTTAAAATTTCAGAAATTCTCTACGAAATCGTTTTTTTTTTAATTTTAATTTTTGTATTTTTTAATCCGGCTGAAACTTTTTTGGTGCCTTCGGTATGCCCAAAGAAGCAATTTGGCAACATTAGTTTGTCCATATAATTTTCCATACAAATTTCGCAGCTGTCCATACAAAAATGATGTATGAAAATTCAAAAACTGTGTCCTTTGAAGGATTTTTTTGATGTTTTGGACAACATGGAAATTTATGAAAAGTTGACATTTGATTTCCCCTTAAACATATCAAAAAATCCTTATCCTTATCCATACCCTACAACTTTGCCGAAGACAAAGACAAAATTTCCAGGTTGTCCAAAACAGCTTTGCCCGAGTTATACATTTTTGAATCAATACTGATTTTTTCAATAAAATCGAAAAATTGATCGCAAAAATTTTTCAATTTCATTTTTCGATGTAAAATCAAATTTTGTTGCAATTTTGCACAGCCTTTAAAGAGAAACTGTTGAAACTGTTCTCACTGGCATAAGTGCATAGCAGTCCGAGCCTAAAAAATAAAATATAAAATAAAAGGTAGGTGAAAAAAAATAAATAATCAACGGCATTATAAAAATAATAAAATAAATTTGCATTCAAAAAGTACTTTGGTGAAATTTTGATAAAGTGCACCGTTTTCAAGTTAAAGACATTTTAGGTAACTTTTTTGAAAATAGTCGCATCGAAAAATTAAGTTGAAACATTTTTGCGGAAAATATTTTTTTTTTCTAATCAGTATTTATTCAAAAAATAACTCGGTCAAAGATTTGTCCCGTTCTGGAAATTTCTGAATAGTTGGCGTTTAATGTCCCCTACAACATATCATTTTTTTTTCAAATCAAGTTTTAGTGACAAAAACTGAAATTAAAAATCACCATAATTTTTCCTACCGTGTATAAGGCTGGTACAAATTTTATTTTTTTGTCCCCCCCTTCGAAATTTGCCCCAAAAATCAGAGGGCGAAACAAAATTTGTTTTTCAAAAAACTTCAAAATTTCAATGGAAATTTATGTACAATAAACTGAAATCAATTATTCATTCAATATTTATATTGCTATTCTTTCAATTATTCTTTCAATATTTATATTGCTTTTATGTTTTATTTCAATCAAAAAGTACAATAGTGAAATTTTGATAAAGCGCACCGTTTTCGAGTTAAATCCATTTTTAGGTATTTTTTTTGAAAATATTCGCAGTTTTTCATTTTCTAAAACTAGTGCACATGTTTGCCCACTTTAAAAAAATATTTTTAAAGAGCTGAGAAAATTCTCTATATTTTGCTTTTTTGAACTTTGTTGATACGACCATTAGTTGCTGAGATATTGCCATGCAAAGGTTCAAAAACAGGAAAATTGGTGTTTTTTAAGGCTCACCCAAAAAATCCATCATTTTCTAATGTCGATATCTCAGCAACTAATGGTCCGATTTTCAATGCTATAACATGAAATATTTGTGAAATTTTCCGATCTTTTCGAAAACAATATTTTCAAAACTTTCAAGTCAAGACTAATATTTCAAAAGGGCCAAACATTCAGTATTACGCCCTTTTAAAATGTTAGTCATGGTTTAAATTTTTTTTAAATATTTTTTTCGAAAAGATCGGAAAATGTTTCATATTTAAACATTGAAAATCGGACCATTAGTTGCTGAGATATCGACAATAAAAAATGGTGGCTTGTTTGTGTGAGACTTGGAAAACATCAATTTTCCTGTTTTTAAACCATTGCATTGCAATATCTCAGCAACTAAGGGTCGTATCAACAAAGTTCAAAAAAGCAAAATATAGAGAATTTTCTCAGCTTTCCAAAAACTTTTTTTTTCAAAAGTGGGCAAAAATGTGCATCAATTTAAAAAAATAATTAACTGCGACTATTTTCAAAAAAAGTCACTCAAATATGGATTTAACTTGAAAACGATGCACTATGTCAAAATTTCACTAAAGTACTTTTTGATTGCAAATTTGATTTTATATCGAAAAATGAAGTTGAAAAATTTTTGCGATCAATATTTAGATTTTTTGAAAACATCAATATTAATTAATAAATTCAAAATTCGCTCAAAGATTTTTTGCATAACCTGGAAATTTCTGAAAAGTTGGCATTTTATGTCCCCTAAAACATATCAAAAAATAAAAAAAAATAAAAATAGTGTTTTTTTGCAAATCAAGTTTTAGTGATAAAAAGTTAAATAAAAAGTCTCCATTTTTTTTACCGTTTATCATTTTTTCCAGTGTAGTCCGTATCCCTACCTTCAACTTTGCCGAAGAAACCAAATCGATCAAAAAATTCCTTCAAAAGATACAGATTTTTGAATTTTCATACATCATTTTTCTATGGACAGCTGCCAAATTTGTATGGAAAATTATATGGACAAACTAATGATGCAAAATGGCTTCTTTGGGCATACCGAAGGCACCAAAAATGTTTCAGTCGGATTAAAAAATACAAAAAAAAAATCGAATGACTGGGTTTGAATCCCGTCGGTCGCAACTTTTTTTGTGTTTGTAAAAAGTGTACATGCAGTGTGTGATATTAAGTGTTTATTTTGACGAAGGTGATGTGCATGCTTTTGCATGTGATTTTACCATCGGATTTTTTGCTGTGTAGGCTCTTTGGTCCAGACACGGTCAAAACGCCATTTTTAGTTTTCATATGAGTTTTACAAATGTTAAGATTTTTAAACTTCTTACTATTTTTCCTAAATAGCCAAACTCATCACCTTTTGCATCTAAGACAGCTAAAATCGGATGAAATGGCGCGGAGTTATGATTTTTTGAAAATAAGTAGTTTTTTTGCGAAAAATTACAGAGATGCCATTTTTTGAACCACCCTAGCACGATGTAGGTCACCCTAATGGCCAAACAAAAAAATACGGGTCTAATTATTTTGACCAAGGAACCCCAGAAAAATTTTGAGCCCGATCGGAGAACTTATTTTTCGGTTTAGGCTCTTTTCAAATATTAACATATTTTTTAGCAAAATGTCAAATGAATGCGAAGAAGCTAACAGCCATACATCTGGATTGAGTAACGTGTTTAAACAATATTTTTTTTTGCAATTCTGTTGATTCCATCCAAACGCCAGTGCAGTAGCCGCCGGCCGCCATCAAAAGTGACATTTCCCGGGCTTTAGAAATCGAAATCGTTCGCATTCCACACGTAACTCCTCACAGAGCGGTGGTAATAGTTCAAACGATCACTTTCCCACAAGGGGGCTGCGCAATTATGCTCACACCCATTTTCCGCCCCTTGCTGGGGTCTTTTTTTTCAATCTTCAAACCAAGTGCTCCCAAGGGGGCGGCTTAACAAAAAAAAAACAGTCAACTTGCAACAGAGCAACAGCGGAGGGCTGTTAAAATCATTAGCCAGCATGTAAAATGACACTTTGGCGCGCAGCATTTATGAATCAACTTTATGCTTGGGCTGGTTAGGAAAAAAAAACTTCAAGAAGGTTTACTGAAGGTTTACTGAAGGTTTTCTAGAGGAGGAATTACGCGACCGTGCTAATATTTATAGAGAGTATAAAAAGTGCGCTTGAACACCGCGTAATTCACCTGAGCAGGGAGAGTGGGGAATCTTAAACTGTTCAATTTTTATGTTTTTTGTTCAAAAAAATTTCTTCAAATTCACTGCAAGTTTGAAGTTCATCAAACTTGTAATTATGTATTTTATATTTTTTTTCCTTAAAAAAATCCCAAATCTCTCCTACGCTTGAGCAACATTTGAGCGGAGCCGAGCTTGAAACTTGTCCTGCTCGAAGGCATTCGCCGGCTAAACTGCAGCCCATTTGCCACCAATTTCACACACATTTGTCCGCGGCTATTTATGGTGCTGCACACGGCACCACACGTGAATGGATGCACTGTGAAACGCCCCTGTCACGGCGCACGTTTGAGAAATTGATTTTTCGTGCAGGATTAAGTTTAAGAGATAATCTGCGGCGGCAGCGCGTGAGTTAACGAGAATTAGAAGCTATTAAAGCTGCTGGGGAGTGACAGAGCTAGTTGGTATTAATGACGTCCTTGGGATTGTAACAGGTTATAAGTTGTGGGAAGTCAGAAAAATTTCATAATTATCTTGTTAAAATTCGTTTTAAAATTTAAAAAGCTTTTTTGAAAAGTTGAAAAAGAAAATCAGTGAAAAACATCAAGCTGATGAGTCTAGAACAATAACATTTTCCATCCAGAAAAATACTCAATAAAACTATTGGATACATACCACGGTATGTTTTCTGGGCAACCTTAAGGAGAAAAAATAGTCATCACTACTTTCAAATGTGTCTTATAGGAAATTTTCTCAGCTTTCCAATGCTTCTTAAAGCGAAATGTTTCATCGGGAAATTTCTGAGATATTTATATTATAAGTTTTTTCTTTTAAAATCCTTGATCATTTATTGGAAACTTTATACTGACAGTTCAGAAAACTTATCAAATGATTTGTTTCATGTGTCATTTACTCATCAAAATGTGTCAAATTAGACAAGACAACTTTGTAGAAGGATGCAATCCGCTAAACATAAAAAAAAATGAAATTTTAACCGAATTTTTGAAGATATGGGATTTATTCAGAAATTAAAATCATAAAACCGTTTTAAAATACGATTTTTACAAGAACATATAGATTTTTCATAATTGTTGTGTACAAATAACATCGGTCTACTCTGATTCAGCTTGAAATTAGTTGATACAACCGATTTTTTGCAGGTTTGAGATTGATAGGGTATTACTAGATTTTTATGAAAAAGTCTAATATTTACTTAACCAAACATTAACCAGTTGCATGGATACAAAACATGTTTAAAACTCGAAATTGAACTGCAAACTACTGCTGCAAGCATTAGAAGAAAATCTTTTCATCAGTATGAAATTATTGTTTTAGTTTTTTTTGTATTAAATGACCAAGGAATAAGCAATATTTTAGAAGTCTTATAAAACTCATATTTTTTTTAAAAATATATACCTTGATTTTTGTTCAAATAGTTTGGAATAGAAGTTTCTGTTAGATTTTTTTTGTTAAAATTATATTTGATTTTTGATCAAACAAAAAAAAATAGTTTGTGACAATGTTTTCATTTTTCCTAGTTGAAAGACTCGAGTTTAATTGCTTGTTTTATGTGCATTTTCAAAAGTATACATTTTATAAAATTTTATCTTTATTTTATACTCATAAAAATATGACTTTAGCAGCTTGCTACGCTGCCGCTCGAAGCTAGTCCGTCCCATATGTAATTTCGTCAATTTTGAGGTAATAATGCAGTTTGGTTCAAAATCATGTAAACTATCAGAAAAACCAATAAAATGTAGTACCGTAAAACGGGGTGACTTTGATAGGTTTGCGATTTTTCCGCAAAATGAAGAGTACAATTAAAATACGTACGAAATGGCTTAGAATCATACTGACCGTGATAGAGAAGTGTTCAAAGTACCTCAAGAAGAACTTTTCATAACATTTTGAAAAGTTTAAAAAGTTAGTTAACTATAGTTAAGAAAATGTTGGTGAAACTCATTATTTTAAACTTCTCAAAGTGTCATGATTTTCTCAATGAACATGATTTTGAATCGGAAAACGGAATGCATTTTCGGATTCTTTGAACAATTTTCCACTAGGTGAAGGTTAAATAAGTTTGTAAATAATAAATAATATTTGGTTTTGAAACACAATTTAAAAAAATCTCGAAATTTATATGCAATTTCAGTTGAACAAATTGCATGTAAAATGTGAAAACTTGTGATTCGTGCTTCGAATTCAGTATAAAATGCAATATAAATCGATAATTTTACAAACAAAACTAATTTTAACAAATTTCAGGCAAAATTCCGACTTTTCAACAATTTTACCTAAAATTTATATGTATTTTGTTAAAAAGCTTATAAACTAAGTTTACTAAATATAAACTTTGTTTTTTTTTCTTAAAAACTATATCAGCTACTTTAGTGATGCTACATTTAACGTACAAATAAAGTTTGAACATCTTAAATATGATTTTAACAAGAAAAACTATGACTATCAAAGTCACCCCGGAATTTGAACTAGGAATTTTCAACGTAACTATTTTTCTAAACACTAAAAAACTTTTTTTTCCAAATAGTGCATGGACTTTGTGTGGCCTACCCCAGTACATGTTTTAAAAATAATAATCTTGAGAAAAACCTTACTTGTTGGAAAATATTCCAAAAACAAATTGAAATCCTATCAAAGTCACCCCGGTTTACGGTACTTTGTTCTAGAAATCCGGAGAAAATCCACTTTTTCGTGAAATTCTAACACGTAGCCTTATGGGCGGGACAACTTTGACACGCGTTTTTCTCGGCTTGCTGTTTTTACATATGGGACGGACACGATTAGAGCGGCAGTACAGTAACATTTAGTACATTTTCGATTTCAAATCATATTTGTATCTACGTTCCTGGTTAATGTTTGCTTAAGAAAATAACAAATTTATTCATTAAAATTCAATAATACCATTAACAATCACAAACCTGCCAAAGATTCGGTTAAACAAGCTAAATCAGAGCAGACATGTGATATTTGAACACAAAAAATATGTAATAATCTAATAATTCTTGTAAAAAATAGATTTTCAGACTGTTTCATGATTTTAATTTCTGAATAAATCCCATATCTTCAAAAACTCAGGCAAAACATAATTTTCAAAATGTTTAGCGGTTTGAAACCTTCTACAAAGTTGTTTTTTGTCTTATTTTACACATTTTGATGAGTAAATGACACATGGAATAAATCATTTGATAAGTTTTCTGAACTGTTAGTATAACATTTTGTATTGGAAAGCTGAGAAAATTTCCTATAAGACACATTTGAAAGTAGCGATGACTATTTTTTCCTGAAAAGTTTGTTCTAGAAAACACGCCGTGATACATAATAGAAATAACTAAAAAGAAACTAAATATCATAACTAAACCAAAGTATTCAAAACTTTGGAACAAAAATTATCACAAAATGTTTTAATTATGATTGAGTAAAAAATATCAATGAATTAAAAGAAAATTCTTTTTCAAGTTTCATGTCTTTTTCTGACTAATGAATGCAATACATGTAAAACAAAATGTAAACAAAAGCAAAGGCAAACATTTTATTTTTTATTTTTAAATATTTCATTTTGCATACATTGCAATGAATTCTCAACCCATTTTTTTTTTGATTGGATTTATTTTACACAAAAAAATTTATGAATATAAAATCTTTACAATATATGAGATGTTGCAAAATTGGAGTATTTTTTTTTAAATGAGATATTTTGTAAACATTTTATTATTTTACATAAAAAAAAATTCTGTAGTGAATCATCATTGAAACTAAAAACTCTGATGTATTGAAATCTATAGAACATTTTTCGTCATTGGATACCATGCAAATTAAAAAAAATGTGAGTGGACATTTTATTATTCTACACTTAAAAACTCTTATGAAGTTTAAGCAATATTTTTGCAAAGATTGATTGTTTTTGAATCATTGATTTCATATAAATCATTATTCAGATTTCTAATTCTTTTTAAAAATATGAGTCATTTAGATCCATTCTTTTAAGTTTCAAAATCATTGAAAATTTCTTTTTTTTAATGCAATTTTAGATCCTTGGTTTCATGAAATGATTCTGGTTTTTCGTAATGTAGCAAAACAATTGAGAAGAATTGCCCACATTTAAAATATATAAATTTACTTTTAACAAATATTTATTAACTTCCACAGCCTCAAACAAGCTAATTTTGGTGTTACACCGTCCTCAACCTGTCCGATCGTTTAGCAAGTAAAACTTCGTTTATAGCCCACGATTAGCATTTATTTACCCCTACAACACACCGAACAACCGCCTAGAATAGCCATTCTGGCTGTCCTGGTGTACGCTCATTTCGAAATACCACACACAACTCCGACATTCCAACTGTGAGAACCCATCCAATCTATTTAGCCGGAGATATGAATATGAAATTCTTCCGTTTTCATAAAAACAAACCTTCGTCGAAATCGCCGAAGAGGGCGCGCGCGCGCTCAAATCGTCATCATTTAAATATTCCTCCATCTTTGCTTAAATGTCCTGTCCCAGGTCGTCGTCGGAGACTTGAAACTCGCGCCCAGATGTGATTCCACATCATAAAACTACAAACCTGTTGACAGCCTTCGACCATCATCCAGTCCATCGTCGGAATCGTTATTACTATCAACTGCTTCACATTAAGGCATTCTTCCTCCCTCCTCCTTCGACTCCCTTCCTTTCAGCGGTGACTCCGTTCAAGCGACGAACCCAGCTCTTCTTAAGGACTGCCGCGCGCAAATCCTCGTCAAGATCTCGGCGCGCGGATCCATTCCGAGTGTCATTAAGATTCTCCCCCTCCCTCCCTCACCCTTCCGAAGAACATCACACGCGTGAGATTGAGAAAATTTCTCGCACATCGATGGACCCCTCCCCCCCCCACCCCTGCTTGAAGGACCCCTCGGACGGTGCGACGATTCCGCGTGCGGGTTTTAACTGACTTCATTAAAATTTAATTCACTGATTTTATTTCGCTTGTTGTTTTGCCGTTTTCGATCCGCGGCGTGGATGGATGGTCGGAACCTTCCGCTGGGTCGGAGGGGGTTGACAGGAAAGGAAGACTGTGGGGCGGCGCGCGAACGCGTCACACGCTGGGAAGAGCTGGGTCGAGGAGGGTCCGTTTTTCAAGGTTGGATCGCTGAGGGACGACGTGGCAGGGCTGGCAGTTGTTTTGCGAATGGATAGTCTTAAGCAAATTTGAATTTAGGTTTAGTTTTGTAGATGAAATACAACAAGCGATAACAAAACTTTGAATTTTACTGTACAGTCATGCCCCTGTTTTGTACGCCTCGGTTTTGCACTGTTCCGGTTTTGATTCGTTCAGCTGCTTCGGTTAAGTACGGCCCAGTGCTTCACTAAAGCACAGAGCTTATTGGTTTTTTTTTTTTGCTATATAGGAGACATTAGCTATAAACGTATGAAAAACCTTACTAACATCAAAAAATTATAGTGTTTTGGAATCAGGATGATGTCAGCTATCGATTGCACTTAATTATTACATGAATTATATTAAAATTTTCACAAAATAGGTATTTTTCCTGTATTTTGAGAATGCAATGTTTCTTGAAAAAATATTCAAAATTATTGTTAATGCAATATGGGTATCTAGAGATCGGGATATTTCATACATTTCGAATGTAACATTTTTTTTAAATTCTAATAATTTATACAAAACTATGAATTTTTGAAAAAAAAAACTTCAAATTTTAGTTTTTTTACAATTTGGGGATCGGTTTTTTCATGAATTTCGAAAGTTATAACAAAAAATTGAAAATACCGTAAACTGGGGTCAATCGGGACACATGGGGCGAATTGGGACAGTAGTTTTAACCATGTTGGAGCACAATATTTTGATTTTTCTGGTTGGTTTCAGTTAGAACAGAGTCAGGCCAACAAAATATGTACCGTAAACCGGGGTGACTTTGATAGGATTTCAATTTAATTTTAGAATATTTTCCAACAGGTAAGATTTTTTTCAAGATTATTATTTTTAAAACATGTACTGGGGTAGGCCACACAAAGTCCATGCACTATTTTGGAAAAAAAAGTTTTTTCAATAGTGTTTAGAAAAATAGTTACGTTAAAAATTCTTGGTTTTAATTCCGGGGTGACTTTGATAGTCATAGTTTTTCTTGTTAAAATCATATTTAAGATGTTCAAACTTTATTTGTACGTTAAATGTACCATCACTAAAGTAGCTGATATAGTTTGCAAGAAAAAAAATCAATGTTTATATTAAGTTAACTAAGTTTATAAGCTTTTTAACAAAATACATATAAATTTTAGGTAAAATTGTTAAAAAGTCGGAATTTTGCCTGAAATTTGTTAAAAATAGTTTTGTTTATAAAATTATCGATTTATATTGCATTTTATACTGAATTCGAAGCACGAATCACAAGTTTTCACATTTTACATGAAATTTGTTCAACTGAATTTGCCTATAAATTTGGAGATTTTTTGTTAATTGTGTTTCAAAAACACATATTATTTATTATTTACAAACTTATTTAACCTTCTCCTAGTGGAAAATTGTTCAAAGAATCCAAAAATGCATTCCGTTTTCCGATTAAAAATCATGTTCATTGAGAAAATCATGACACTTTGAGAAGTTAAAAAAAAAGAACTTTCATCCACATTTTCTTAACTATAGTTAACTAACTTTATAAACTTTTTAAAAATTTATGAAAAGTTCTTCATGAGGTACTTTGAACACTTCTCTACCACGGTCAGTATGTTTCTGAACCATTCCTTACGTATTTTAATTGTACTCTTCATTTTGCGGAAAAATCGCAAACCTATCAAAGTCACCCCGGCTATCAAAGTCACCCCGTTTTACGGTACATCCATTTCCAAATTTAAAAGCTTTAAGTGCTCTAAAAACTGCTGTCCCTATTCAGACTGTAGTCCCGATTCACCCCAGATTACGGTACTAATTTTTTTACAAAACTACGTATTTTTGAAAAAAATACTCAAGGTTTTATTTTTTTTTAAAATATAGCAATCTAATGATCAAAAAAAAAAATCACATTTCGAATGAAAATACAACAAACTGTATGTATATATTCGAAAAAATATTCAAGCTTTCAGTTTTTTATTCAATAGGGGTGCTAAATGATTGGGATTTGTTCATACATTTGAAATAAAGGATCATTTTTTTGAAAGTACTCAAAATTTTCACGAAACTATATATATTGGAAAAAACACTCAAAATTGAATATCAAAAGATCGGGATTTTTTCATACATTTCGATGGTTGAAACACAGTTTTTGAAATTTTTCAAATTTTTCACAAAACTACGTATTTAAAAAAAAGCTCACAGATTTTCACATTATGGGTATCAAATGATCGAAATATTTCAATAAATTTCTTAAGCTATAACATTTTTTTTGGAAAATACTAAAATTTTTCACAAAGCTACGTTTTTGGCTTCCTCTCCGAGGAATGCCATATAAAATCACTTGAAAATTGGCCAAAAAATTGCACTTCGATTTCTCGGAAATGGCTGAACGGATTTGGACACTTCCGGTTGCATTCGATCCCTCTTAGCTTCCGATAAGTCGCTATTGAAAATCTTCCCCGTAGCCCTTTCCTGTCAAAAGATATTTACGAAAAACGATTTGCAAACCTAAAACCGAAAAACAAAAAAACGATGACAATTTTTCAAAATTGCTTCATTTTTGCATAACTAGGTAGTCTGGAATGTCCTCCATCCCTGGCTGAAACGGGACAAAAATCCATTGAAATTTGCCAAAGTTACAGCCACTTTAAGAAAACTGTTTGCATTCAGCCGCCTTCAAATCGACTAAAACGAGGCCAAAATTAACCAAAATGTCGGCATGTTGCACATTTTTGTAAAGCTCTTTCAAACCCCAATCCACTGAGATACATATCTCGACGAATTATTAAGCTTAGTCGTTAATATCTGCGCTAAACTGCTATTTTTGACGATACCAATGCATTATCACATGCTGGTTCGCCCATCCGGCTAAAAAACCCAGAACTATTATATTCCCTTTGTAAATCGCGTCCAGCATGCAAAGATTCCACCCGACCTCAAATCAGGTCCAGAATAGTTTCTGAAACGTCTTAGCCAAGACAAGACAAGTCAAGTCATCTCGGGAAATGACAATATGTTATGTGTTCTTAGATACCTATCCTTGAGCCATCGATCGACTCCGTTAGCGATACACTTTTTACCCTTTCTTAAATTTTCGCTTTAGCTACGGAATGTGAGAGCGGAATGCGAGAGAGGGAGAGAGTTTACGGAAATTATGACTCGTTTTTTTTTTCATAAAATTATTTTTATTAGGTCCTTTTCGGTACTGGGACCTGGTTAGGACCGAGTCGGCTTTTGTAATTACATTTGACTTAATAATTACAGAGGATCTTGTGTGTAAATGTTAGTGAATTATGACTCGTTCGAGCACTGCATTAGTTTTTACGCCGTGACAGCATTAGACAGCTCGCGTGCATTGTTTACATGGATTTTCGTCGACAGACCGTAGGCGTATTTTACTTTTACTGGGATAGAATAGCATTCGATTTAGTAAGCCTATAGACTATATACATTATAAAGTAATATGCTTTCTATAAAAAAGGATCGCAAAGTTATTACTTTAAATTGTTTTAAAAATCCATTTTAAATCCTTTGCGGTCGTATAAAGTGTCATGGTACCCAGAAAATTAAGCTTTATCATTGTGAACAATAATATTAGTAATTTAGTTGAATTTTAGAACTCAATCAACGAATCGTCTATATATATTCAATGTATATTATACATGTACATTCTCAATACATAAATTTGTGTATGAACCGAGAAGAGGAAGCCCCCATTCACCTAGGTGGATTAAGTAACGTTTTTTTTGAGTATTCAAAATTTCAAGGTTTCAAAATTTAATTCATTCGAAATGTTTGTAAAAAATCGTTTATTACCCAACTGAAATTTTGAGTGTTTGTTTTTCAAAAATACGTGGTTTTGTTGAAATTTTGAGTATTTTCAAAATATGTTGTGATTACATTCCAAATGTATGAAAAAATCCCAATCATTTAATACCAATATTGCAAAAAACTAGAATTTTGAGTTTTTTTTGAAAATACGTAGTTTTGTGAAAATTTTAAGTATCTTCAATAAAGGTTGTTATTACATTCAAAATTTATTAAAAATTCCGATCATTTGATACCCATATTGTGAAAAACTGAAATTTGAGTATTATTGCGGTGCTAAACCGAGGCATGACTCTACAATTATAACACCTACAAAAAATACAAAATTACTTTAAAAAGCTTGTTTTTCTATGAAACCTAAAATTTATTTTTAACCTGCGATAAGATAACTTTTGCAATCTTTCTAGAACAATTGCAATTAAAATCATCAAAATCTACCTAGAAGATTGTTTAAAGTTGTAGTTCCAACTTACTGGACTCCCTTCGAGCTGTAGGTTTAATTTTTGCTATTTTTTACAGCAAGGTTGCCAGATTTTCAACATTTCTAATCAATTGTAAGGGCTTACGAAAACTTTCTTTAAATATGTAGAAAGCCAATTTTAAAAGTCATTTTCATTAAAGGGTAATTCTCCGCCAACTCACACAGCAGTTGCCCCGACCCCTCTTCGATTAACGTGAAACTTTGTCCTAAGGGGTAACTTTTGTCCCTGATCACGAATCCGAGGTCCGTTTTCTGATATCCCGTGACGGAGGGGTGGTACGACCCCTTCCATTTTTAAACATGCGAAAAAAGAGTTGTTTTTCAATAATTTGCAGCCTGAAACGGTGATGAGATAGAAATTTGGTGTCAAAGGGACTTTTATGTAAAATTAGACGCCCGATGCAGACTCAGAATTCCGAAAAAACGTAATTTTCATCGAAAAAAACACTAAAAATGTTTTAAAGATTCTCTCATTTTCCGTTACTCGACTGTAAAAAATTTTGGAACATGTCATTTTATGGGAAATTTAATGTACTTTTCGAATCTACATTGACCCTTAAGGGTTATTTTTTCATTTAGAACAAAAATTTTCATTTTACACTTTTTTTTCTAACTTTGCAGGGTTATTTTTTAGAGTATAACAATGTTCTACAAAGTTGTAGAGCAGACAATTATTTCACAACTAAAATTTTGATACATAGACATAAGGGGTTTGCGATTTTACGAAAAAAAAAAGTTTTGAAAATGTTGGTCGTCGTTGATCATGGCCGTTCATTGTCACCCGCGACAGACACGGACGACGAAACAAAGAGAAACGCAAAAAGTAACTTTTTCAAAACTTTTTTTTCGTAAAATCGCGATAACTCGTGATGTTTATAAGCAAACCCTTTATGTCTATACATCAAAATTTTTTTGATTGTCTGCTCTACAACTTTGTAGAACATTGTTACACTCTAAAAAATAACCCTGCATTGTTAGAAAAAAAACGAAATTTCAAAATTTAAAATTTGGTTTTAAATGAAAAAATAACCCTTCTGGTTAATGAAGATTCGAAATGTACATTAAATTTCCCATAAAATGACATGTTCCAATTTTTTTTACAGTCAAGTAACGGAAAATGGGAGAATTTTTAAAACTTTGTTAGTGTTTTTTTCGATGAAAAATACGTATTTTCGGAATTCTGAGTACGCCATCATATCGGGCGTCTAATTTTACATAAAAGTCCCTTTGACACCAAATTTCTATCTCATCACCGTTTCAGGCTGCAAATTATTGAAAAACACCTCTTTTTTCGCATGTTCAAAAATGGAAGGGGTCGTACTGCCCCTCCGTCAAGAGATATCAAAAAACGGACCTTGGATTCGTGATCAGGGACAAAAGTTACCCCTTGGGACAAAGTTTCACGTAAATCGAGGAGGGGTCGGGGCAACTTTTGCCGATTTCGTGTGAGTTGGTATAGAATAACTTTAAAATAACGAAAATTTTTCTAAAAAGTAGATTTTAACGAAAGAGTTGTAATTTTTGAAATTTAATTTAATTAAATTTATTTAGAACAATAAAGTGTTATTTTACATTCTTTTTATAGAAACATAATCTTGGGCCGAGTTAGCGCCGTGAAAAACAATCCTGAGCAGTTCTCCCAACAATAAGTTAATATATTGGAAATAAATTGTTTGTATTGTTGAATACCGTTTTTGGATATGTTTCAGATGACACAAAATGCCATCTTTTGAGCTATTGCATAAGTTAATACAAATTAATTTGGCGATGTTGCCAATTGTTTGACAAAATCATAGTTTCCAAAAATTATGGTAGAAGTACATGTATTTTCAAACTTCATTTTTAGATTTAAAATCAATTTTACAATAAAAAATTACTTAAATGAAATTTCGATATCGTGTTCTATTTTTAGTTTCTATTTGAATCACTAAAGAAATTGAAAAAATATTTTGATTGTTTTTCTTTTTTCATGGTGATTAAATAGAAATTTTGAAGTCATTCTCAAATTAACCCAAAAACTGGCCCCCCTGATCTTTCCAATTATCACGTTGATCCTTTCGCGCCAACAATGCCACCAGCACCACCCGTCCGTTTGCCAGTCAGAATCTGCTGAAATCATGCCCGAATCACCCCTTGCTGAGCCTGGCCCTGACTTATCGGCGCGTGTGGGCGTGCCTGGGGTGAGCTCTGATTTGCGTAACCAAAGGATTAATGCTTACCCTTTTTCGAGAGTGTTTATTTTTCTTCTTTTTTTTCTCGACTGTGTTTCAACATAATTAGAACGTGAACGATCGCACACACACACAATCACGTGGTGCGACGACCACCTGCGAGCGCACGTCTTTCAGCGCCTGCTTTGGTCTTAATTCCTTCAAATTTATGCATTTATTTATTAGCTTCAACAGGTTGATCGAGCACGGGGGAGGGGAGGCCAATCAAGGAAGGAAGTGCAGTGATGGGAAAGTTTGAGCAAAAGTCACTGAGCAAATGTTTACAATTCTAGTGACTTCAACTTAGTGAAAGATATTTAATTAGGGTGCTTCAGGCACGGCCCGATCTGCCCAAGGTCCAGTTTACTTTTTCAAAGGGATTACCCAGATTGGAAGACGCAGCAAAACGCAGCGTTTAAGCTTAATGTGTTATGCTAATTTCGTCGACGAAGAAACCTAGAGAACCAAGTTGAGGATGTTGCAATGACGGCAGGTTCGTCGCCAACTTTGGGAACAACTCCAAGTCTTCAAGAGTGATTTCTATGCTTGCCGCATTCGTAGAGGGGGGAAAAGGATGCTACATACTTTTCAAAGATTGAGCAAAAATCTTTAAGGCAAATTATTCAATTAAAGACATTCTTCACTGTTTCATCGCGCAGAAATTCCCATAGCGACTGGGCCGCGGTGGCGGCGGCGGCGTTGACCGAAGTCCAACTTCTTCTTGGAGACCGAACCGCCGCCGCCGCCGCATTCCCATTATCTTAATTACTCTCTTAGTTGATTACTTTCTTCGGGAATGTTTGAGGTGGCTGCAGCGGGCATGCAACGATAGCTCATGGGCGTAGTGGAAAGTGGGGGGAGCCCTTTTTGTTACTATTCAATGAAACATTAAATCAATATCTTAATTTGACTACATCTTTAAATAAAATCATTAGAAATTAAACATGGCATTAAAAAATTAATTAAGACTTTAAATTCGAATTCTAGTAATAAGCCACTGTTCAAAACAACCCCTCCCTAACTTCGCCAATACCCTCCACCTCTGGCTCATTTCTGGTTCATTGGCTTTTCCTGCGCGTTTTTGTGCGCTGCTTTTCCCTCCTTTTTCCAATCGCGCATCCAACTCTGTTGGCGAGCATCGACGGCCTCGGCGTTCGTGTTTCAATTTACAGCCTCCTCCCCTCTTCTCTTTCCACCTACTGCACCTCTTCCCGCCCAAAACGTGGGAAAACGAATAAATCCTATGTTTACATTTCAATTAATTGATACCCACTGGCCCAGGTTTTCCGTTTGGTGTGTCTCGGAGGAGGAAGAGACTCTCTCTCGAGTGTGTGCGCGCCTGCCTCGCAATTCGCACCCGGCGTTAACTCAGTTAAGGTCCCAAGAGGGGGAGAAAGATTTATCCCACGGGGCCGAAAATATTCAGTAATGAGCCACCAACCGGTGTTGAGCTGTTGAAAGAGGTGATAATCATAAATCACTTCGTCACACGGATGTGCATTAATTTTAAGATGTGGTGTAATGGAAGCTGTCATGGTTGTAACACGATGCATAGTAAAAGTCAACCTCCGTTTGAAATTAAATTTTAGCTAATTTTGTGTGTAAACAATTTAACAACTCATAGACTGAAGTTGATTTCTTCTCGCTGATGTAATTTGACATAGATTTGTACGTAAAATTACGGATAGATCATAAAAAATCAGTCTTAAAGATTTCATGTCAAACAAATGTGTCACTTAACTAATGAAACCATGCGAAATTACATTGGCAAGCTGAAGATAAAATATAACATCAGTTTAAAAGCTAATCCATTTATTTCACATAAATTTAAGTAAAAAATGAAAATTGAAGGTGTGACAATTTACACCTTCAAATTAAAAGTGCTATTAAAGATATTATTGGGTAATTCTCTACCAACTCACACGAAATCGGGAAAAGTTGCCCCGACCCCTCTTCGATTTGCGTGAAACTTTGTTCCAAGGGGTAACTTTTGTCTCTGATCACGAATCCGAGGTCCGTTTTTTGATATCTCGTGACGGAGGGGCAGCCTGAAACGGTGATGAGATAGAAATTTGGTGTCAAAGGGACTTTTATGTAAAATTAGACGCCCGATTTGATGGCGTACTCAGAATTCCGAAAAAAACTAACTTAATCCACCTATGTGGTTGGTGCCTTCCTCACTCTTTTCCAACAATGGGTGATATGTAATATGATGGGTTTGGACACAAATTTGATCCAAAAAAACACACATATCACTCAAGGGCTCATAAGTGGCATTATAAGTGGTCAGAACTCGAGACAGGGTTGCCAGATCTTTAATGTTTTGGACTCGTTGGAAAGGTCTTTCAATTACCTAACCAACGATGGGTCGGATGATGGATCCGGACATTGTTTACATTCATTTAAGTGAGATCCGGCTTCAAAAAAGTACATAAATATCACTTAAGTGGTCAGAACTCGAGACAGGGTTGCCAGATCTTCAATGTTGTGGACTCGTTGGAAAGGTCTTTCGATTACCTAATCAACGATGGGTCGGATGATGGATCCGGAAATTGTTTACATACATTTAAATGAGATCCGGCTACAAAAAAGTACATAAATATCATTTAAGTCGGGATATCTCGAGACAGGGTTGCGAGATCTTCAATGTTTTGGACTCGTTGGAAAGGTCTTTCGATTACCTAACCAACGATGGGTCGGATGATGGATCCGGACATTGTTTACATACATTTAAGTGAGAGCCGGCTACAAAAAAGTACATAAATATCACTTAAGTGGTTATAACTCGAGACAGGGTTGCCAGATCTTCAATGTTGTAGATTCGTTGGAAAGGTCTTTCAATTACCTAACCAACGATGGGTCGGATGATGGATCCGGACATTGTTTACATACATTTAAATGAGATCGGGCTACAAAAAAAGTACATAAATATCACTTAAGTGGTTATAACTCGAGACAGGGTTGCCAGATCTTCAATGTTGTAGATTCGTTGGAAAGGTCTTTCAATTACCTAACCAACAATGGGTCGGATGATGGATCCGGACATTGTTTACATACATTTAAATGAGATCGGGCTACAAAAAAAGTACATAAATATCACTTAAGTGGTTATAACTCGAGACAGGGTTGCCAGATCTTCAATGTTGTAGATTCGTTGGAAAGGTCTTTCAATTACCTAACCAACGATGGGTCGGATGATGGATCCGGACATCGTTTACATACATTTAAGTGAGATCCGGCTTCAAAAAAGTACATAAATATCACTTAAGTGGTTATAACTCGAGACAGGGTTGCCAGATCTTCAATGTTGTAGATTCGTTGAAAAGGTCTTTCAATTACCTAATCAACGATGGGTCGGATGATAGATCCGGACATCGTTTACATACATTTAAGTGAGATCCGGCTTCAAAAAAGTACATAAATATCACTTAAGTGGTTATAACTCGAGACAGGGTTGCCAGATCTTCAATGTTGTAGATTCGTTGGAAAGGTCTTTCAATTACCTAACCAACGATGGGTCGGATGATGGATCCGGACATTGTTTACATACATTTAAGTGAGATCCGGCTTCAAAAAAGTACATAAATATCACTTAAGTGGTTATAACTCGAGACAGCGTTGCCAGATCTTCAATGTTGTAGATTCGATAGAAAGGTCTTTCATTTACCTAACCAACGATGGGTCGGATGATGGATCCGGACATCGTTTACATACAATTAAGTGAGATCAGGCTTCAAAAAAGTACATAAATATCACTTAAGTGGTCATAACTCGAGACAGGGTTGCCAGATCTTCAATGTTGTAGATTCGTTGGAAAGGTCTTTCAATTACCTAACCAAGGATGGGTCGGATGATGGATCCGGACATCGTTTACATACATTTAAGTGAGATCCGGCTTCATAAAAGTACATAAATATCACTTAAGTGGTTATAACTCGAGACAGGGTTGCCAGATCTTCAATGTTGTAGATTCGTTGAAAAGGTCTTTCAATTACCTAATCAACGATGGGTCGGATGATAGATCCGGACATCGTTTACATACATTTAAGTGAGATCCGGCTTCAAAAAAGTACATAAATATCACTTAAGTGGTTATAACTCGAGACAGGGTTGCCAGATCTTCAATGTTGTAGATTCGTTGGAAAGGTCTTTCAATTACCTAACCAACGATGGGTCGGATGATGGATCCGGACATTGTTTACATACATTTAAGTGAGATCCGGCTTCAAAAAAGTACATAAATATCACTTAAGTGGTTATAACTCGAGACAGCGTTGCCAGATCTTCAATGTTGTAGATTCGATAGAAAGGTCTTTCATTTACCTAACCAACGATGGGTCGGATGATGGATCCGGACATCGTTTACATACAATTAAGTGAGATCAGGCTTCAAAAAAGTACATAAATATCACTTAAGTGGTCATAACTCGAGACAGGGTTGCCAGATCTTCAATGTTGTAGATTCGTTGGAAAGGTCTTTCAATTACCTAACCAAGGATGGGTCGGATGATGGATCCGGACATTGTTTACATACATTTAAATGAGATCTGGTTACAAAAAAGTACATAAATATCACTTAAGTGGTTATAACTCGAGACAGGGTTGCCAGATCTTCAATGTTGTGGACTCGTTGGAAAGGTCTTTCAATTACCTAACTAACGATGTATAACATGATGATGTTTGGTTCAGTTTACTGCCATTTATTCAACATCCAAAAAAATGCGAAAACACATTTTTATACATAACTTTTGAACTACTTATCGAAACTTCAAACAATTCAATAGCACCGTATGGGACCCTAAACCAAGTCTAATGCGACTGGTTTGGTCAAAATCGGTTCAGCCAGTGCTGAGAAAACTGAGTGACATTATTGGTCACATACACACACACATACACACACACATACACACACACATACACACACACATACACACAGACATTTGTTCAGTTTTCGATTCTGAGTCGAAATGTATACATGAAGGTGGGTTTTCGAGCTTTTAATAAAAAGTTCAATTTTAGAGCAGGATTATAGCCTTACCTCAGTGAGGAAGGCAAAACGTATTTTTCGTCGAAAAAACGTTTCTTAATCCACCATTAGGTGGGTGGTGCCTTCCTCACATTTACAAAGTAATAATGAAAATAAGTTTATGAAAAAAATATACCTGATACAGACTTTTCCAGAAAACATGCAGACTCTCATTTGAAGCAATGTGGCAACCAGGCGTTTCGCATCAGGCGCGACTCTCGCACGTAAACAAAAAGACCCGGCCTTTTGAGGTTATGCAAAAAAATCACCCTTTTTTGTATCTACAAAAATCTTTTTCTTGGCATAACTTTTTAAATACTTTACTAAACAAAATAAAATTTAATAGGGTCTTAGGGGACCCCAAAACGAACAGAATAAGGCGGATCCGGCCAAAATCGGTTCAGCCAGTTCTGAGATAATCGTGTGGAAAAAAATCGTGTCTACACACATCCCCACAGACATTTGTTCAGAATTTGATTCTGAGTCGATAGGTATACGTGAAGGTATATCTAGGAGGTGTATTTAAGAAGTTCATTTTTCGAGTGATTTTATAGCCTTGCCTCAGTGATGTGAGGAAGGCAAAAACACTAAATTTTTTTTTAAAATTCTCCCATTTTCCGTTACTCGACTGTAAAAATATTTGGAACATGTCAACTTTTTTTCGTAAAATCGCAATAACTCGTGATGTTTATAAGCAAACCTCTTATGTCTATATAGTAAAATTTTTGTCATTATCTGCTCTACAACTTTGTAGATCATTGTTACACTCTAAAAATTAACCCTGCAAAGTTAGAAAAAACACGAAATTTTAAAATGAACAATTTTGTTTTAAATGAAAAAATAACCCTTCTGGGTCAATGTAGATTCGAAAAGCACATTAAATTTCCCATAAAATGACATGTTCCAAATATTTTTACAGTCAAGTTATGGAAAATGGGAGAATTTTTAAAACTTTTTTAGTGTTTTTTTGGATGAAAAATACGTTTTTTCGGAATTCTGAGTACGCCATCAAATCGGGCGTACAATTTTAAAGGATATCAGAAAACGGGCCTCGGATTCGTGATCAGAGAAGAGAGGTCGGGGCAACTGCTGTGTGAGTTGGCGGAGAATTACCCTATTATTTAATTTGAACATTCAACCAACATCTCTTACACATTTTGAAAACATTTAGCGAATATGTATTAGTAATTTATATTAATAAGCAAAATTATTTCTTTGGTTATTGTAGGCAAGGCACTACACCTGAAAACAGCAATGCAAGAAGCAACTCGTTCTACAGGTCAGTTTTGGTTGATCTAGGCTAAATCATCTCTCATGAGTCTGTATCTGATGGTTGGCAAAGAGAATTTTATTTAAAAAATTTTAATTTGACATTGACTACCGCTTACCACATAAATGGAGTAATATTGTGATTGAAACGTTCATTTTGTTCACCGAAATAATTAAAAATAGTTTAAGAACTAAAATTCTAGCAAAATATGAAAAACAGCATGACAAATTTTTATTCTGTCGGACACCTGAAATATCTGGCAACCGTAGATTCATGTGGCAACCTGGCAACCCTGGTTTTGTAGTTAGAGGATGAATTAAAAAAAACCACTTTTGTTAAACTAAAAATATCAAAAATTTCCAATATGAACATAAAAGTTTCAATTATTCTCAAGGTTTAACATAATTTGCCGATCTCGGGTCCAAAATACCTTTTTTAAAAAAAATCTTAAAAATGTCCCATTTGCATAAAAATGCAATTATAAAATTTCTAAAATTCATTGATATCGTTTGTATTCGATTGGACAAGATTTTTCAATGAAATTTTCTATTTTCAGAAATATTTTATCTTGTGCTTGTTAATTTGGAAGCGACAAAAAAAAATTAATCGGCCTTGGAAAAACAAAAAAAAAACGATAACGTTATTAAAAGGCTTTTTTTGATTTCTTAGAGTAGGATCGAAAGAAAAAAAAAGTTTTTCAATAATTTTTAGGCTAAAATGGTGATGAGATAGAAAGTTGGTGTCAAAAGGATATTTATTGTAAAGATTTAAAATTTCGTGTTTTTTTTTCTTACTTTGCAGGGTTATTTTTTAAGCGTAACAATGCAATGTTCTACAAAGCTGTAGAGCAGACAGTTACACGAAACACTTAATTTTAAAATGAAAAATTTCGTTCCAAATGAAAAAAATGACATTTCTGAGTCAATGTAGATTCGAAAAGTACATTTAATTTCCCTTAAAATGAAATAATCCATTTTTTTAAGGGTTGCGTTACGAAAAATTGCAATGTTTTTAAAAATATTTTTGTGTTTTTTTTTTCGATGAAAAATACGTTTTTTCGGAATTCTAAATAAGCCATCAAATCGGGCGTCCAATTTTACATTAAAGTCCTTTTTTTCAATGATTGAACTTAATGATTTGCTTTTACCTTAATTTGAAAGCTTTTCTTGCGATCTTTCGAATGAACATTTTTTTCTTACAGATGTAAACAATCTGGGAGACTTGATCCCCGGAGACACTTGATCCTAAGCCTGTATCTCGTCAGCATGTGGGTAAAACAATTAGCTATGTTCTAGAAAGTTGTGCGAAATTAACTAAAACTCATTGTAGAAAACAAAGCAAACAAATTAAAAATGTTTAGATTGAGTTACACACATTTTTCTAAAACAAGCTGCAAAAAACTTCCAAGAGATCTTATTTTCTTTGTTTTGATATGTATAGAAAACACTCAAAAATTATTCAAAAAAATATTTTTTATACATGAATTGTTTGATAAACTTATCAACTCTAAAACCCTTACGCATTTGATGTTAAATTTATCGTCATACTATTTTTACAATCAATTGTTTAAAAATATGCGTTTAGGGAGACTTGATCCCTGCATTTTTAAAGTCACTGGAATCAGCCTCAAGATTAATTAATTGGGCTGGGTTTTCATACATAGTTTCCTTTAGTATAGCTGTACATAACTTACTGCAGTTAGAACCTTTTTTCAAAAGTTTTGTAAACAAAAATTTCCAGCTTTCGTAAACATGCCTAATTTTGGTCTAAAAAATAATATATTCAGTTTTTAAATATTTTACATACTAAACATGTTATATTTTGAACACAAACGTACAGGTTTTATGTGAAATTGCTGTAACTTTTAGAAAATTGAAAGTTTGGATGAATAAGAAACATTTTGCTTAAGATTTCTTCAAAATGTTGAAAGGGGGATCAAGTTACCCCTAACATTTTTGAAATGCCGGTTTAAAATATTTTTTTAAAACGCTTGGCATGATTCGAAAAGTTTATCTGATGAAATACCCTTATTAGCCAAACATAGATGAATGTTTAAGCTTTCAATTCATGCAAAAAGTTTATAGTTTTGTGAGAAATTGACAGAGTTATGTGCGATACAAAAAAGGGGATCAAGTCTCCCCACTCTCCCCTACATATTTGTAACGAAATAATGACTTCACACACTGCAACTAGTGAAACTCAAGCTTAGTGATGTTTTATGAATGGTGTGATAACTGTTTTTGTGAAAATATCTGCTAAATTCAGGTGTTCCATAATTGTGGTAGGCACAATAACATTCCACAATTATGAAACAGGCTATTTGGAGGCAGTGTTTTGCTGCTCTGGATAAAATAGTCTTGAAAAGAGGTTTTTTATTCAAAAAGTACTACTTTTACCCGTGAAATAGCAAGATAATGTCCAAATGAAGGTCCTAAAAATAGTAGGGTCGACAGAAAAGCTGCATTTAGCATGTTATTTACAAATTACCACAAAAGTGTTCTGAATTTGTGGGTGTTCCGAATATGTGGGATGACTGTACTTTCTTTCATCTCGTGAATGCCTGCAATAATATTCTCTTTCTATCACTCTTTCTCTTTTCCTCGTTCTCTAACACTCGCCGAAGATTCTTTTGTTTTCTTAAAAGATGATCGAGAACCAACAACGACTAAAGGTTTGAGCCGTTTTTCAAAGATTTTGATTTTTTTTAACCAATTCTGAACTAAAAAACTCACAAGAAATTTTACCCTAATGAAATCCGAAATCTGTCTAGTATGAAACTTGATCAACCCGAATTAAAGCCCACTTACCTCTGAAAAATCTCGCTGTGACATTTTCGTCCTGGATTCTTCCAGCTTCACCTTTTCTTTACTTCAGCTCCGATACTGCTCCAGCTCAGAACCTCCACGAAGTCGGGCTCCTTTTTGCTGGAACATTGCACCGTTCCGTTCCGGGCACGATTTTTTTCCCTTCCTTCCTTTCTTCACTTATTTAATTTACCCTGATGGCAGTTTGGCTTCCCACAAATCTTGCACCACACAAAACAGCAACAACAAAAAAAAACTTTCAAAAAATTCACAATTTATGCTCACCAGACTTCACGAAAAGGGCATAACTTTTCGTTTTTCTTCCTCACTTTTTGCTGCCGTTGTTGTTGTTGCTGTGGGGGCAATAAAACTTAATTGATTTTTGACCCCCGTCAATTCTTCGCACTTTTGCAACTTTCGCGGGTGTCTCGCGCCAAATATATCTCCCGCTTTTTTCTCCCCTCTCGTCTTTTTTTTCGGGATTAAATTTAGCAATTACTTTCGAATTGCACTTCTAGCAGGAACGACGAAACCACTGACGGATTGCGGGCAATAACAATCATCATTTCGCGGGCTTTTTTTCGGACCCATTGTTGCTTGGCTCCGGGGGGGAGAGAGCTTTTGAGGTTAGGCAGAGGGGTGAAAAACCATCATCATCTCTTCTGGCCTGCAAAAGAATGAAAACCGAAGAGAAAGGGGATTAATGAAGATGAGTTTTTGCTGCGAGGTGTGAAACTGGCTGGGCGAACAAAAAAGGGCCTGCAAAGAAAAGAATTTGTATTGAGGACAGTAAATGTGGGCAGCAACAGCAACAACAAAAAAAACAGAGTTGCTGGTGAGTTGTGTAAATTTAGCCAGGATCGATTAATTTAGGATTTCCTGTTTGAAAATATTATTGCGACCAAACCGATAGGAATATAATAATGAACTTATAATTATTATCGACTTATAATGGTTTGGGATCGGTCACTGTTCTCATCTGATATTGAGGAGCAAAAAGGGGGAGGAAAAAACATCTAAGAAACACGCAACCATCGGATCGGATCCTTTACACACATCGCGTATTGAAGGATTAGTCGAACAAAAACTTGTTGAACTTGATCGAACTTCACTTTTTTTTATTTTGTGGCTCTGCCTCTGCAACTGATTTGCTTTGGTCCCTGATCACGAATCCAAGGTTCAATTTTCGATACCTCGTGACGGAGGGTCAATTATGTGAATTTTTACTGTGACGCGTACAGTCATCCCACATATTCGGAACGGTTTCCAGATCGGCCAATGTTCAAAAAATCATAGTAAATCAATAATTGAACTTAATGATTCGCTTTTACCTTCATTTGAAAGCTTTTCTTGCGATCTTTCGAATGCTGTATCGAACATCTGCAAATTTTAACTTTTATATGAAGTTTTCGAAGAATTACTTTGACCCTTGAAATCCACAAATTCGGAACACTTTTTTCTTACGAATGTAAACAAACTTTGGATATCCCCAGGAGTACATATTTATTACCAAATAATGACTTCTCACACTGAAACCAATGAAACTCAAGCTTAGTGACTTTTTTGTGAAAATATCAGTTATATTCAGATGTTCCACAATAGTGGGAGGCACAATAACATCCCACAATTATGAAACAGGCCATTTGGAGGCAGTGTTTTGCTGCTCTGGACAAAATAGTCTTGGAATGAAGTTTTTTGTTCAAAAAGTACTTCTTTTACTAGTGAAATAGCAAGATAATGTCCAAATGAAAGTTCTAAAAATACTAAGGTCGACAGAAAAGCTACTTTTGGCATGCTATTGACAAATTATCATAAAAGTGTTCCAAATTTGTGGGTGTTCCGAATTTGTGGGATGACTGTATTTCAGCTATTTGTAGCTCGAAATCGTGAAGAGATAGAAATTGTGTGTCAAGGGGACTTTTGTGTAAAATTGGACGTTTGATGACGTACTCAAAATTACCAAAAATAAGTATTTTTCATCAAAAAACTAAAAAATAGTTTTGAAATCATTACTATTTCCCGCAACTCAACTGTCAAAAATCGTTGGACCTGTCATTTTATGGAAAATTTAATGGGCTTTTCGAAGCTGCAATATCCCAGATAGATATTATTTTCGCTTAAAACATTTTTTTTTTGTTTTAAAATGAAGTGTTTTTTTTTGTAATTTTACAAGATTACTTTTTAAAGTGTACAATAATTTACAATGTTGAGCAGACAAAAAAATTAAATAAAAGGGATCGTATCAACAATGTTCAAAAAAGCAAAATAAAGACAATTTTCTCAGCTTTTGAAAAATATTTTTTTCAAAAGTGGGCAAACATGGGCAGTAATTTTAAAAAGTGAATAATTGCTATCAGATTCAAAAAAATACTTTAAAACTGCTATGACTTGAAAACGGTGCTTTTTATCAAAATTTCACTAAAGCACTTTTTTATTGCAAATTCGATTTCACATCGGAAAATGAAGTTGTAAAATTTTTTGCGACCAATATTTAGATTTTTTTGAAAAAAAGTGTAGTCCATATCCATACCTACAACTTTGCCGAAGACACCAAAGCGATCAAAATATTTCTTCAAAAGATACAGATTTTTTGAATTTTCATAAATCACATTTGTATGGATAGCTGCCAAATTTGTATGGAAAACTATATGGACAAACTCATGTTGCAAAATGGCTTCTTTGGGCATACCGAAGGCACCAAAAAAGATTTAGTCGGATTAAAAAATACGAAAATTAAAATTAAATAAAAACTGATTTCGTAGAGAACAGCTAATGTGTTAAATAAAACTTTTTCCATTTTTAAAAATGTGATTTAAAATTTTATCGCAAGGTTCAGAAAATGACACGTTTATTTTTTTACACTAAAAATAAGATCAATAAATGCTGAAAAATCAGCATTTATAAATTGAGTGCTTTTCAAAAACCTCGTTTTTCCTGTTTATTTCTCTTTTTGTGCTGAGATACACTCAGCAACCAGTCATGTCTTCAAAGTTTCTTAATGAAATTTATAAATTTTCGGTACCTCTTAGGGAAAATATCAGGCTTGTTCAATCGTGATCATTATTTAAAAAAAATATAAAAATTTTCGCAAACATAAAACTTAAGGTGGATCTGATTTAAACTCGGAATTACCGTCTAAAAATTGTATTTAATTTAGTTCGACCATATTTTAAAAAAAAAATCGATTTTCAAAAAATAAAAAAGCCAATTATGTTATGCCATTACCAAGTCATAGCTGAAAGGTTGTATATTTAAAAACTCTAAAACACAATAAAAATCAAAATTGAATTTTGTGCGTTAAATGCAATAACAAATCAGGTTAAAAATAATTACACTGAATTAGAAATCCTTTTTCTGAATTGGCTTAACCTATACCAACTGCTTTGCCGAAGATAACAAGTACTAATTTTGAAAAAAAACAGCTGTCAAAATTGTAAGGATAAATAAAAAAGATAGAAATAATAAACATATAAAAAGAATTATTCTAAAAAAATTGCTCAGTATTTAAAAAATAGAAATTATTCATTCTATTATTCTTTTTTATTGTTATTTTTTTCAGTGTAGTCCTTATCTATACCTACAACTTATTTAATTTTATGGACAAAATATGTATGCAAAATGGCTTCTTTGGGCATACCGAAAGCACCATAAAAGTTTTAGCCGGAATAAAAAATACAAAAAATAAAATAAAAAAAAAACAATTCGTAGAAAATTGCTCTCTTTGCGTTAACGTTTCGATACAAGTGCTGAAAAGTAGAGCATTTCATCACTCAAATACACAATTATTTTTGTTATAATAAGTAGGCAACTTTTGGAAAAAAATAAAAATCATTCGAAAACGCATTCGAAAAGCGTTAATTTTGAAACCGTAAGCCAATTCCATGCCCTAGAACAGAACTGCTGATAAACCCCGTTTCAAATCTGCCAGTTTGCGAACGCCCAGCTGTCCTTTAAATGCCATAAATCTCACGACAATCAGCCGACATCCGACCAGCTGTGCAACTTCACTGTCACTGTCGTGACACCCCCTTGTCGACCTCAAATCCGGCCAAAATCCTAGAGACCCGATAATTGCCACGGAGAGAAGCGATGCCGTGACGGCGATAGTGTCGTCCCTTCATGGTCTCCGCCACGACGATAACTTGAGGGGAAGGTGACTTACTGTCCCTACCCAGCAATCTCTCTCGCTCTCTCGTTTTGTGTGAACTGTTTTTTGTTCAAGGATTTGACACAACCGCACGTGATTGAAAAATCAAGATCTCAAACTACTGCCAAAAATTGTGACAACTCGAGTCTGGAAGGTTTGTGATGAGATGTGAGATGTGTGCCAAGATTGTATCGCTACCAGTGAAGGTGCGAGAAACGCTTCTTATTAACCTCTTCAAGACCCGTGACAAAGAGCCTACTTGTTGACGTTTGACGGGGGTTTCTCTAGCAAGATTAACTCACTTATTGGGATGAGAATGTTTTTTAAACTTTTTTGATGCGTATTTAAATGTGTTTGTTAAAAAGTTAACAACTTTTCACTTAATATGAATTTCAGATTTAAAATCGAACAAAACAAGAAAATCTTGTAATTAACAACAAAATAATAAAAACGCAAAGGTTCAACGATGATGAACGAAACAAAAAGTACACGCGCCAAACAGCAAGTGTGATGAAGTGGCGATGAACTGGCAGAGCAAAAAGCAACACATTTATGAATGGGCAATTTTGCACCCTGACTGACGAGCAGTTTGACCCACATTTGCCCACAACCTCGGGGTTATCTAAAAAAAAAAGATTTTGCGTTTGTGGCTTTTGCGGAGTTTTACACTACAGTGTATTCGGATTTGTTCGAGAGTTGAATGCATACTAAAAATCTAATATATTTTACATGGATAACGAATTTTAAAAAAATGAGTTTTTTTAGTTATCTGTTTTCACTTAGAAAATCCTGGGAAAACTTCTGGATATAATTTTTTTTCTCTACGTCTAAGGAAGACATACAATTTTTTCACTAGTTTATTGATATTTAGCAAAATAAAAGCCATGTATAAACAATTTGGCAAAACTGGTGAATATATTTTAACCGGCATTTTTGTACCTTCATAACATGTCATTTTTCACATATTTTTGAGTATGTAGCATGTTTTAAGTATAAGCCCAAGAGTGACAAGAAAACATGAAATTTTCGGGAAATCTTAAGAGATACCCCCTGACTCGATTCTTTAGGTAAACACAATTAAATATCGTTGAAGCTTGTGAGGAAAAATTTCGCAAAAATGTATGAGAAAAAGCCAAAAATTGAAAATTCACCAAAAGGTGGCGTTTAATGCGTTGGATCATGGTCAAGCGTGAAATTTTTACGTAAAATTTTATGACAAACAACCTTGTCAAAAGACCGCAAAACGATCCGAGTTAACCTTGACGTGTTATTAGCGGTTTAAAGAATAAGGTTCTACATACGGATCATTCCAGGTCAACTGGGTACACTTGCGCAAAATCAAACTATTATCAGTAAAATCTCTGTATCTCGCCTATAGTTCATTTTGGTTTGAGGTATACATTGATTTTTTTTGTAAAATTGTCCGGGGAATACGATGGTGATAAAAAAAAATATAAGGAATTGGTCAAAACTTAATGTTTATACTTAAAACGTTAAAATATAATATTTGGAGGCATTTAAGGGTTAATATTCTATTTAAATCAAATTCCGTGGACAATTTTCTATAAAATGCAACCTCTAGAAAGAGCAACTCTCTAGGAAATCGGCCGATTTCGACCATTTTTATTTTTTGTATTTTTTTATTTGACTTCCGATCTTTTCGAAAAAAAAAAAATTGAAATTTTTTGAATCAAGACTAACATTTTAAAAGGGCCAAACATTGAATATTACGCCCATTTAAAATGCTAGTCTTGATTTAAAAAAATTCAAAATATTTTTTTCAAAAAGATCAGAAAATTTCACGAATGTTTCATGTATTAAAACATTTATAACCGGATCATTAGTTGCTGAGATATCGTCATTAGAAAATGGTGGGTTATTTTGGTAAGATTAAGAGAACTTCAATTTTCGTGTTTCTTTTTCTTAAAGCGGCTCTATCTCAGCAACACGAGGTCCAATCTTCAATGTCTCTTAGACAATTTTATAGCAAATTTTCTGAACTTCTCAAAAAAAATATTTTTAGAATTGGTCACTCATGGTCACTATTTTTAAAAATTTAAAAACTGCAAATATTTCGCAAAAATCAAACTTTCGGTGGCTATATCTTGAAAACGGAGCCTTTTATCAAAAAATCTGTAAAGTACGATTGCAAATTCAATTTTGCATTAAAAAATAATGTCAAAGTTGCGGATTTTTGTCCCCTAAAACATATCAAAAAATCTCGAAAATCAAAAAATACGTATTGATAAACGTATTGATAAAGTTGATGAAAAAATCTGCAAATTTTTTTTCCGTGTACCTCTTTTTTTCTCAAAAGTCCTCAACAATACCTACAACTTTGCCGAAGATACTAAATTGATCAGAAAATTCATTCAAAAGTTACAGCTGTTTAAATATTTACATACCATTTTTGTATGGACAGCTGCCAAAATTTTATGGAGACTTGTATGGGTGAACCAATGACGCAAAATAGCTTCTTTGGTCATAGGGAAGGCCCCCACAAAGTTTGAGCCAAATAAAAAAAATACAAATAAAATCCATTTCCGGTTTTGGTAGAGAATTGCTCAGAAAGTCTTTTGCTCAAATAGTCAAAAAGAAAAAAAAGTCTTTTTTCAAAAAAGTTACATAAAAATGGCTATAACTTTAAAACGGTGCCTCTTATCAAAATTTAACTAAAGTACTGTTTAATTGCAAATTAGATTTTACATTAAAAAATGAAGTTGAAAAATTTTTGCGACCAAAATTTCGATCTTTTGAAAAAATCGGTATTGATTCAAAAAATCATAACTCGGTCAATGATTTTTTGCACATCTTGGAAATTTCTGAAATGTTGGCATTTTATGTCCTCTAAAACATATCAAAAAATAAAAAAAAATTAAAAATAGTGTTTTTTGCAAATCAAGTTTTAGTGATAAAAAGTTAAATAAAAAAATCACCAAATTTTTTTTACCGTGTATCATTTTTTCCAGTGTAGTCCGTATCCATTCCTACAACTTTGCCAAAAACACCAAATCAATCAAAAAATTCCTTCAAAAGATACAGATTATTGAATTTTCATACATCATTTTTGTATGGACAGCTGCAAAATTTGTATGGAAAATTATATGGACAAACTAATGTTGCAAGGTGGCTTCTTTGGGCATACCGAAGGCACCAAAAAAGTTTCAGTCGGATTAAAAAATACAAAAAATAAAATTGAAGAAAAAATACCGATTTCGTAGAGAATCGCTCAACTATCAAACAATGATCAATTATGTATGAACTTTTAAATCTTTTAAGTTTTTGTGAAAACATTTTTTAAAGCAAAATATGGTAATTATAAAATACAATTAATTTCAACAAGTTGGTGAATCGAGTAGTTAAAATTATCTAAAATATTCACAAAATATCGTGTATTTTAAAAATATCCGATTTTGCATTTGTCGGGGTGGTGGAGGGAGGGAGAAGGGTTGTCTGAGCAAATATTTGATTTTTTTCATTTTATTTGCCTTTGGGGTGTTTATGAATACCCCTGACTCAAGGCGGTTTCAAAGAAACCCTAAAAGAAAAAAATAACTATTTTGTTTATTGGACCTTTAAAAAAAACTCATTTAGTATACTTTTGCAAGATTGCTTACAAAACATTTTGTAAGTAGTTTTGTTATATTTGAGAAGGACTCACCAGACCCTCGGTCAAAAACTAATCTCACAGAAATCTGTTCTGAAGAAACATATTCTTGAAAACTTTCAAATAATTTTTTTTAGAAAAGTTGAAAGGAAATTCGCTAAGATAAGTGAGCCGAAAATAGATAAATTGTCACTAACAATGTTTCAATGCTTTAAAAATACGAAAAATAAATTAATCAAATGCTTATTTTTTCAAAAATATTCATTTTAACTCAAAAATGATTTTTTTAACCCAAACCCATGCAACCAAAAAAAATAACCAAAAAACTTTCACTTTTGTTTCTAAACATCGCATCGGGACGACATTCCCCTGGTGGAGGGAGGGCTATCGCGGTCAACTCACTTCAATGGCTCCTTAGCCAAAAGCAGCGGCCCCGTGTCGGAAGTCAATTAGGCCTGGCGCTGCCGATCAATTAAGACAGCCGCACTGGTGCCAAGTGTTTTGATTTTTGCCTAGCGGCATGGTCCGCATTGTCAGTGATCGAAGGGGATGGCTGAGCACCGTTGCGTGGTGGAAGTTTGATTTTTTCAAATTTTATATTTTTTATGTTTTGAACAATGTTTTTTTTTAACTAAAACTGCTTTGGTGTTTCAAAGTTCCAAAGTGGCATTTTTCGACGGCTCTTGTCTCATAGAGAGTTCCATAGACATGACCACTTCTCGGCTCGCCAATGTTGTGACGTGACTCTCAACCTTTAGGAGCAGCAGCAACACACACATAACACTTCTGGCAACGCTGGACAAGAGGATTTGATTGATTGAAACACTGCTCGGGGGCGCGTTCGCGTCTTACATAACACAACACAACTCGGTGACCCTCGAAACTGTTTGAGTTGTTTGGGAGGTAGAGTCATGTTGGTGGGGTGACCTCCTTGAGTGGAGTACTTTCTCTAAGGATTGGCTTGAAACGTTTTTTGAATGACTTCAAATAATCCCACAATGCACCAAAAACGTCCCCGAAAAAAAAAATCCCTGATCCAGACCAACTGATTTCGCAGGTCAAAATTGAAATGCAAATAATTGGATGAAACCTCGAAGGAATGAAAGAAAAAAAATACCCTCTCAAAAACCGATCACCACAAAACGACGACGATCGGCCGACCGACGTTACGTTTTTTAATTGGACAACGGCCATTCTGCAAAGGACCCCGAAAATAAGGTCCCCGTTTTTGCATTTCCCTGTTGACGTCGTCGTCGCTCGCCTTTATCAGATTTATCAAGCATTCGTCGTCTTTTCTCTTCCCAAGACAGCCGGCGCGGTAAGCCGTTGTCCGTCAATCCGCGGCCGGCTGGCTGGCGGTGGACCATTATTCTTTCAATTATTTAAATATCTCGTCGAGAAATTCGATGGTGGTGGCGGTCGGGCATCGAAAAATGGCGAAAGAAAATGTAACCCATTCTCACAAAGAAATGCAGCTTTTGCTTCTTTGGTGTAGCAGAATGGACGGATTGTTGACTGACCTTAATCCAAAACTTCATTCGTCACTAGCGCACTGATCTTACCGATAATAGGTAGACGTACTTGAACGCAATGACGAAAATCTATCCAAAACTTTCAAAAGGAGGATCCAGGAGTTAACGTTATTTTCAAGAATATCTCTGTTAGCACCACTAGCAAGCTACAATTTGTATGTATGTATGCATGTATTAGTACCTCCGTCTTGGCAGGACTTGGCCATGACCACAGTATGTTTCAACTGAGACGGTTTGGTTAGTAACCGACTTATATCTTAAGAACCTCAAAAGATTATCAGTAACATTCCAATAATGTCTTATGATATGATTAAAAAGACAATGAAGCTCATGTGACTTGGGCCAGGCGATCCACGACTCCCTCGTCCAGTCCATAAAACATATGTAGGCCCTGGGATGTTATTTTTTGAGAGGGGTTAGTATTATTTTTTGGGGTTGTAAGGCGTTTGAATTTTATATAATAAATATAGTAAATAAGATAACTATAATAAATATAAAAGCAATGATAAATAAAATGAATATAATAAATTAAAAAAATATAATAAATATAATGAATATAATAAAAAAAGTGTATATACAGTAAATGGAATCAAATTACATATAAGCAAACAAGTTGTTTCGAAGCTTTAACTCTCAACCCGTCAAACTGCGTTTGCGAAATTGGTTTTGTGGCGGCTTTTGTGGTTAAACGCTGTTGCGGTAGCATGATCGTGGAAGCGGGAATGAGAGAGAAAAGGAAAATGTCAATCGCGAGTGGGCAAGCACGAAAACGTGTTCGGCTATGTTCGGCGCTGAGAGTTTCAATGAAGAGAGAAGAGCAGTTGTATTTGAGGCATGAATATTCAGGCGGGATAATTGTAGTTGCTGAGAGCTGATATTTTGATATTTTAACAACCCTGCAAACAGTATTGAATTTGACTTCTATCAATTCTCAATGTATACATACATCATGATGAGTAAAATTGGCGTATACATCATTGTTTGTTTGCTTAATAAAATGGGCCCCAGAGCAGTTTTTTGAAAAATTCTTTCGTCAGGAGGTAGCTTTTAAGATTCTTTATCAGACTGTACAATAAAATTGAAAATGTCCAAAATGGCGTATACATCATATCGCCGTAAAACGGCAGTGGATTCAAAATTTACAAAATTTAAGGGAGTTCAGCAACCAGAGAATATTTTTTCAAAATGCCGTATGCTTGCTAAACTATTTATAAGCTAAAAGTATTGAAGTCAAACTAAAACTTAGTAAATTTAAAATGTAACTAAAAAAACATTCATGAGGCTAGGAGCAGCGCTGAAGTAAATGTTTAACATTAATCAATGTTAAATGTATGTAAATGTGTTAAATGAATGTTATTTTCAAGAAAAAAAAAAGAAGAATATTGCGCAATTCCCACTAACTTGGATTTCGCACTAAATTATTGCTACCGATCGCACTATTGCGACTTGTCAAACTACCTTGGGAAATTCTGAATTTCCAAAAAAAATGATCAAAGCGAGCCGATGTTGCTCGTTTTTTCAGCTGTCAATCGCAATTTTAAAGTGTGAGGTGTCCAGTTTGGTGGAAACTGCGACTGGAAATGTAAATAAACAACTACTGGTTGCCTAGTTTTTCCAATTCTTGTTGTCAAAAGTGCGAGAGAATAGTGCGGGCCAAATCCAAGTTACAGTGCAAGGATCAATATATTATAAATAAGTAGAAGCCATTCATAATTTTCTAAGAAAAAATATGGAACTCGTCACGTAGAATTATATATCAGCTAACAAAACAATTAACGTCCTCTCTGCTGGCTTTTTAACTGATAAAGATATGAAACTAAACTAACGTTTTGAACATATAAAAATCATGAAACACAAAAATTGCAGGAAAAGTTGGTTTTCTCTTAACGAAAAATGTATCAGAATTTTTATTTAAAATGTATTAATAAAACAATATATTTTCCATAATCTACCACTTTTCTTTATATGGATTTTTACTGTCCAAATATATAAGAAAAATCAGGAACAGTTCAATTTAAAATTGAAAATCTACCCATAAATTGTGTGGGTCAAAAAGTCAAGCATGCCATGGAAAACATAACATTGACATAAACTGAAATAAGGAAAAAAGCTTTGTTGCCATGGTTGCCATGTTGTTGTATGACATGTTTCTAAATGAAACTTTCTCACCGGGGTTCTGATGTCCAGCTGAAAGGTTGTTCGTCGCTGGAAATCCTTCAAGCAGCTTAACCAGCGCCATGGTCTTCAATAACATTAAACACCTATATTTCAACAACACCGAAATGTTTTTTTTCCCGAACTTCCAATGATCACGATAATGATGGCAGCAACAATACCAACACGAAAAGATCGCAAATTCACACAAATTTCCCACAGTCTCTTCTTTTGACTTTTTGGGCACTAAAAATTAAAATTTTTAATATCGTTGGAAGTGAAATCACGAATTCAACTAAAACACACAAATTTTAAAAGATTTTCCTCAAAAATATCTCTAATCAATTGAAAGTTAAAAAAACGCGACGCAGCGAAAAAAATTCACTTCCGAACACACCGACTACTGCGATCTCTCCCTCACCACTAGCAAGCTCGAATTCCTTCCCAAAACTATTGGAATGGATTTTTTGAGCTAACATTTTATCGATATTTTGCAGAGAGTAGAGATCCGATCTAATTTTAAAAATCTGTCGCAGAGAATGCTCGAGGAATTGTATCAAGACGACAATTTTAAAAAATTTTAAAGGATGTCGTTTTGAGTTTTTCCAAAGATTTACAAAATATAACCCAAAAAAGATCATCTTCTCATAGAACAGCTCATCTTTCCTCTGAGAAATCTTAGTGGTGTTCTGTCCCAAGTGTCCATTTGCGCGGCCCTGTCGATCGCAATCGTGCATTTTTCCCCTGAACATATCGAACCGAACGGAACAACACACCAACGACCACATCCAGTACATTCCCCAACGACGGACGTCCAACGATAAGGTCCGCCGCGTCGTGGTGACTTATCCTACCCACCAGCGAGACTTTGCTCGAAATCCCACGACCTTCTCCCGGGCCCGGCCACTCTCAGTCAGTGGCCTCGCGTGGACAATCATTGCGTGTAATTTCATCCAAAGTATCTTCATTATCTGCAGTTTGCTGTTGTTGTTGCTGTTGCGATCCGTTTAAGTTACGACTCCCAAGCCCTCGGTCCAAGTGACACACCCGGGTGTCCCTACCAACCTACCTGCCTACCTTCGAGAGAGCGAGAGAACCAAAAGTGACGACGAAATCAGTTGGTGCTAATCTTTCTCGCCACGTTCTGGGCAACTGGGGCCCTGCAAGCGGAGCGGACCAGCCAGTAAAAACCTTCAAATTTATTAATTTATTACACGAATAAATAAAAATCAAAAATAAAGATAGTTTAAGCAACAAATTCATACCGATCGGAGCTGCGGCTGCTGCCGGTCGGAGTGGGCACCAACGAAGGCCGCAACGCAACGCAGTCATTGACAAGGTCTTCGGGAGTGAGGAAGACGGGTTCACTTAGCAGGGTGGACTATACTGCCCATAATTGAAAATTCGGCTATTATGCCAAATCAAGTATTCCGAGAAAATCGCGTTTTGGTGTTTGTCACTAAACCTCCGTCAAGGCAATTTCCCATAAGAGTGGCATATTAGCCGTTTGGTTTTTCGCATCGGCAGCCAAGTCTAAACACTATTTCAGTGAAATTCAAGTTCCAGAAGATGCGTTGGAACATCCTCTACCACCTGGTGCTAATATATCGTTTTTGCCAAAAGTGGATATTAGCCATTTTTTGAATGGTGGGCAGTATATTGCTATATTGCTTTTATTGAAAATTGCATTTCATTAACAAGCTTAGAGCTTAAAGAGGTGGTTTTTGTAATTTATATTTTTAGACTTAAAAAACTTCAATTTTCGTGTTTCTTTTTCTTTAAGCCGCTGTATTTCAGCAACCAGAGGTCCAATCTTCAATGTCTCTTAGACAATTTTATTGCAAATTTTCTGAACCTCTCAAAATAAATATTTTTAGAAATGGTCACTATTTTTAAAAATTGAAAAACTGCAAATATTTCGCTAAAATCAAACTTTCAGTGGCTATACCTTGAAAACGGAGCCCTTTATCAAAAAATCTGTAAAGTACTTTTCGATTGCAAATTCAATTTTGCATTAAAAAGTAATGTCAAACTTGTTTTTGTTATGCAAACACAAGTTTTTTCCAAAAATCACTATTTTTTCAAAAATTCATAACTCGGCGGCAGATTTTTTGACCATGTTTCTCTATGGCTCAAAAGTTGCGGATTTTTGTCCTCTAAAACATATCAAAAAATCTCGAAAATCAAAAAAATACGTATTTTGGGAAATTGAGTTTTAGTGAAAAACAGTTGATAAAAAAATCTGCAATTTTTTTTCCGTGTACCTATTTTTTCTCAAAAGTCCTCAACAATACCTACAACTTTGCCGAAGACACCAAATTGATCAGAAAATTCACTCGAAAGTTACAGCCGTTTGAATATTTACATACCATTTTTGTATGGACAGCTGCCAAAATTGTATGGAGACTTGTATGGGTGAACCAATGACACAAAATTGCATATTTGGTCATAGGGAAGGCCCCACAAAGCTTGAGCCAAATCAAAAAATACAAATAAAATTCATTTCCGGTTTTGGTAGAGAATTGCTCATTGTCAATCGGACCATTAGTTGCTGAGATATCGACGTTACAAAATGGTGGGTTATTTCTCGGATTAGTTTTCAAAAAGCCGTAAGAGCCAATGGTAAACAAAGCCTTTTTTGCCTCGGTATTCGGCCTACTTATGGAAAACCAATTTCAAAAATGCTTAAGATTGTTCATCTACACGTCTTGCAAGTGCCCCAAAATCGAAATAAATGAAAATTTTTTGGAGAAATACGAATATTAGTGTCGGAGGTCACGGTGGCTCTTACGGCTTTTTGAACACTCACCCGAGATTTGGGTGAGTCTTGGAAAACATCAATTTTCATGTTTTAAACTTTTGCATGGTAATATCTCAGCAACTAAGGATCGTATCAACAAAGTTCTAAAAAGCAAAATATAGAGAATCTCAAAAAAATATTTTTTTCAAAATTGGGCAAACATGTGCCCTAATTAAAAAAAATGAAAAACTGCGACTATTTTCAAAAAAGTTTTCCAAAAATGGCCTGAACTTGAAAACGGTGCCTCTTATAAAAATTTCACTAAAGAGCAATTCCAGCCCAAAACAGGAATTTTTCAGATACTTTTTTCTCGACCCTCTCCGATTTCAATGAAACTTTGTAGACATGATATCCTACGCTTATATAAGCCATTTTTATGTATATGGAGCCAGTTCCACACGATAATGACATTTGAGAAGGGCGTAAGTGTTTTAAATATTTTTGTAATTCGAAATATAAATATTGCTGTACCTCGAAGCCGTTGCATCGTATCAAAAAGTGGTCAAAGACAAACTTGTAGGAAATTTGAAGGGCTTTTCAATAAAAATACACTGAAAGAAAAAAAAAACACTCAACTTTTATGAGATTTTTTGATTTTTAAGTTTAAAAGTCAAATTTGAGGGTGAGCCCACGATTTCTTTTCGTTCAAAATTTTTGTGAAGATAGCCTAAGATGTTACAAAAAGACTCACGAAAAATGCAGGATGGAGCATCTCTCCTAAAAAAATACCAAAATCATTTACTGAAACTGTGTTTTTGAAAAGTGCTCTAAACTTCAAAATTTTCAAAAACCAAATACGGGAATCGATTCTCCAGACAATTTTACATAAAAGTCTCCATATTGACTACTATCCTAAGTCCAATCCTTGTGAAGTTACAGCGACTTTAAAAATAAAAATGTTGAAAAAATAGGTTTTTTGATGGTTTTTGGCATTTTCTATACGATAGACTTGATTTTTCATCCTCGTAAATATTTTTACCGGAAAGCTCGTCCAATTTCCCATAAGTTTGTTTTTGACCACAATTCAATTGGATGTATGGGCTTACAGATATAAGCTAATTTACTATCCAGGTTACTATACTACACTGAAAAATATGATGTTTTCAGTAATGAGCAATGTAATTAGCTTATATCTGTAAGCTCATACAACCAATTGAAATGTGGTCAAAGACAAACTTATGGGAAATTGGACGAGCTTTCCGGTAAAAATATTTACGAGACTGAAAAATCAAGTCTATCGTATAGAAATTGCCAAAAACCATCAAAAAACCTATTTTTTCAACATTTTTATTTTTAAAGTCGCTGTAATTTCACAAGGATTGGACTTAGGATAGTAGTCAATATGGAGACTTTTATGTAAAATTGTCTGGAGAATCGATTCCCGTATTTGGTTTTTGAAAATTTTGACGTTTAGAGCACTTTTCAAAAAACCAGTTTCAGTAAATGATTTTTGTATTTTTTTTAGGAGAGATGCTCCATCCTGCATTTTTCGTGAGTCTTTTTGTAACATCTTAGGCTATCTTCACAAAAATTTTGAACGAAAAAAAATCGTGGGCTCCCCCTCAAATTTGACTTTTTAACTTAAAAATCAAAAAATCTCATAAAAGTTGAGTGTTTTTTTCTTTCAGTGTATTTTTATCGAAAAGCCCGTCAAATTTCCTACAAGTTTGTCTTTGACCACTTTTTCATACGATGCAACGGCTTCGAGATACAGAAATATTTATATTCCGAATTACAAAAATATTTAAAACACTTACACCCTTCTCAAATGTCATTATCGTGTGGAACTAGCTCCATATACAAAAAATGGCTTATATAAGCGTAGGATAACATGTCTACAAAGTTTCATTGAAATCGGAGAGGGTCAGGTACAACCGATTCCCTATTTGGCATGGAATTGCTCTAAAGTTCTTTTTGATTGCAAATTAGATTTTACATTAAAAAATGAAGTCGAAAAAATTTTGCGACCAATATTTCCATTTTTTGAAAAAATCAATATTAATTAAAAAAAAATCATAAGTCGTTCAAAGATTTTTTGCACAACCTATAAATTTCGAAAAAGTTGGCATTTGATGTCCCCTAAAACATATCGACGTCGTCGTGCTATCTTGTCGCACCCGCCATTTTGACGTTCCGAGAAAAACGCGTTTTAATGTTTGACCTTGAATATTCAAAAACGAGAGCACGCAATGTAAACAATAACAAACACGTTTTGTTTGGCTCACCATTCTGTGCATTGTCCCAAAGTTTGGTTGAAGTTGGTTGCTGGAGTCCCGAGTTATAATTACAAATGTTTACGGTAGTCTAGCTTGTACGTGCGACAAACGCATCCTGACTTTCCTGGCCTGAAATCCCTTTGGCCTTTTGTCGCACTTGCATCAATTTTCATGGAGTGACAAGATAGCACGACAAGATTGAAACTACTTCCATATGTAAAGTGACAAAAATGCACGGAGTTTTTTCGGTTTTTGTTGAATATCTCAGGATTGAAATCGAATTTTGGGGATCTGTGAAGGTCAAAAGGTGAGGCATTGTGAGCTGCACAACATGGCGTTCTTAACTCAATTTGGCCCAAAATGCACGTACGACAAGTTAGCACGATGGCGACGATATCAAAAAATAAAAAAAAAATTAAAAAAAATAAAAATTGTGATTCTTTTTTTGCAAATCAAGTTTTATTTAAAACAAGATAATTTAAAAATCACCAAAAAAATTTTTACCCCGTGAGATTTTTTTTTCAAAGTAGTCCGTATCCATTTTTTGTAGCTGCCAAATTTGTATGGAAAATTATATGGACAAACTAATGATGCAAAATGGCTTCTTTGGGCATACCGAAGGCACCGAAAAAGTTTCAGTCGGATTAAAAAATACAAAAATTAAAATTCTAAAAAAAAAACGATTTTGTGGAGAATTGCTCAAGGATCTTTTCAGAAAACAATTTAAATTTTTTTTCCAAATAATTATTTTAATATCCAAAGATTTTTATGAGTTTTGTGTTTATTTTTTTTTTTTGTTTACAATGCTTTGCGCTGTTTCAATTAATGATTTTAACTCAAACAATGAAAATGTTACAAAAAATCTTGTTTCCTGAGTTTTTGAAACAATTCTCAGTCTTTGGCGAAAGCTTGCCGGGAATCGCGTCCAGTTAGAACAAGAATGCACAGAAGCATCAACATTTTGAAATATAGAGGCAATGACCACAGTTCGACGAACAAAATCTCAAAAGAAAATAGGATGAAATTCTATCAACTTTTTAGGTATATTATTCGCAGGAGAACTCATCCTCCATCAAATATTTTTAATTTAAAGAAAACTGTTTCTTTACTAAATTTAAGCTTAAAAATTCTTAGAACTTCAGGGGTTACTTTTTTTAAATAAAAATAATTTAGAAATATTTTCGGTTGCAAATATAATTTCACAAATAATAACTAAAAATAGTAAGACCATATTTTCAATATTATTCAAAAATCACAAATTAGTTTATCGATTATTATTATTATTTTCAAGCATCAAATATCTTTGGTTGAAAAATGTTTAAAACGCATATTTTAAATAAGTGCAAAAAATTAGCAGAAAAAAAAACATTTTCAGCGTATATTTTAAAAATCTAACAATCTCATAAAAAAATGCTGGATTTAAACAGTTCTATTTTTTCAAAAAAACAAGTAAATCTAGCTTAAAAATGTAGATTTTACTAATTTTCTAGCTCGCTGCGTGCTATTTTATGATTTCTAGACGTTGTTTAGGTAAGTTCAACTAATTTTCGAACTTTTCCAAAAGTTGTTTAGCTAATCATTCGCAAAATTTTAATTTTGCTCGCAAAATAACCATAATTTTCCTTTTGCTGCAGTTTTTATTTATTCCAACTAATTTTTCGTTTAAACCAACCAACTTTTGAAGAAAAAAAATGGTAAAATTCACTAATATTTTAGTAGATTCAAAAGGATTTATTTTCATTCCACCAATTCTAAGTCAGCTTATTTAGTTTGTTTTTTTTTTTTTTTTTGTTTGCAATGAAACTCCGTATATTGTTTACTACTTTCAAGGTTGAATTTAGTGTATTTTCAAAATATCCAAAGGTAAAATCCCATACTCTTCCATCGCCAGTACTGCTACCGCCACCAGCAAACGGTCTTCATTTCGACTTTCATTGAAATACCCACAACTTCACCAAGAGCAGCCGGACCGGACGAACCGATTCCGATATCTCTGGGCTCTGGTCCCCAGACCCAAAGATCGTCGTCGTCGTCGTCGTCGCGCGCTCCGCGAAAAACACGAACCAAGGGAATCAAATATTGACAATTAAACTGATAAATTGCATATTTTCATACTGACAGCATAAATGACAGAACAAAGATGATAAAATAAAATTTATAACTGAAATCCAGCCGCGTGGTGGAAGGAGAGAGCGGTTGTGTGCCGGGTTGAGTTTGTGTAGATCAGGACAAGAAGTACAAAACATTTGCTTGGATTTTGTTTTCCGCGCCCAAACTCGACTTTGAGCAAAATGTTGCCCCGCGAGGACACGCGGAACGCGTTCCTCTCGAGATAAGGTACACTACCCGCGATGCATGGCTTGAACGACGACGACGACTCCATGTTCGACATTCCCGACTTCCAAGGTTTCCCAAGGTTCTTCCTTCGCGGAGAGCTGCTTGATTGCAGCGTGTGTAACATTATCCAACTCTTTTTTTCTCTTTCATTTTTTTTTTTGCAAATGGGAAACGATGTTTGATTAGCATACAAGTACACACAGACATACGCACGTGTCTTTATGGCAGTTGATTTATGTCTCCCAGAGAGCTATTTTCCTCCCCACCCACCCCCTTTTGAGGTTGGGGGGAGGTTGAGATTGGTGGTAGCGTTAGGAAATTTATTGGCTAGTTGATTGATTTCTATGATTTGATAGACGCCAAACTTGTCCCTAGAGGGAGCTTGAGAACCGCATATGGGAGGAGGGAAAAACAGCCCACACACTGATGCTTTGAGCAATTGGCCGATTGGCCGACGCAGTGACAAATTGCCTCGACCAGCTTGGAAAAACAACGAGGACGAGGAATTTGTGAGCGGTGCACCGTTTATGGTTTGTGGGTGCGCGTTAGATGATTGGGGTGGAAATCTGTGCATGCAAAATTCTCATCATCTTAGAAAAGGACTTGTGGTAAGTCAAGATCTGAACAATTTATTTTTATTTATCGCTTTTGAGTACTGTCGAAAAATCTTTCAAAATATTGTTTGAAAAATGATTTAAAAAATGCCCCTGAAACATTTTTTGAAAAACAAAAAAAAACAGCAAAAAAATTGTTGCAAATGTGAAGAGATTTTTTTAACATATTTGAAAATTATGATGTTGGTTTTGTAATTCTAACATTGCAGGGAAGATCACTACAAACCCTGAAAAATCCCAGGTGTATTTTTCTTCAAGCTCGAGGTATCTTAGTTTCGAATGCAAACTTGCGCAACAAATTTTGTTTGCGCTTTTTCGAGATATTTGAGTTTCAAAATTGCATTTTTTTTAAACCTTAAAATGGCTGTAACTTTTGACCCATAAATCTAAATTGACATGTTAAAAACGAAAATATGTGTGTTTTTCTAGAGTATCTCCGCCACCACTTTTCACTAAAACATAACCATGAAATCCTAAATTCAAAAATCTGATTATTGAGGGCATGCTCAAATGCTTTTTTTTCTAAATATTGTTAAAAGAAGGCTTAGATGCGAGATAAAATGTTGGTGTCTTCGACAAAGTTGCTTGGATTAACAAGCCCAACAACTTTTAAGCAAACGAAAAATTCCCAAAAAAACATGTGCAAAAGAAGTCTTTAAAAATCACCCTAATCCTCGACCACGCAAATTTTCAATCAAGCCAAATTTTGCCCCTTCCCATTTGTAACAACTCTTATGAAGACAGCAAAGTTCCTGGTTTCGTTATCGTTATTCCGAAAATTCTATCAGCTGAGCAATTCTCTGAGATTTCGGTCATTCGATTTTTTTGTATTTTTTAATCCGGCTTAAACTTCTTTGGTGCCTTCGGTATGCCCAAAGAAGCCATTTTGCATCATCAGTTTGTCCATATAATTTTCCATACAAATTTGGCAGCTGTCCATACAATAATGATATGTGAAAATTCAAAAATCTGTATCTTTTGAAGGAATTTTTTGATCGATTTGGTGTCTTCGGCAAAGTTGTAGGTATGGATATGGACTACACTGAAAAAAAAAATGATACACGATAAAAAAAAATTGGTGATTTTTTAATTAACTTTTTGTCACTAAAACTTGATTTGCAAAAAAACTCTATTTTTATTTTTTTTTTTTTTATATGTTTTAGAGAACATCAAATGTCAACTTTTCAGAAATTTCCAGAATGGGCAAAAAATCTTTGACCGAGTTATGATTTTTTGAATCAATACAGATTTTTTCAAAAAATCGAAACATTGGTCGCAAAAATTTTTCAACTTCATTTTTCGATGTAAAATCGAATTTGCAATCAAAAAGTACTCTAGGGAATTTTTGATTAGCTGCACCGTTTTCAAGTTATAGCCAATTTCGGGTAACTTTTTTGAAAAAAGTCGCAGTTTTTCATTTTTTAGAATTAGTGCCCATGTTTGCCCACCTTTGAAAAAAAAAATATTTTTGAAAAGCTGAGAAAATTCTCTATATTTTGCTTTTTTGAACTTTGTTGATACGACCCTTAGTTGCTGAGATATTGCCATGCAAAGGATAAAAAACAGGAAAATTGATGTTTTCTAAGTCTCACCCTAACAACGCACCATTTTCTAATGTCAATATCTCAGCAACTAATGGTCCGACTTACAATGTTAAAATATGAAACATTCGTGAAATTTTCCGATCTCTTCGAAAAAAAATATTTTCAAAAATTTAAAATCAAGACTAACATTTCAAAAGGAAGTAATATTGAATGTTTGGCCCGTTTGAAATGTTAGTCAAAGGTGGGCAAACATGGGCACTAATTCTAGAAAATGAAAAACTGCGACTATTTTCAAAAAAGTTACCCGAAATTGGCTATAACTTGAAAACCGTGCACTTTATCAAAAATTCACTGAAGTACTTTTTGATTGCAAATTCGATTTAACATCGAAAAATGAAGTTGAAAAAATTTTGCGACCAATATTTAGATTTTTTGAAAAAATCTATATGGATTCATAAAATCATAACTCGGTCAAAGATTTTTTGCCCATTCTGGAAATTTCGGAAAAGTTGGCATTTGATGTCCTCCAAAAAATAAAAAAATAGAAATAGTTTTTTTTTTGCAAATCTAGTTTTAGTGACAAAAAGTGCAATAAAAAATCACCAAATTTTTTTTACCATGTATCATATTTTTTCAGTGTAGGCCATATCCATACCTACAACTTTGCCGAAAACACCAAATCGATCAAAAAATTCCTTCAAAAGATACAGATTTTTGAATTTTCATGCATCATTTCTGTATGGACAGCTGCCAAATTTGTATGGAAAATTATATGAACGAAATAATTATGCAAAATGGCTTCTTTGGGCATACCGAAGGCACCAAAAAAGTTTCAGCCGTATTAAAAAATACAAAAATTAAAATTCTAAAAAAAGACCGATTCCGTAGAGAACTGCTCAGCTATAACGAGCAATAGCTTATATTTAATATATTTCTAAAATTGCCTAAATGATGTAGAATTATGTTGAATTTTCAAGCTTACTCTTAGAAAATATTTTTTGATAATATGGTAAGTTCCAAAGTATAACTACTAAAAACAATCACAAAATACCGTAATTTCTCGAAAATAATCAAATTTTAAAAATCAAATTATTAAAAATTATGCTTGCATTTTCACCGTGTTTTAAAAAATGTATGAAATACTAAACTTTTTAAAAAATACCGTATCAAATTTTTATAATTCGCAGTACCAAAAGATTCTAATTTTTGCAGGCATTTTTAACAGTTTTTTGAATGAAACACTCAAATTTTCAAAATATACCGTATTTTCCGAAAACACTCAAATTTTTATAAATCGTAATCTGGGTATCAAACGATTCAAAATTTGGCATGCATCTTCACTGTTTTGAAGATTTTCGAATGAAATACTTAAATTTTCAAAAAATACCGTATTTTCTCGAAACACTCAAATGTCTATAATTCGCAGTTTGGATATCAAACGGTTCAAAAATATGAAGACATTTTTAATGTTTTTAAGTTTTTTTCAATGAAATACTCAAATTTAAAAAAAAAATGCCGTATTTTCTCGAAAAACTCAAATTTTTATAATTCACAATATGGGTATCAAACGATTCCAAGTTTTGCAGGCATTTTTACTGTTTTAGAGTTTTTTGAATGAAATACTCAAATTTTCAAAAGATACCGTATTTTCCGAAAACACTCAAATTTTTATAATTCGCAATCTGGGTATCAAACGATTCGAAATTTGGCATGCATCTTCACTGTTTTAAATCTTTTCGAATGAAATACTTAAATTTTCAAAAGATACCGTATTTTCCAAAAACACTCAAATTCCTGTAATTCGTAGTATGAAATTAGAAATTTTGCATGCGTCATTGAGAGTTTTAGAGATTTTTGAATGAAATATTAAATTTTCACAATATACTGTATTTTCTCGAAAACACTCAAATTTCTATAATTCGCAATATGGGTATCAAACGAAGCAAAATTTTGCCTGCCTTTTCTTTGTTTTAGAGTTTTTTAAACGAAATACTCAAACAACTCTAAAACAGAGAAAATATGCACGTACTAAACTACTACTATTGCACGTAAAATTTCGAATTGTTGACACCTTTATTGCGATTTATAAAAATTTGAGTATTTTCGAGAAAATACGGAATTTTGTGAAAATTTTAGTATTTCATTCAAAAATCTCTAAAACAGTTAAAATGCATGAAAAATTTCGAAGCGTTTGATACCCATATTGCGATATACAGAAATTATAATGATTTAGAGAAAATGCAGTATTTTCTGAAAATTTTAGTATTTCAATATAAAAATACGGTATTTTGTGATCTTTTTTTGTATTTATGCTTTGAAACTTCCTCCATTATCAAAAAATAAATTCCAAGGAAATGCATTGAAAATTTAACGTCATATTGATGGATTAGGTAAAAAAAAGAGATTATCGCCGATAGAATTATCCGAATAACGGTAACGATAGATTATTGTTATCGTCCTGACGATAACGAAAAACGCAAAACACCCTAAGAATGGGATTATAAGTCATGTATTTAGTCACTCTCAGGGTTGTTAAAATATCAAAATATCAGCTCTCAGCAACTACAAATATCCCGCCTGAATATTCACGCCTCAAATACAACTGATTTTCTCTCCTCTTTGAAACTCTCAGCGCCGAACATAGCCGAACACGTTTTCGTGTTTACCCACACGCGATTGACATTTTCCTTTTCTCTCTCATTCCTGCTTCCACGATTATCCTACCGCAACAGCGTTTAACCACAAAAGCCGCCACAAAACCAATTTCGCAAACGCAGTTTAACGGGACGTCATGCGTGGTCGGCTCCTAATCGCCATCTCGCGTTCTCTCATTGCAGTTTTCGGAGAGATTGAGAGACTCAGCGGTGAGAGTGCATAGTTGAGGAAAAGGGGAGGAGTGATAGAGAGAGAATGACATCGCTGGGAATCACAAGACACAAGAAGAGATCTCACAAGCTATAGTGACGGCCGCTATACTCTCGGATATTTTTGGTGCAGAGATAATCTATTGACAGCATTTCTATCACTCTTTTGCAACACTGGTCACTCTACTGTTTAAATCAAAACAATATTGGAAAGCATTACTTTTCAAAACAAGTGCTTAAAAGTTCAACTTTTCAGTATCCATTTCAGTGCTGAAAAGTAGAACTTTTGCAGCATTTGTTTTGAAATGTGTATCTATTCGAATCTGTTATTTTCGGTAGAGAAAAGTAGGCTGTTTCACCGTTCGAAAATGATAGGAAAAGTAAGAAGATTCACGGCGGAATTGCAACAATCAACTTTAAAGCTCAATTTTCAAAATTTTTAAACTCACGCAGCAGATGCACTAACCCCTCATTGATTTGCTTAAAATTTTGTCCTAAGGAGTAATTTCAGTTCTTGATCGCGAATTCAAGGTCGATTTTAGAAAAAAAAATTGGTCGTCGACAGACACAAACGACGCGACAAAAATAAACGCAAAAAGTAACCTTAACATCTCTACACAAAGTACAAAAATCACGAATTTTAATAATTTGTTACAGTTTATTTCCCGTCTAATAACGAAAAAAAAATCATTTGACTTGCAAAAAAATATTTTTGAATAATGACAAAAAATTGTATAACATTGTATTTTTTTTCGAAAAAAATATTTTTTTTTTCAGATAAGGCCTCGAATTTGACATAAAAGTTTCTTTGACGCAAAATACCCAAATTATCACAATTTCAGACTGCAAATTAATAAAAAAAAAACTCTTATTTTTTTAATGTTCAAAAGTGATGTTGAAAAGTAAAATACAGTGCATTTCAATTCTGAACAATGATTATTAAGTTGACGTTCAGAGGAAATTTTAAAGGGTTATGAGAGATTAAAATCTTTAACTTAAACTCTCATTGGCCTCATCGAGTTTGTGTGCCATTAGCAAAAGTGATTTGCAATTTGCAGATTTCTTTTCAACTTTCTATAACCTGAAAAAATATTAAAAATTGTCTAAATTGATTTACCAGAACAATAATTAATTCATATTTTAATATTTCGTTTTTTTTTGTGTTGCTTTGTCCTGAACAAGGAAAAAAACCTTCAAAGTAAGCGAGTTATGTGCTTTCTACAATAAAATAATTTAAATTGCCTTGCCCACTAACTTAATCTTTCCCAGCGCCAGTTGGGTCAAATGTGTGATTTACTGCCCAGGTGCGTTATTTTTGCGGGACGAAACCCGCATAATTGCAGTCACACCTTCGAGATAAATTTCAACCGGACGCCCATCCCAGGGTGGTTCTTGAAGTTTAAAGTTTTCCATTTTGATTTAAAATATTGTAGTTTTATTGTTTTGCTAAGATTATTTATCAAAAAACAAATAAAGTTTTACGTGTTTAATAAAAATTCGAAGAACCACCCCAAATCTCCTCAAAAATCGCATCACTTTCGTTAATCTGCATCTGTGCCAAATTTTGAGGGGCGTTTTCCGGCACACACACACACGCGTTCTGCCCTCTCCCCCGAAGGCACACAGCATCATCCCGCAAAACATCCCGCGACATACTCATTGTTGGTGTTGATGCACACCAAGTCGCCTTTTTTTTGTCGGGTTTCACATTCAGCATTAAGCGAATAACGGGATTTTTCTTCCGTTTACCTTGTACGGGGAAAAGCTGGAGATTTTTTGGGGTTTAACTTGAGCAGAATGATCCTAAAAGGGGTAGTAGTACATTGCGAATGCTAAGTTCGTCGCTTGTTTGGGCGTGTACCATCATTGAAGTCTCCGGTTGATTTTGGCTCTGTTTAGTCTGTTAGGTGACGTTAATCATTTCTCAAACATTTTCTTCTTCAAAAGTGAGTAAAGAAGTCAACAAAAAGTCCCAAGGCAGAACAAAATGTGCAACAATCTTTACGATAATAGTATAATTTCGCGTCATATTTCCGAAATTATGAACGAATCAAAACGCAATGATAATAAAAGTAATGGCACGTCCAGAGAATCAAGCACGTGTGCGGACTGCACTTAAATTATGGGTCATCCACGGATTGTCCGCCGGAAGGTGGAAATTTCTGCAACATCCACCAGCAAACGTGTGCGCGCGTCAGAAAAAAAAGTTGTTAAGATCGTTACACGCGTAAAAAAGCGATGCATCAATGACGCCGCCGGCTCTAAAGTCATTTTTGTCCCCCCATTGCCCACACCGTGTCGTCACAACGCTGCACTTTGGCTGATTGGACACTCCAGGGTTGAGCCGAGCTCGAGATGACGACCTCTCGACACCGACGACAGCGCTTGGTGGGTAGCTTAACCCTTGACACGCCACTATTAAATTGCGTTAGTTTTTTTTGGATCAAAATAGAAGTAGACAAAATATGTCTGAAATTTCAGCTATTTCATAATATGAACGTAAGTTGAAAACTGGACACTACATCAAGTGTTAAAACATTAAACATTAAAGGAAATCTTCAAAACTCAAAAAATATATTTTAAGCTTGTTGAAATCGAAACAATACCTTTATTTTAGCGAAATGTTGCCCTTCTTTTAAATACAAATTTTCAATTAGAAAACTTCAAGAAAGTATTGTCCTACTTCTTTGCAGAAAAATTGACTTAGAAAAAAATCATAATTTTATTTCAAATTGCATTGCAACAGAAAAATAATTGTAGGGTGGCAGATTAAACCCACTACTGATAAATAGAATGTTTAACACTAGCGTGCCAGATTCTCGATGAAGGTAGAGTAACAATATAAGCGTTTTGAAAATTTCGTCGATTATGGGCACTCCCTTGGCCAATTTTAGATCCAATTTCTGAGGATGGTAGGGAAACTGCCCTATGTTACCCCACCCTGTGCAAACGCTAGTAATGTTGAACCATTAAAATTAAATATAATTTTATCAATATTCTTGAAAGACATCATTTCAGTTCAAAACTGCGAAAATCATTCTTTAAAAAAAAGCAAATATGTGAAATGCATGTTTACTTTTTCAAACTAAAAGTTAGGTAAAGTTGGTCAATAGAACGAGCACATTCTACCTAAACACTTTATGTTTGTAGAGTCGGTCAAACCATAAAATAGATGATTAAAAAAAATTTAGAGTTCTTTTTAGCTATAAGGCACAGATTTTGAAATGTGTACCACAAAACAACCAATTGAAAAATTCTTTGAGAAAATTGATTGACATTTTTGATTTTTCTGAAATGTTTTCTTTTTTAACAAAAGAATTATAGATAAAAAAGTTGTTTCTATAACAAAAACTCAAAATAAGTTTTAATGCAATATGGACATGATTTTTTCCAAAATTTCAAATGTAATAACACAATTTACTTAAATACTTCAAATTTTTACAAAACTACGTATTTTCGGAAAATACTCAAAGTTTTAGTTTTTTACAATATGGCTATCAAATGATCGAGAGTTGAACATACATTTCATAAGTTATAACACAATTTTTGAAATACTATACTAAAACTACGCTTTTTCGAGAAAAATACTCAACTTTCTGTTTTTTACAGTATGGGTATCAAAAGATCGAGGTTTTTTTTCAAAAATTTCAATTTTTTTATGCTCAAAATTTTCACAAAACAAAATTTTTTGCACAAAATACTAAAAATTTTGGTTTTTCATAGTTTGGATTTTGGTTCATAGTTCATAGTAATCGGATTTTTTTCATATAAAGTCCAGTCTCTATTATCCAATCCCCCGATTATCTAAAGTTCGATTATCGAAAGGTTTGTTAGTATCAACACATATGAAAAAAAATCGCAATCGTTTGATATCTGTATTGCAATAACTTAAATTTAGAGTTTTTTTTTGGAAAATACATATTTTTGTGAAAAAAATCTAACTCCGATCATTAGATTCCCAAATTGATAAAAGTAAAATTTTGAGTATTTTTTTTAAATATTTCTTATTTTCAAAAAAGTGTACATTTTTATCTAAAGTGTTTTCTTTTTCATAAAAAACACTTTCGTATTTTTCAAAAGAATTAGAAATAAACAAGGTGCTTCTTAAAAAAATTTAAAAATTTTTGCTACAATATTGGTATTGATGACAGGACTTTTTTCAAACATTTCAAATGAAATAAAACAATTTATTTAAACAACCAATTTCTTTTAACTTTTAGTTTTTTACAATATGGGTATCAAATGATAGAGAGTTGTACAGACATTTTATCAGTTATAACACCATTTTTGAAAATACTGAAAAATCCTAATACCACACATTTTCGAAATAATACTAAAAGTTTTAGTTTTTTACAGTATGGGTATCAAATGAGCGGGATTTTTTGAAACATTTTAATATTATATTTTAATACCAAGAATTTAAAAAAAAGAACGTATTTTTGAATAAAATACTAAAATCTTGGTTTTTCATAATATGGTTATCAAATGATCGCAAATTTTTCATATTTTCAAAAATACTCCAGTCTATATTTTCGAAACCCTCGATTATCTGAAGCTCAGTTATCTTAAGATTTGGTACAATCAAAACATATAAAAAAAATCTCAATCGTTTAATAAAATAACTTAAATTTCGAATTTTTTTCGAAAATACGCATTTTTTTGTGAAAAAAATTAACTGTTAAAAAATCTAACTTTCGAATGTAATGAAAAATTCTCGATCTAATGATCTTATCTTATCTTATCTTATCTTATCTAATGACCTATATTGTTAAAACTAAAATTTTGTGTTTTTTTTAAATACGTAGCTTTGTGATTTTTCTTTAAATCTAAAAAAATATTGCAATGGAAACATGATTGAAAAGTTCCCGATCATTTCATGCTCAAGTTGTAAAAAAAACTAAACTTAAAGATTTTTTTCAAAAATACGTGATTTTGTGAAATTTTTAAGAAATCACAAAAAAATATAATGGCTGTCGAAATGTATGAAATATTTCCGATCAAAACAAACTGATTATCCAGGTTTTTTTTTTCAAAATACGTAGTTTAATGATTTTTGTTATATTTTCAAAAATTGTGTCAAGCTGTTGAATTGTATGTTAAATTTCAGAACATTTGACAGCCAAAACATTTTTTTTATGATTAAAAAAATGCATTTTAATAGTTCAACTAAAGTTTGAAATAAAAAAAAAGTTTAAATCTTATTCCTCTCGAGCAATTCCAGCTCAAATCAGGAATTTTTCTGGTACTTTTGTACCCGACCCTCTCCGATTTCAATGAAACTTTTCCCAGGCCTATATAAGCCATTTTTGTGTATATGAAGCCAATAGTGCTCGAAAACAACATTTGAGAATGGCGAAAGGTATTTAAATATTTTTGTATTTTGTAATTTTAAAAATTACTGTATCTCGAAGCCGTTGCATCGTATCAAAAAGTGGTCAAACACAAACTTGTAGGAAATTGGACGGGCTTTCTGAAAAAAATACACTGAAACAAATATACACGCCACATCTATAAGATTTTTTGATTATTAAGTCTAAAATTTAAATTTAAAGGTGAGGTCACGATTTTTTTTCGTTCAAAATTTTTGAGGGAGTTGTCTAAAATGTTACCAAAAGACTGACGAAAAATTCAGGATGGTATGTCTCTCCTAAAAAAATACAAAAATCATTTACTGAAACAGTTTTTTGAAAAGTGGTCTAAACGTCAAAATTTTTAAAACCCGGTAGTGGCAATCGATTCTCCAGACAATTTTACATAAAAGTCTCCATATTGATTGTCCTATGTCCAATCCTTGGGAAGATACAGCGGTTTTAAAAATAAAAATGTTGAAAAAACGAGTTTTTTGGTGGTTTTTGGCAATTTCTATTTAACAGACTTGGTTTTTCAGTCTCGTAAATATTTTTACCGGAAAGCTCAACCAATTTCCCATAAGTTTGCGTTTGACAGCTTTTTGATTTATATCGTTTTTATATTTACGTAAGCAAATTTACTATCCAGGTTTCTACCACACTGAAAAAAATATTCTATTTTCAGTTATTAGCAATGTAGTTAAGCTTATATCTGTAAGCCCTTACATCCAATTGATAGTATACATTTTTGCAAAAATGCAATTTCATTTGCAATATAAATAATATTGCGCTACGTTGAGGGTTCATTCTGCGGAAGAAGTCGATATCTCTCAGTTTTTTTTTTCCAAGGAACATTGTCTTTTCGCGCGCATCCTGCAGGCGCTCAAGTCCCCGCCGTCGTCGTCGTTTTTTATCATCATCATAATGCGCGCTAATGAAGACATCTTGGGTCGAAATTTAGCCCAACCTTTTTATCCGTTTTGCAACACCTCGGCAGCGAGTGCGGCCAACCTTTCTCCCGGTTTTTCTTCGGCACGCTTGTGTGTGTTTTTTTTTTTTTCGTTTTCCAAGAAATTTCCTGTTTTTCCCCCTTCTTTCGTGAGACTTTAGGCCAATATCGCGCGAAATGGTGTTCATTATCTAAAATTATTATTGCTCGGTGTGTCATTTGGAGCTTTTTTGTAATCCGAGGATTTATTGCCAGACAGACGCGCGCGGCGGCGGATATTGAAGGGACGCAGCAAATTGATGGCGGGAAAGAAAAAGTTGAAGTACCGTTGAAATGGTATTGAGACGGTTGCTTGGAAAGGGAGAGGTTATCTTCAAAACTACAAAAACTAACAGAAAAAAGTGTGTATCTTCGGTACCCTAAAAGTCGAATCAAAATGTTATCTTCCTACAAAAATCTCAACAGGTAATTGATTCCACAGAAAAATAACAACCAATCTCGCCATAAACATTGCGATACTCACCTTCAACATCGCGACAGGTGAAACCACCGATCAATCATCGTTTCCAACTTCCACCCACACCACCATCGATCAGCTGCCATCAGCCAGAGTGACATGAAAATAAAAACAAGCGAGAGAAAAAAAAACAATTTTATTAGACAGATCACATTACACATTTGAGCACGAATGTGGCGATTGGAAGATATAATCTCAACGAATTCATTCAACGAGGATGATTTTGTAGTTTAAGGGACTTTGAAATACTTTAATTTTGTTTTTTTTTTTTTCGGCAAAGTTGTAGATATTGATGAGGACTTTTCATAAAAAATGTTACTCGCTTTTTTATTCATTTTTTTTTAAATTTAGTTGTTTTCGCAATAATTCAATTTCTCAAAATCCCAAATTTCTAACTTTAAAATCGAATATGCAATTGAAAAGAACTTTACAGTTTTTTTTATAAAAAGCACCATTTCCAAGATATAGTCACTTCAAGTAAAATGAAATTAAACTTTTAAATGAAGATAATGTCGGTTTTGTTTTTGCATCGATTGGTAGTTTTATTTTACCTGAAAAAATCCGTTTTTCGATTTTTTATACACCCAAAGTTAAAGAACGAGGGGAAAGTCCTCACGAAAAGAAACGTGAGGAAAGTGCTATATTGCGAGAATAAAGTCCTCTCGCGTGTTCATTCGTTCATTGGAACAGTTCATCCTATGAGTGGCTTATATGGACAAACGACCGCCACTTAGTCACCGAACCATGGTGGCCTATACGGCAAAGGCACGGTTGAATATGCCGAAGGTCTGGGGTTCGAGTCTCGGTACCGGTACTTTTTTTTTTTTGATAGATGAACTTTTTTTGAAAATGAACCATGAGTAAAGTACTCTCGGTAATTTCGGGATTTATCCTCTCCGTCCGCTAACAGTACCATTTTACTACCGAATCGTGCTCTTTATCCTCTCGTATGTCGATGCCCAGTTGTGGGTGTACATAACTTCGTTACATTTTTTTTGGAAAATTTTCAATAACATAGACATTGAATATTGAACTACTGGTTACTGAAATACATCGAATAAAAGAAACAAGAAAAATGAAGCATATTATGTCTCATCCAGACAGCTTATTAGTTTGTAGTAATATCTCAGAAAATAATGGTCCTATTTCAATGTTAAAAAAACATTTATGAAATTTCTGATCTTTTCGATATTTTAATTTTGTAATTGGGATCAAATATTCAATATTACACCCTATTAAAATGTAAGAGTTGATTCCATAGTTTAAAAAAATATTTGTTTCGAAAAGATTAAAAAATGTCACACAATTGTATTTTTTAAACATTGAATAAAGGATCATCAGTTTCTGAGATATTGGACCTAGAAAATAACTGTTTAGAAGAGACTTGACAAACTTAAATTTTGTTATAATTGTTCCACTTCTTCCATGGAATTTTTTTTTTATCTTTTCGGAAACAAATATTCTCAGGAATTAAGAATCGTGGACGCTAGGCCGTCCCAAGAAAATGAAAAGTTGTAAAATCTTTGGTGCTCACCCCTAGAATGATAGATTAGGATGGCAGGATACAACAAAAAAAATCCCAAAAATAGTTTACAACTCGCGCGCGGAGCTTGAACGAAAAAAGTGCAATTTTCGAGTTTTTTTTTCAGAAATGCGCGTAACAATCAGATTTTCTATGTTTTTTCATAAAATGTTATTAACAAATATCGTTTTTGAGCGCGCAGAATAAAAATATTCAAAATATATGCCTTCTTGTTTGTAATCACAGCAGCCCATATCAAGAATTTTGAAAATTCGTCACTTTTTGTTCACTAAAATGCAAATATCTCAGCTTTGCGTGGACATAAATTGAATATTAAAAAAGCAAAATGATCTCCGTAAAATTGAATGCATTAGTTTTGGCTGCAATTCTTTTTTGGTCTTTTAAAGGAGTGATTTTTGAATTTTTTTAGCTGAAAAATACATCTCCCGAAAACGCCCTGCCATGCCCAAACACAAGTTTTTATGGTTCAGGGGACATTAAACTATAACTTGAAGCCCAAGGCGACCAAATTTGAATAACTTTAATATGATTGCTACGCGCATTTCTGAAAAAAATACTCGAAAAATGCACTTTTTTCATTCAAACTCCGCGCGCGATTTGTAAACTATTTTTGGGTTTTTTTTTTGTTGTCTGAAAACATTGTTCCTGACATCCTAATCTATCATTGTATCGGGTGAGCACCAAAGATTTGACAACTTTTTATTTTTTTTTGGGACGCCCTAATGGACATTTTCTAAAAAAAATGAAAAACTGGAATTTTTCAGACAAAATTAAACTTCAATTTACTATATCTTGAAAACGGTCCAGTTTATCACACATCTGTAAAGTATTTTTCGATTGCAAATTTGATTTGCTTTTGCATGGCTCAAAAATTTCGATTTTTTCCCTAAAATATAAAAAAAATCGGAAATATGAATCTTGAGATTTTTCGAGAACAAAAAGTTGATAAAAAAAACAATTTGTTTTTTTCTCGTGTATGTACCATTTTTTTCTGAATAGTCCTCATCGATACCTACAACTTTGTGAAAGACACTAAACCGTTCAAAAAATTGTTAGAAATTGACACCGTTTTGGAATGCCATTTGTTATATCTTGGAATTGGTTCCACTTTTGTTGATATTTACTCATGGATTTTGATGTGCGGTATATTTTTTGCACGTTCTGATAATTTTAACAATATCGAATTACTCCCCAATAAGCTAACAAGCTTGAAGATTAAATAAATGTAAGCAAACAATTGTATGTTTATTTCTAAGAAAACATTTCAATCATAATCTATTCTTTAAGGAGTGATGCCGAAGCTTTTCACAACGTGACCTCAAACTAGTACACCTTATGTTTATCAGTTTGTTGTCGTTGAATACGTCAGTTTGTGTTTATAAACGAGGTTTTAGACTATATGGCAAACAAACAAACTCGCACTTTTTCATGCAAACAAAGCAGGCAAACTGTCAAAATGGGGGAGTTTGTTTGTTTTTTCATAGTCTAATACCGGCTTTAGAGGATCGTTCTCTACAAATTTTAAAGCCGATTTGATTGAATATTTTAACGAGCTATTTTTCATTAAAAGATTGTGTGAACCTTATTGGTTCAATGGACAGTCATTCATTCGAAAAAAAATGAATTAGAATTAGCAAATCACATATCTGACGTGATCGGGAATCGGAAAATAATGGGTTTGGGATGTAAACATCAGTCTAACAACCGATTTTAAATATCTGAGGGCTTTCCAATTTAAATTATCTAGTATTATGATTTAAGAACATTCGATTAAGCGAAATGAAAAATTAAAATACATACTTCGGATTTCCAAATTTCCTTGCGCATGATCCTCATAACGTCATGATTCGAAATTCGGACACTTAGTAGCATATCATTTTTGTTATAGCTGACAAAAAATCATGTAATAAGTTGGATATGAAGAAATATTATCAGGATGTAGTATTAACAGCCAGTTTTAAGAGAATGCATGCAAAATATGTTTTTTCTAACAATTTTTCATCAGAACTTGTAAATTAAAATGACTTGTTGTGCTTCGAATCCCGGACACTGATAAAAGCTGATTCGAAATCCGGACACTTTTGCTTCGAATTCCGGACACTCGTTTTTGCTAATGAATCGCACAAATTTGGACTGAAATGTCAGTGAATGGCATTTTTTTGGTCTCAAATAAGCTGTTAACATCAAAACAATCGATATTTTATATAAAAATTGCTTGAATTTGAGGAAATCAAAAGCATAAATTTCTGCTTTGCCTTCCCGGTGCATCGGACGCCTATGAAATATTTCACGTGAAATGTTTCGCATTATTTTATTTTATTGTTTTGACATTATTTAACTACAGCGTTCAAACAAACTTTAAATGATAGTTGATGTTAGAATTCATCAAACAACACAGTTTTGACATGCATAATGCGAACTTATATCCAAATAATTGATAAATGGGTTTCGAAGCGTCCGGGAATTCGAATCATGACGTTATTTTGACAGCTCCAAATTCCTAGCCTTCAAACTACTCATGGCCAGCCACCTCAAACGGGAAAAATCCAGTAGCAGTTTCAACTGTCCGCGGGTAACACCTTTCTTTCAGCAGCAGCGCGCCACGAAATGAAACCCGAAAGAAAACCAGTTGCCGCAACGAGAAATGGCCACAGACTTGTCCACTTGCTGCTGCCAACAAACTCCAAATTGACCACTACTCAGGCTCTGGAATGTAAATTTCGTCAGTTTTCTCCCGCCAGCGAATGCGCTCTCTCCAGAGTAATTTCTCTCCCTCTCTCTCTCACTTGTTTTCCTCTCAGTTATTTCGGTGCCCTCCCCTGTGGCCCCCTCCGGGGGCCATCCATCCCGTCCATTTGGCCATGGCGACGACAACCGGCGCGCCATCTTTCATTAATTTTTATTTGCTTCCCGCAGTTGTGTGCCGTCCATCGACGACCCCAGAGACACCGCGCCGGATTCCAGGGGTGGTCTTCCGTTTGGGCGGAATTTTCACTTCAGCTCCTCACCCTCACCCATCTGTGTTGTGATTCCCCTCGGATTGAGCAAGTCTAAAACGGGAAAAATGTCAAAAAATTGTACGAGTATGATCGCAGGAATTCCACCGCAAGAACGGGGAGCAGCATAACCCTTAACGTAAAAGTTTTTTTTATATTATTTTTTTTATTTATTAGTATCCAAGATACTAACAGGTTGGCAATTACTTTGCCAAGTAAATAATTATTATTCTAAGCTTCTTACAGAAGTAGATTTTTTTTTTAATTTAATGCATGTTTTAATTTGACTACCCAAATAACATTTTTTCCAGGAGTTCTACAAGAGCTCTTCAAGATAGCTACAGCATAGCAGTTTGGACCGCGGCAGGATAAAATTCTCTTCAAAACTTCTTCAGGAGTTTGGAATAGTACTTGAAGAGAGTTTTATCCTACCGCGGTTCAAACTGCTATGCTGTAGCTATCTTGAAGAGCTCTTGTAGAACACCTGGAACAAAATGTTACTTGGGTAAACTGTGGACTATTTTTAACTAGAAGCATATAAAATTTGTAGATTTCTGTAATGAAACCAAATTCTAAATTGTACAGCCATTTTCAGAAGAACAAATCAAAAGATGTTACGCAATTCTCTGTTCCCGATTTTCAAACAATAAAATTCCAAAATATTTATGATAAAAAAATAAAAATACAAATTAAAAATCCATGAGTTTACAATATTCATAGTTGGGTAGTGTGAAAATTTTTGTATAATTTCCATGTATGTACATTTTAAAAAATATTGCTTAGAAAATTTTGTATGATTTCCATTTAAAAACAATGAAAATCGGGCGAATACGTAATTGCTGAAATAGAGCTTTGCACATCATTAAAATCGAAAACAATGAAATTTTCGGAATAGCCGTAATTTTTCATTAGACGATAGCTTGGCAGCTATCGGCCGGATTTTCAATTTTCAAATTAAATATATGAGAATTTTCCAATCTTTTGGATAAAATATTTTCTAAACGTCAAAATTGAGCATAACATTTCAGATTGGTCAATATTGGTGTTTTAAGCCCATTTAAAATGTTAGAGTTAATTTTGAATTTGATAATTTCGATTCATTGCAAAACTCTATGGCACTAATGGTTTGCCCGAATTTTGAAAGTCTTAAAATCAAAATTTAGGATATTTTCTTGTGACTTTAATATGTTTGCGATTTTTCCGTAAAATGAAGATTGCAACTAAAAAACGTACGGAATGGTTTAGAATCATACTGACCATGGTAGAGAAGTGTTCAAAGTATTACAAGAAGAACTTTTCATAAAATGTTTAATAGTTTCAAACTATAGTTAAGAAAATGTTGATGAGATTCATTATTTTAAACTTCTTAAAGTGTTATGATTTTCTCAACCGGAAAACGGAATGCATTTTCGGATTTTTTGGACAATTTTCCACTAGGAGAAGGTTAAATAAGATTGTAAATAATAAATAATATGTGTTTTTGAAACACAATTCAAAAAATCTCCAAATTTATAGGCAATTTCATTTTGACAAATATCATGTAAAATGTGAAAACTTGTGATTCATGCTTCGAATTCAGTATCAAATTCAATATAAATCGATAATGTTATACACAAAACTAGTTTTAACAAATTTCTAGTAAAATTCCGACTATTTAACAATTTTAAATATTTTTTTATGTATTTTGTCAATAAAGTTATAAACTTAGTTAACTAAGTATACTTCAATGGTGGTATATTCAGCGTACAAATGAAGTAAATATGATTTTAACAAGAAAAACGTTACTTTATCCACCCTTAAGTGGTTGGTGCTTCCTCACATTTAAAAGGTGCTATCCAAAATAGACACAAAAGGGCGGTGTTTTCAGTGTTTTATCAATTTGACTCATTATTTATACCACTAGATTGGGTAGTCAGATCTTCATATTGCAGGGCGATCCGGACAACGTTTTCATCAAAATATCTGATATCCGGCCCCCAAAAAGAGCATAAATAACACTTAAGTGCATATAACTTTTGATAGGGTTGTCAGATCTTCAATGTCTTGGACGCGTTGGACAGGTCTTTTGATTACCTATCCAATGATAGGTCGCATGAGAGATCCGGACAACGTTTTCATCAAAGAGCAATTCCAGCTCAAATCAGGAATTTTTCTGATACTTTTGTACCCGACCCTCTCCGATTTCAATGAAACTTTTTAGACATGTTATCCTAGGCCTATATAAGTAATTTTTGTGTATATGGAGCCAATAGTACTCGAGAATAACATTTGAGAAGGGCGTAAGGTATTTAAATATTTTAGTATTTTGCAATTTAAAAACTACTGTATCTCGAAGCCGTTGCATCGTATCAAAAAGTGGTCAAAGACAAACTTGTAGGAAATTGGACGGGCTTTCTGATAAAAATACACTGAAACAAAAATACACGCCACTTTTATGTCATTTTTCAGGTAATGTCACGATTTTTTTTCGCTCACAATTTTTGAGAAAATACCCTAAGATGTTACCAAAAGACTGACGAAAAATGCAGGATGGTATGTCTCTCCTAAAAAAATACAAAAATCATTTACTAGAACTGTTGAAAAGTGGTCTAAACTTCAAAATTTTTAAAAACCGGTAGTGGGAATCGATTTCCCAAATAATTTTACATAAAAGTCTCCATATTGACCATTGTCCTTTGTCCAATCCTTGGGAAGATACAGCGGTTTTAAAAATAAAAATGTTGAAAAAACGGGATTTTTGGTGGTTTTTGGCATTTTTTATATGACAGACTTGGTTTTTCAGTCTCGTAAATATTTTTAACGGAAAGCTCGTTCAATTTCCCATAAGTTTGCCTTTGACAGCTTTTTGATTTATATCGTTTTTATATTTACGTAATCAAATTTACTATCCTGGTTTCTACCACACTGAAAAAAATATTCTATTTTCAGTTATAAGCAATGTAATTAAGCTTATATCTTTAAGCCCTTACATCCAATTGAAATGCTGTCAAAGGTAAACTTATGGGAAATTGGACGAGCTTTCCGTTAAAAATATTTACGAGACTGAAAAACCAAGTCTGTCATATAGAAATTGTCAAAAACCACAAAAAATCCCGTTTTTTCAACATTTTTATTTTTAAAACCGCTGTACAGTCATCCCACATATTCGGAACGGTTTCCAGATCGGCCAATGTCAAAAAATCATGGCAAATCGATAATTGAACTTAATGATTCGCTTTTACCTTCATTTGAAAGCTTTTCTTGCGATCTTTCGAATGCTGTATCGAACATCTGCAAATTTTAACTTTTATATGAAGTTTTTGAAGAATTACTTTGACCCTTGAAATCCACAAATTCGGAACACTTTTTTCTTACGAATGTAAACAAACTTTGGATCTCTCCAGGAGTACATATTTATTACCAAATAATGACTTAACACACTGAAACCAACGAAACCCAAGCTTAGTGATGTTTTATACATGGTTTGATAACTTTTTTTTTTTTAAATATCAGTTAAATTCAGGTGTTCCACAATTGTGGGAAGCACAATAACATCCCACAATTATGAAACAGGCAATTTGGAGGCAGTGTTTTGCTGCTCTGGACAAAATAGTCTTGGAATGAAGTTTTTTGTTCAAAAAGTACTACTTTTACTAGTGAAATAGCAAGATAATGTTCAAATAAAGGTTCTCAAAATAGTAAGGTCGACAGAAAAGCTACTTTTGGCATACTATTGACAAATTATCATAAAAGTGTTCCGAATTTGTGGGTGTTCCGAATATGTGGGATGACTGTATCTTCCCAAGGATTGGACAAAGGACAATGGTCAATACGGAGACTTTTATGTAAAATTGTCTGGAGAATCGATTCCCACTACCGGTTTTTAAAAATTTTGACGTTTAGACCACTTTTCAAAAAAACAGTTTTAGTAAATAATTTTTGTATTTTTTTAGAAGAGGCATACCATCCTGCATTTTTCGTCTGTCTTTTGGTAACATTTAAGGCTATTTCCTCAAAAATTTTGAACGAAAAAAAATCGTGACATCACCTTCAAATTTAAGTTTTAGACTTAAAAATCAAAAAATCTCATAGATGTGGCGTGTATTTTTGTTACAGTGTATTTTTTCAGAAAGCCCGTCCAATTTCCTACAAGTTTGTCTTTGACCACTTTTTGATACAACGCAACGGCTTCGAGATACAGTAATTTTTAAATTGCAAAATACTAAAATATTTAAATACCTTACGCCCTTCTCAAATGTTATTCTCGAGTACTATTGGCTCCATATACACAAAAATGTTTTATATAGGCCTAGGATAACATGTCTACAAAGTTTCATTGAAATCGGAGAGGGTCGGGTACAAAAGTATCAGAAAAATTCCTGATTTGAGCTGGAATTGCTCTGTAATTAATTTTTTCCGTGTCGTGTAAATTCATTTGTTGTGAGGGTACAATGTTACCTAAAAACGGTGTATTTTACAGGAAAAATATTTACTAATTTGATTTACTAATTTGATTTTCTTTAAAAAACATTTTTTATGTGTTTATGTTTATTTATTTATTTATTTTTCTAAAATCTTGATTTTATCAAATTATTCTTTTTTGTGGATTTGAAAAAAAAAACAGGTTTTTGGGTGTTTATTGCGCAACTATTTTTTCTAAATTGTACTCACACCAAATACAACTGTGCTGAAGTATCAAGTTCAGTCGAGACTAGATTATCCAAAGTTTCGATTATCCGAAGTTTCAAAGGTTTGCATCGAACTTCGGATAATCGAATCAGGGACAATTTTTTTTTTCTGTGACCCCATTATAGTCAAATTTGAAAATTTGAGCCAATTAAATTACAAAATTATTTTTTTAATATAACTTAACCACAACTTTTGCTGCGAACTTGGATTTAAAAATTGTAAATCATTTAAGCACAGTTTAGGGGTCATACTGAAGCTCTAGAATCGAAAATAAGACAAGGTTTTTTTTTGTTGTGATTCGGTTATCTGAAGATTCGATTATCGAAGTGAAATTCGGCCTTCGGATAACCCGAGCAGACGGAAATAACTTGGGAATAACATTTTTTGTTATTTGAAAATACTAGTCCAATAACATACTATGTTATTTATAACAAGTTTTGTTATTCGACGTTATGATTTTTTTTTTGTTATTGAATTGTTATTGTAATAACAGACTAATAACATTTTTACTTATTCTTCGAACAAATCTTTGTCATTATTTTTTTGTTATTGCGAGTTGTGTGTGGCTTTCTCAGTCAATAAAACAGATCAAACGATTTTGTTGTTTGAAATTGCCCGACGTTTCGGCTCGGGTTTGAGCCTTTTTCAAGGGAAACTATAATTGGTTGAAACAAGTTAAAATACACATCAAAACAAACAAAGAAATGGATATACTTATGGTCTAATCGTTATCGTTAAAAACGTTAGTTGCAAACGGTGGGACGTGTCTAGGGGGATGGTGTTGTTGGTGGTGCTATTGGTACAAAATTGAACGGTTAGATTTGAACATAAAACATAATTAAAGAACATACTGCACAAACATGAGATTTGTTCGGAGATCTCATACTATCACTACGCACTGTTACGATCACTTGGCTACTTTTGGGACAACATGGGATTGGTACAGTTTTGGCTCAATAGTTTTGGCTCAAATGGCTCATTTTGGTTTTTGGTGAGTTCCTCTAGGGACGTGTTTGTGCTGATATTGTTCCTGCGTGTAATATGTGTGTTGATGGAGTGTAGTATTCCTGTGTAGGTAGTGCCAAGCTTCTCTACATCGGTACGGTGGTTAACTGTGTTTGTTTTGACAGCAATATTTTTGTTATTTTAACAGCTAATCCGATCATCCCAATAACAGTTGACGGTATTCTTCCATAACAAAAAATGTTATTCCCAAGTTGTTTTGGCTTTCAACCAATAATAGACCAACAACAACTTTTGTTATGATAACATAAACTGTTGTTCAACTCTTATGCAAAAATTGATTTTTCAAGAAGATTCCATAACACTTTTTGTTATTTTAACAGTATTTGTTATTGAAATGGCATGAATTTTGTTATTATCGTCTGCCCGCGAATCGAGTCTGGACTATTTTTAATCAATGTACTTTTTGCGAAATGAGTACATTTTGACAAAAGTAAAACAAACATTTTTCTAACAAAACATTGCACTGCAACAGAAACTCATCCTGCCAAATCAAGGGATTTCCCCCCTTGATTCACACATTAATTTAGCCGCCGGTGCTAATTTGGCCCGTTTCTCGCTCTTTCTCTCGTCTCTCAACTTCCTCATCCCAATGGCATTGTTTGTGGATCCTTTTTTTTTCTCCCCCCTCAAGAGACACAGTCGTCCCCATCATCATCATCATCATCATCATCAGAAATGTGAATATCGGGGGTATAATTGACACTCTTGTACCGGAAAGTCTGGCCCGACGACAAGACAAAAAAACAAAGCACGAAACAACAGGTCGAAATTACACGACATTTTGATGTCCAGCGGGTTTGTGCGTGTGTGTGTATTTTTCTCCTCCTACTTTTTCAAGGCAAGGAGGGGTTCACCGATAATCACGTCCAATTATAATTCGGGAACCCCCTTTCGAAAATGAGTCGCGGTCGGCATCCTTGTTAGCCCATTTGATTGGTCCCAGATTGGGATTTTTTGACATGATTATGATTTTGAAATATTTTATTCTACAGTCTGTAGTCTTTTTGTCTGTGGTTATCCAGTGTGGGAAAGAATCTCATGTTTTCCATATCTGATTTTAATCTTGATCGTGACTTGATAAATCGGGATTTTTGCAACAATGTAGAGATTGATTAAATCATACCAGTACGGTAATCAGAACAAATTAGGTAGTGATTTTGTGATTAAAATATTTCAAAAACAGTCCCCAATGCTCTTTAAAAACAATCAAATATACGTATAAACACTGTTAAATACATTCTTCTAACAAAATAATCCTAAAACATAACCTCTATTCCCGGTAGACAATGGAATGCGAAGAATGTTCTTTTCACCAGTGTTCAGCTGTTCTGCCACTTGGTTCTTTGTTGGCGATTCCGCTAGATTTTGCGGCCTGTTCATGGGGGTGGTGTTGGTGGAGAGGGCACTCGAATGCACCTGACGCCGCCGCCACCGCGAGTTATCCACGTGTGCGCACACACAGGTGGATCGTTGGAGAACCATCCTCTCGAGGTTTGATGAGAGAAGTGGAGTTGAGGGTTAGATGAGTACCTTGTGGAACACGTGGTATGGAACAGGGATGAAATTTGAACATGTTGAAAAACACTGATAGTTTGCCCACAAACAAATCCGGAGTTTTTTTTTTTTTTTTGAAAAAGTCCAATAAACCAAATTTTCAGTTTTTGCTTCTTGGGTGTTTTTGAAACCGCCTTGAGTCAGGGGTATTAAAAAAAACCCAAAAAGCTTAAACTGAAAATTTGGTTTATTAGACCTTTTTTTAAAAAAAAAAACTCCAGAAATATATTATTCAAAACATTCACAAAATCACATAAAACATGTCAGACCAAAATCCATAACTTTCTAAAAATTTGAAATTTCTATTTTTCAATGATTTTTTAAAGAAAAAAGTTTTTTTTGCAGATTTCCAGACCTAAAACCATTCAAAAAGGAAGATTTGAACCTTTCAAAAAGGAAGATTTGATCGTTTTTAAAAGTGTATTTTTTTTAATCATAAAAAATATTTTTTTGGTTTTTTAACATTTTATTTTTTTAATATTGTTTAATTTTTTTAATATTTTATATTTTTTAAATATTTTATAATTTTTTAAGTATTTTATAATTTTTAAATATTTTATAATTTTTAATCTGTTTCTATATCTTAAACAGCAAATTTTCTGTCAACCTTCTCAATATTGCTCCATCTTTCAATTATTTTTTAGTCCCTTCAAATAGCATGCTTTGATTTATCGTCCTATAATTTGATACCGCCCGCTCTCGACGTTCCCTTCAATATGAACAGCGAGAGTCCACTATTATTTTAAATAACATTCAAAATATCATTTTCCCAGCATCAAAACTCCTTCAGTTGTTTATATTTTAAAAAACTTAAAAATAGCGTGTGGAAACTGGCGCTTGATAGTTTAGGTGTATAAATATTGCAGACCACTGAAATTAATTTTAAGTGTTTTTTTTATTAAAATTTTTAAATTTTTCAATTTTTTAAAATATTTTATTATTTTTCAAAATTATGTAATTTAGTAAAATCATTTAATTTTCAATTATATTCAAAATAGCATTTTTCCTGGCGCAAAACAATATGTTTCTCGTTTTTTCATGTTTTAGTTTTTTTATACGAACAGAAAAAATCTAAAATATCTAACACTTAAACCATTAAGCGCGCGGAAACTGGCACCTCATTCGGTGTTAGTTTTCAAGTATTTTATAATTTATAAATATTTTAGGACACTGCAATTTATTTTTAGTGTTTATGTATTTTTTATATATTAAATAATTTTTAAAGTTTCATTTTTTTTCAATATTTTATTATTTTTAAATATTTAATAATTTTTTAAAGTTTTATAATTTTGTAATAATATATATTTTTAATTTTTTTACGGCAACAAACACTTTTTCTCGTTTTTCATGTTTAGGTTTTCATGTTTTTTTTTTGTTATATTTCAAAACTCAAGCGAAATTAAATTATACCTAAATTAAAAGAAACTGGAAAAAATAGAGCGAGATTTTTTATGATTTGTTGGCCAAATGCTTGCAAAATTGCTTAATGCAGTCCAGGTTCGATTATCCGAAGTTTACAACAAAAAATTAGTTTCGCAATTTTTTTCTTACTATTAACTTAATTAACATCATTTCAGTTCTGCGATCCCATTTTAATCAAATTATAACGGTTGGTCGCGGTTCGATGTTACATCTTGGATTTAAAAAATCTAAATCACGTTAGAGTAGTTTAGAGGTCATACTGAAGCTCAACAATCAAAGGTGGAGGAGCTTGGCAGCACTGGCCAAGTGCGGTTGGCTAGTCGTGGGAGAGTCGGGTTTTTGTGTTTTTTTCGATGTTGAACGCGCGTGGTAGTGTCTAAATTGTGTCAAAAAGATTGTTTGGAGCCTGCTTGAGTGGGGCACAGTGAAGGTTTTCAGTTTTTTGGTGTTTTCTGTATAATTTGAGGCTCGCAAAGATTTCCATTTTGTGTTTTTTTCTGCTTTGTTTCTGTGGCACGTTGCTGATTTCATCGATCTTGCGCCCATCAGACGCTGTCAGACGTTATGGCTTTCCTGCAGGGCAAGCTGTTCACAGCGTTGACAGCAGTGGCATTTGTTTTGTTCGCGGGCTTTGTTTTGAAGCCAAACACACAGTTTTTTTTATAAATATTTTTGCCTTCCTCACTGAGGTAAGGCTATAATCCTGCTCTAAAATTGAACTTTTTATTAAAAGCTTGAAAACCCACCTTGATGTATACATATCGACTCAGAATCGAAAACTGAACAAATGTCTGTGTGTATGTGTGTGTGTATGTGTGTGTGTATGTGTGTGTGTATGTGTGTGGGTATGTGTGTGGGTATGTGTGTGTGTATGTGTGTGTGTATGTGACCAATAATGTCACTCAGTTTTCTCAGCACTGGCTGAACCGATTTTGACCAAACCAGTCGCATTCGACTTGGTTTAGGGTCCCATACGGTGCTATTGAATTGTTTGAAGTTTCGATAAGTAGTTCAAAAGTTATGTATAAAAATGTGTTTTCGCATATTTTCGGAAGATGAATAAATGGCAGTAAACTGAACCAAACATCATCATGTTATACATCGTTATTTAGGTAATTGAAAGACCTTTCCAACGAGTCCACAACATTGAAGATCTGGCAACCCTGTCTCGAGTTATAACCACTTAAGTGATATTTATGTACTTTTTTGTAGCCGGATCTCATTTAAATGTATGTAAACAATGTCCGGATCCATCATCCGACCCATCGTTGGTTAGGTAATCAAAAGACCTTTCCAACGAGTCCACAACATTGAAGATCTGGCAACCCTGTCTCGAGTTATAACCACTTAAGTGATATTTATGTACTTTTTTGTAGCCGGATCTCATTTAAATGTATGTAAACAATGTCCGTATCCATCATCCGACCCATCGTTGATTAGGTAATCGAGAGACCTTTCCAACGAGTCCAAAACATTTAAGATCTGGCAACCCTGTCTCGAGTTCTGACCACTTAAGTGATATTTATGTACTTTTTTGTAGCCGGATCTCACTTAAATGTATGTAAACAATGTCCGTATCCATCATCCGACCCATCGTTGATTAGATAATCGAGAGACCTTTCCAACGAGTCCACAACATTGAAGATCTGGCAACCCTGTCTCGAGTTCTGACCACTTAAGTGATATTTATGTACTTTTTAGAAGCCGGATCTCACTTAAATGTATGTAAACAATGTCCGGATCCATCATCCGACCCATCGTTGGTTAGGTAATCGAAAGACCTATCCAACGAGTCCAAACATTTAAGATCTGGCAACCCTGTCTCGAGTTCTGACCACTTAAGTGATATTTATGTACTTTTTTGTAGCCGGATCTCACTTAAATGTATGTAAACAATATCCTGATCCATCATCCAACCCATCGTAGGTTAGGTAATCAAAAGACCTTTCCAACGAATCTACAACATTGAAGATCTGGCAACCCTGTCTCGAGTTATAACCACTTAAGTGATATTTATGTACTTTTTTTGTAGCCAAATCTCATTTAAATGTATGTAAACAATGTCCGTATCCATCATCCGACCCATCGTTGATTAGGTAATCGAGAGACCTTTCCAACGAGTCCACAACATTGAAGATCTGGCAACCCTGTCTCGAGTTATAACCACTTAAGTGATATTTATGTACTTTTTTGTAGCCGGATCTCATTTAAATGTATGTAAACAATGTCCGGATCCATCATCCGACCCATCGTTGATTAGGTAATCGAGAGACCTTTCCAACGAGTCCTAAACATTGAAGATCTGGCAACCCTGTCTCGAGTTATAACCACTTAAGTGATATTTATGTACTTTTTTGTAGCCGGATCTCACTTAAATGTATGTAAACAATATCCTGATCCATCATCCGACCCATCGTAGGTTAGGTAATCAAAAGATCTTTCCAACGAATCTACAACATTGAAGATCTGGCAACCCTGTCTCGAGTTATAACCACTTAAGTGATATTTATGTACTTTTTTTGTAGCCAAATCTCATTTAAATGTATGTAAACAATGTCCGTATCCATCATCCGACCCATCGTTGATTAGGTAATCGAGAGACCTTTCCAACGAGTCCACAACATTGAAGATCTGGCAACCCTGTCTCGAGTTATAACCACTTAAGTGATATTTATGTACTTTTTTGTAGCCGGATCTCATTTAAATGTATGTAAACAATGTCCGGATCCATCATCCGACCCATCGTTGATTAGGTAATCGAGAGACCTTTCCAACGAGTCCTAAACATTGAAGATCTGGCAACCCTGTCTCGAGTTATAACCACTTAAGTGATATTTATGTACTTTTTTGTAGCCGGATCTCACTTAAATGTATGTAAACAATATCCTGATCCATCATCCGACCCATCGTAGGTTAGGTAATCAAAAGACCTTTCCAACGAATCTACAACATTGAAGATCTGGCAACCCTGTCTCGAGTTATAACCACTTAAGTGATATTTATGTACTTTTTTTGTAGCCAAATCTCATTTAAATGTATGTAAACAATGTCCGTATCCATCATCCGACCCATCGTTGATTAGGTAATCGAGAGACCTTTCCAACGAGTCCACAACATTGAAGATCTGGCAACCCTGTCTCGAGTTATAACCACTTAAGTGATATTTATGTACTTTTTTGTAGCCGGATCTCACTTAAATGTATGTAAACAATATCCTGATCCATCATCCGACCCATCGTAGGTTAGGTAATCAAAAGACCTTTCCAACGAATCTACAACATTGAAGATCTGGCAACCCTGTCTCGAGTTATAACCACTTAAGTGATATTTATGTACTTTTTTTGTAGCCAAATCTCATTTAAATGTATGTAAACAATGTCCGTATCCATCATCCGACCCATCGTTGATTAGGTAATCGAGAGACCTTTCCAACGAGTCCACAACATTGAAGATCTGGCAACCCTGTCTCGAGTTATAACCACTTAAGTGATATTTATGTACTTTTTTGTAGCCGGATCTCATTTAAATGTATGTAAACAATGTCCGGATCCATCATCCGACCCATCGTTGATTAGGTAATCGAGAGACCTTTCCAACGAGTCCTAAACATTGAAGATCTGGCAACCCTGTCTCGAGTTATAACCACTTAAGTGATATTTATGTACTTTTTTGTAGCCGGATCTCACTTAAATGTATGTAAACAATATCCTGATCCATCATCCGACCCATCGTAGGTTAGGTAATCAAAAGACCTTTCCAACGAATCTACAACATTGAAGATCTGGCAACCCTGTCTCGAGTTATAACCACTTAAGTGATATTTATGTACTTTTTTTGTAGCCAAATCTCATTTAAATGTATGTAAACAATGTCCGTATCCATCATCCGACCCATCGTTGATTAGGTAATCGAGAGACCTTTCCAACGAGTCCACAACATTGAAGATCTGGCAACCCTGTCTCGAGTTATAACCACTTAAGTGATATTTATGTACTTTTTTGTAGCCGGATCTCACTTAAATGTATGTAAACAATATCCTGATCCATCATCCGACCCATCGTAGGTTAGGTAATCAAAAGACCTTTCCAACGAATCTACAACATTGAAGATCTGGCAACCCTGTCTCGAGTTATAACCACTTAAGTGATATTTATGTACTTTTTTTGTAGCCAAATCTCATTTAAATGTATGTAAACAATGTCCGGATCCATCATCCGACCCATCGTTGATTAGGTAATCGAGAGACCTTTCCAACGAGTCCACAACATTGAAGATCTGGCAACCCTGTCTCGAGTTATAACCACTTAAGTGATATTTATGTACTTTTTTTGTAGCCGGATCTCATTTAAATGTATGTAAACAATGTCCGTATCCATCATCCGACCCATCGTTGGTAAGGTAATCAAAAGACCTTTCCAACGAGTCTAAAACATTGAAGATCTGGCAACCCTGTCTCGAGTTATAACCACTTAAGTGATATTTATGTACTTTTTTGTAGCCGGATCTCATTTAAATGTATGTAAACAATGTCCGGATCCATCATCCGACCCATCGTAGGTTAGATAATCAAAAGACCTTTCCAACGAATCTACAACATTGAAGATCTGGCAACCCTGTCTCGAGTTATAACCACTTAAGTGATATTTATGTACTTTTTTTGTAGCCGGATCTCATTTAAATGTATGTAAACAATGTCCGTATCCATCATCCGACCCTTCGTTGATTAGGTAATCGAAAGACCTTTCCAACGAGTCCACAACATTGAAGATCTGGCAACCCTGTCTCGAGTTATAACCACTTAAGTGATATTTATGTACTTTTTTGTAGCCGGATCTCATTTAAATGTATGTAAACAATGTCCGGATCCATCATCCGACCCATCGTAGGTTAGGTAATCAAAAGATCTTTCCAACGAATCTACAACATTGAAGATCTGGCAACCATGTCTCGAGTTATAACCACTTAAGTGATATTTATGTACTTTTTTGTAGCCGGATCTCATTTAAATGTATGTAAACAATGTCCGTATCCATCATCCGACCCATCGTTGATTAGGTAATCGAGAGACCTTTCCAACGAGTCCACAACATTGAAGATCTGGCAACCCTGTCTCGAGTTCTGACCACTTAAGTGATATTTATGTACTTTTTAGAAGCCGGATCTCACTTAAATGTATATAAACTATGTCCGGATCCATCATCCGACCCATAGTTGGTTAGGTAATCGAGAGACCTTTCCAACGAGTCCAAAACATTTAAGATCTGGCAACCCTGTCTCGAGTTCTGACCACTTAAGTGATATTTATGTACTTTTTTGTAGCCGGATCTCACTTAAATGTATGTAAACAATGTCCGGATCCATCATCCGACCCATCGTTGGTTAGGTAATCGAAAGACCTTTCCAACGAGTCCTAAACATTGAAGATCTGGCAACCCTGTCTCGAGTTCTGACCACTTAAGTGATATTTATGTACTTTTTTTGTAGCCGAATCTTACTTAAATTTATGTAAACAATGTCCGGATCCATCATCCGACCCATCGTTGGTTAGGTTATTAAAAGACCTTTCCAACGAGTCTTAAACATTGAAGATCTGGCAACCCTGTTTCGAGTTCTGACCACTTAAGTGATATTTATGTACTTTTTTGTAGCCAGATCTCACTTAAATGTATGTAAACAATGTCCGGATCTATCATCCGACCCATCGTTGGTTAGGTAATTAAAAAATCTTTCCAACGAGTCTTAAACATTGAAGATCTGGCAACCCTGTCTCGAGTTCTGACCACTTAAGTGATATTTATGTACTTTTTTGTAGCCAGATCTCACTTAAATGTATGTAAACAATGTCCGGATCCATCATCCGACCCATCGTTGATTAGGTAATCGAGATACCTTTCCAACGAGTCCACAACATTGAAGCTCTGACCACTTATGAGCCCTTGAGTGATATGTGTGTTTTTTTGGATCAAATTTGTGTCCAAATCCATCATATTACATATCACTTATTGTTGGAAAAGAGTGAGGAAGGCACCAACCACATAGGTGGATTAAGTTAGTTTTTTTTTAAATTAATAATGCAATGCGTGCTCTGCGGTTCGGAAAATCGGAATTTAAAGTGCCTTTTTTTGTTTTGATGAAAATGTGTACAGCGTGGGTGCTGATTCGGCAGCCCAAACTCGCTGCGTTTCTGGTTACCGATGACACATTAATGCTGGAAAGTGTTATCTGAAGACTCTACGCTGACCGGCGGGTATGGTGATGGAGCGGTGTGTCAAAGCTGAAAGCAACCTAAGGCCGCTTTGTTGGAGACAAGGATGGAATGATTCCGGTGAGATTGTTCCTTTTAAATCTTAATATACTATTTTATTTGCCTACACTGCCCATGTTCGCATAAATGTCCCATATGCAAAAACAGCAAGATGAGAAAAACGCATTTGAAGTTTGTCCGATTCATAAGGCTACGTGTTAAATTTTCGCGAAAAAACAGGATTTCCTCCTGATTTCTAGAACAAAGTACTGGATGTTATAGGCTCTTTAGAAAGAGCACGCGATTTTGAACCAAACTGCATCAATAACTCGAAATCGATGAAAATGCATATGGGACATTTATGCGATCAGGGGCAGTACAGGTCAGTGAGATTTGGTTCTGTGCATTCAGCCGGTTCGCGTCGAGGCGTCGTGTGTATGTGCATTTTCTGGAGTGTACCTACTTTCCGGGTGGTTTGCCTGAGTTGACAGTTGCTTCTGTGTACTCTACCGATTCACGTCGTGCTTGATTATGTTGCTCGGGCGGTTTTTGCAAGAAAACTGAAACGGCTAGTTAAATTCGGATGAGCTCGCTTTATGACGGTTTCTGTTAATTTTGAGAATTCTGCTAATGAAATTTGCTTATTTCCCAACCTTATCATTGTCGCGTTATTGATTCAAGACAGGACATTTCCGTTATTTTAATTTTTATTTTTAATCAGCTCCTCACGATGTCATGAGTTGCGTTGGTGGTGCGCGTTGCGGTCGTTACGAAGGATTTTCGTTGCCGTTTCCGTCTTTGTTGTCCCACAATTGCGTGTTTTTCTATCCAGGCGGTTTCGTCTTTTCGCTTTTTAAAAAAAATGGTTTTATCTTTCCACAGCCGGCTGTCTAAGATTGAATCATTTATGCTAAACTCAACACCAAATAACCGGGAATAGTCTCATCCGCATCATCCGATTTTTTGCCTTGAGAATGCATAATACATCACACTATTAAACAAAATTTATTGATTATTGGGTCGCATCATCATCCTCTATGATGAATCCTGACCATTACCCTTACCCACTAACAAAATCCCAAGTAGAAGTAGTTTTCCGGCACACGCGGGGGTGTGGATATCGTATAGAACCCACCCAACTGACATGGCGGGCGCCGTTGGTGGCCAACGACTGTTGCCTATTCGCACCAGCTCTAGTTTTGATGATCTTGATGTTTTATCTTTTCTGCGCATTCATACATGCTGTTGATAAGGGAAACATTACTAGATCGTTGAAGCGTGTGATCGGTTGTGCTGATAGGATTACGGTCCTGTTCAGCAACGGAGAAGGACAACCATGGGTGGTCTCTCATGCTCATGCTCATGCTCATGCTCATACTGAAGCTCAACAATCAAAAATAAGACAGCAACAAAAAAAAGATAGAGAGAAATTTGGCCAAGACCTTCGGATAATCGAGGCTGGACCATATTCATGAAAATATTATTTTCATATATATGAAAGTTATTAAATTTCGTGACCCTAAAACCAGTAGGATTTAATCAAAGCTTTTTTCAGAAATCTCAATTTTTGAAGCATTTTGGCCACTAAAGCGTTTATTTTTAACATCACTGGCGATTAGGCCAGGTCCTTGCGCATATTTTGGTAAAGTACGGTACAGACCTTCAAAGTTTTGCATTTTTTCGAAAAATTGGCCCCAGCAAAAAAGGATCTGGCCTACACGCCAGTAGTGTTTAAAATAAACGCTTTAGTGGCCAAAATGCCTCAAAAATTGAGATCATTGAAAAAATCTTTTTACGTGTTAAATCTCATTTAAAATTCAAATGCAAAGCGCCAGTTCTTGTTGCGTCCAATCCAGTTCATATTTTGGATTTGTGCTCAGTATGCCCACCGGAACAAACCCTTGAATTCCCGCCAAAAAGGCATTTTTGTTACACTCTATGCGTCCTTTTGCATTAAAAGTCTCCATACAATATAAATGTTTGAAATTCTGTATCTTGTGAAGGCATTTTCTGATCGATTCGGTGATTTCGCATCTTCGGAAAAGTTGTAGGGAAAGAATGAATTTTATTATTTAACCTTTTTGCATTCCCAAAATATGTGTTTTTAAATTATCGAAATTTCTTGATATGTTTTAATACAAAATCTGATTAGAGAGATATAAATTTAAAAAAGTATTTTTAAAAGTATCGAAAATGTGGTCAAAAAGCTTCAAAAATATATTATTAATAGCTTAATCAAAGTACTTTACCGAATTTTTGACGAATTGCACCGTTTTGGAATTTATAGTCACTTTTAGATTATAATTTTCGAAAATTTTCATATTTTCACCCAACAAGCCTGTAATTTTCAACTCGTTGTCGTGCTACTTTGTCGCACGTGCATTTTGGGGCAAATTTAGTTAAGCATGCCAGCTCTTAATTACTCACCTTTCGACCTTCACAATTCCCCAAATTTCGATTTCAATCCTGAGAAATTCAATAAAAACCGAAAAAAACTCCGTTTCAATCTTGCCACACCCTGCAAATTGCTGCAAGTGCGACCACTGGCCAAAGGGATTTTGATCAGAACGCGTTTGACAGACCGACTTGCCCGATCTCCGTAAACATTTTAAATAATAACTCTGGACTCCGGCAACCCAATTCAGCCAAACTTTGGGACAATGCACAGAATTGTCAACCACACAAAATGTGTTTATTTTTGTTTATATAGTTTTTTTTGTTATTCAACGACAAACATTCAAACGCGTTTTTCTCAAAACGCCAAAAAGCAACGTACGACAAAATAGCACGACAACGTCGAGCCATTGACCGTAACTCCTGGAACTCTACAGAAGACCCAGAACATCACCACACATCGGTAGACTAGTCCCTTAATCTCCCTGAGGCTATCTGAATATGATCTTAGGTCAAAATCCACCGACCCCTGCCATGCTACGGCGGTCGACCCATTGACCGTAATTCCCGGGACTCTACAGAAGACCCAGAACATCATCACACATCGGTAGACTAGTCCCTGAACCTTCCTGAGGCTATACGGATATGATCTGAGGTCAAAATCCACCGACCTCTGCCTTGTTACGGCGGTAGACCCATTGACCGTAGCTCCCGGGACTTTACAGAAGACCCAGCACATTACCAGAAGTCGGTAGACTAGTCCCTGAACCACCCTGAGGTTATCTGGATATGATCTAAGGTCAAAAACCATCGACCTCTGCTTTGTTACGGCGGTAGACCCGTCGGTCGTAACTCCTGGGGCTCTACAGAAGACCCAGAACATGACCACATACCGGTAGACTAGTCCCTGACCTCCCTGAGGCTATCCGGATATGATCTGAGGTCTAAAACTACCGACCTCTGCCGTGTTACGGCGGTAGACCCATCGGACGTACCTCCCGGGACTCTACAGAAGACCCAGAACATCACCACATATCGGTAGACTAGTCCCTGAACCTCCCTGAGTCTATCTGGATATAATCTAAGGCCAAAAACCATCGACCTCTGCCTTGTTACGGCGGTAGACCCTTCAGGCGTAGCTCTCGGGACTCCACAGAAGACCCAGAACATTTCCACATATCGGTAGACTAGTCCCTGAACCTCCCTGAGGCTATCTGGATATGATCTGAGGTCAAAAAACACCGACCTCTGCCGTGTTACGGCGGTAGACCCATCGGACGTACCTCCCGGGACTCTACAGAAGACCCAGAACATCACCACATATCGGTAGACTAGTCCCTGAACCTCCCTGAGTCTATCTGGATATAATCTAAGGCCAAAAACCATCGACCTCTGCCTTGTTACGGCGGTAGACCCTTCAGGCGTAGCTCTCGGGACTCCACAGAAGACCCAGAACATTTCCACATATCGGTAGACTAGTCCCTGAACCTCCCTGAGGCTATCTGGATATGATCTGAGGTCAAAAAACACCGACCTCTGCCGTGTTACTGCGGTAGACCCATCGGTCGTACCTCCCGGGACTCTACAGAAGACCCAGAACATCACCACATATCGGTAGACTAGTCCCTGAACCTCCCTGAGACGATCTGTGGTCAAAAACCACAGTCAAATCGCCTACCTCATACTTGTACGGCGTTGAACACATAGGCCTTAACTTGACGAAGTTTCGGATGACCTAGAACATCGTAAACCATGTAAATTTGGTGTAGCTGTATAGCTGACTTCATAACGATTCCAAAACAGTATAAATTTGTATAGTTTAGTTGATTTTTTATAAAAATATAGCCCATGTCTCCCATATAGCCAAAATCCCATAAGCCCTGTACCTCGCATATGCGTGCTTCGCATAAGAAACCCCCATATGAGGTGCATATGCGAGGTTTAACTGTATCCAGTACCACTCCCCTCTCTCTCTTAATCGAGTCTCAAGAAGTGGATAGTCTCGTGCGTTCGTGGTATAGTAATAATCGATCGGGAATTTTGTAATTAAAATGAAGAAGTATGCAAAAAATGCTGTTCTCCTCCCGTGTAGAGAGAGAGAGAGAGGCCACGGAATGATGGCGGTGGTGGGGTCGAACAACAGGTCGTTGAGACTCCCGTGACTTGCCGCGTGGAGTTGATGGCACACGCAACAACGCAACGACGACGACGAGGGTGATGATGATGATGATGGGACTTGATCGTGGGTACACTCAGTTGAATAGAAGTTGGGGAGTTCATGAATGAGAAATCATTTCAGCATTTCTTGCCCCCACTGAGTGTACAACACCCGTGAAGAGAGCTTGTCAAGAAGCCAAGAAGCATTCCAGAAACAAAAAAAACCGCTCGGTTCACCGGTCGAGAGAGGAGGTGTGGCGTTGGCCGTTGATTGGAGGACTTGAGCGGGATGGTGCTCAACGACTCGGCGACGTCATCATGGCTGCCGGGTTGCGGCAACCGGGTTTATCCAACGAAACCCACGGGGTGAAACGGGGAAGCAGGCTTCTTTATTAACCATAATGCGAAATTGCCACGGTCTCTTGGGAGACAGAGAAAGAACCTGTTGGGAAGTGACCCTGACCAAGGAGAGATCGTCACCGGGTTGATAAGATCCGACCGAGGCTGATAATGGCCACTGGCCACTGACTGCTAGCTGACTGGCCGGGGGAAGACCTTTCTAATCGGGTTCCCACGTGAAAAAGTGGTGTGAATTGGTTGAGGGAGTGGGGGGAGAGGGGACTCACTTTTTGGGCGCGAGAAACTTGAGTCTGATGGTGTTGATGGGATGACAAGTTGATGCTGTTTTTGGTGGTGACAAAGATGAAGTTTAGAAGGGCCGAAAGAGGTGTTAATTGAAGGGGAAATTATGCGCTCTTTAATTTAAAAGAGGGGTAAGTTGGTCTAGCTGATTCTCTGGTACTTAAGATAAACATGCAACATCATTAGTTGAGCTATCATTATAATTGCTTAAGTTGCAGTTCTCCTCTCAAAATATCATTTATCATCATAACTGATTTCCACTAATTATGATAAGAGTAAATTTTATCATTATTGTAATTTTTGTCATTTTTGTCATTTTTGTCATTTTTGTAATTTTTGTAATTTTTGTCATTTTTGTCATTTTTGTCATTTTTGTCATTTTTGTCATTTTTGTCATTTTTGTCATTTTTGTCATTTTTGTCATTTTTGTCATTTTTGTCATTTTTGTCATTTTTGTCATTTTTGTCATTTTTGTCATTTTTGTCATTTTTGTCATTTTTGTCATTTTTGTCATTTTTGTCATTTTTGTCATTTTTGTCATTTTTGTCATTTTTGTCTCTTTTGTCATTTTTGTCATTTTTGTCATTTTTGTCATTTTTGTCATTTTTGTCATTTTTGTCATTTTTGTCATTTTTGTCATTTTTGTCATTTTTGTCATTTTTGTCATTTTTGTCATTTTTGTCATTTTTGTCATTTTTGTCATTTTTGTCATTTTTGTCGTTTTTGTCGTTTTTGTCATTTTTGTCATTTTTGTCATTTTTGTCATTTTTGTCATTTTTGTCATTTTTGTCATTTTTGTCATTTTTGTCATTTTTGTCATTTTTGTCATTTTTGTCATTTTTGTCATTTTTGTCATTTTTGTCATTTTTGTCATTTTTGTCATTTTTGTCATTTTTGTCATTTTTGTCATTTTTGTCATTTTTGTCATTTTTGTCGTTTTTGTCGTTTTTGTCATTTTTGTCATTTTTGTCATTTTTGTCATTTTTGTCATTTTTGTCATTTTTGTCATTTTTGTCATTTCTGTCATTTTTGTCATTTTTGTCATTTTTGTCATTTTTGTCATTTTTGTCATTTTTGTCATTTTTGTCATTTTTGTCATTTTTGTCATTTTTGTCATTTTTGTCATTTTTGTCATTTTTGTCATTTTTGTCATTTTTGTCATTTTTGTCATTTTTGTCATTTTTGTCATTTTTGTCATTTTTGTCATTTTTGTCATTTTTGTCATTTTTGTCATTTTTGTCTCTTTTGTCATTTTTGTCATTTTTGTCATTTTTGTCATTTTTGTCATTTTTGTCATTTTTGTCATTTTTGTCATTTTTGTCATTTTTGTCATTTTTGTCATTTTTGTCATTTTTGTCATTTTTGTCATTTTTGTCATTTTTGTCATTTTTGTCATTTTTGTCATTTTTGTCATTTTTGTCATTTTTGTCATTTTTGTCGTTTTTGTCGTTTTTGTCATTTTTGTCATTTTTGTCATTTTTGTCATTTTTGTCATTTTTGTCATTTTTGTCATTTCTGTCATTTTTGTCATTTTTGTCATTTTTGTCATTTTTGTCATTTTTGTCATTTTTGTCATTTTTGTCATTTTTGTCATTTTTGTCATTTTTGTCATTTTTGTCATTTTTGTCATTTTTGTCATTTTTGTCATTTTTGTCATTTTTGTCATTTTTGTCATTTTTGTCATTTTTGTCATTTTTGTCATTTTTGTCATTTTTGTCATTTTTGTCATTTTTGTCATTTTTGTCATTTTTGTCATTTTTGTCATTTTTGTCATTTTTGTCATTTTTGTCATTTTTGTCATTTTTGTCATTTTTGTCATTTTTGTCATTTTTATATTTAAAATTCTGCAAAATGCACGACTTGTAATGAAGAAATTTCCTGTTTGCAACTCGAATCTTAAATTCTTTTCTATTCAAATTGGAATATTTCATGCATCTTTTATGTAATTAAAACATGACATTCAACAGAAAAAAAAATAATTACATCCCAAAGAATAATTATTAACACGCCTTAATCTTGTTAAATTCGTCCTTAACTAAGAAAGAGATCCAATTTTTGATACCGATCAATCTCGCCACATACACACTTAATAACATCTTGTTCTTTGTTCTTGGAAAAAATAACTCAAAGAAAATGATGAGGTTCGTCGCCTGTGAAACAGGAAAAAAAAGGAGAAAAAAAATAAATTAACTTTAAAACAATGTACTCCTCACACCAACATTCCCAACAACAACATCAATTTCATTTCACTTATTTGTTTTTTTTTTCTCCTTCTCATATGGATTGGTCAAATTTACTTCCATCTTTCTGATGTCTGGTTTTTTTTTCTTCTTTCATTTATAACATACCACTTGCCTCTTTTCGCACTCGTCATCATCGTCATCGTAATGTTTTTTTGTTGTTGTTGTTGCCTCCACTCATTCAACTCGAATTATGAGACACAAGTGCATGAAGAAAAGTGGAAGAAAATTTTTCGCGCAGCTCCTCCTTCTTCGTGGTTGGATGCAAAATGCAAAATGCAATGGCAGAGTAGCGACGGCACCTGTCTTCTTCGAGTTCTGTGGCCAAGGTGGTGTAAGTGCAGGTGAAATTTTAAAATGGTTTAACTAACTTTGTTTGAAATTATCTAATTTTTTTCAGTATTCAAAGTAATTCATTTTTTTATCATCTTAAATTTAATTCAGAGCAGCTCTAATTACCTTGTGATCATTACTTTATACGTTTTTATTGGAGTCTAAAATGTACCTCGTAACAATTTGACACTTGAAACCTCGGTTGGACAAGCCACTTCTCACTCCAGCACAACAATGGGATATTTAGGGGCATCCCCCACGGAAATAATTACCAACAGAGATTGTATCACACGCTACCAATTAAAAAAAAGCAGCCGTCAACACCGGTTCTGCAAAAAAAAAATGGCCAAAAAAAGAACATCTACCCTATTGTGGCGTGCAGCAAATTGCTCTGCGATATTTGGCAAATTGGTCAAGATATGCGGTCGGCATTAATGTGACACGGGCGGAAGCGGGTTTTCGTAGATTAGCTAATTCGGTTGGCGCGAAAAAGCTTGATCTAAACAAGTGAAACAAAAGATGAGAACACAACTGGAACAATCTGTGAACGGCGATTTGGTCTTGTTGTGAACCTATCAACAACAAGATAAGAAACAGTGGTACTGTGTGAGAGCAATGAAGGCTAACTGCATTTCAGTCAGTCAGTCAGTCAGTCAATTTCAAATTGTAATTTTTATCTAGGAATCCAAAGATTTCCAACAGTCTCAAATTAACACATGGCGAATCTATTGAAGTATTTTTAAATCTAGAACAATTACAAGATATTTCAGACACACATTTATAAATCAATTGACATCAAAATTGAAATCACTACATCAAATAAACAAAATAGTAGTTTATGCAACAAGTTGCAAAAAGAGGATTTTTTCAGCACGAGTCGTACATTTATCCAACGAGGTTCACCGAGTTGGATAAATACGAAGAGTGCTGAAAAAATCAAGTTTTGCAACGAGTTCCATACAACATTTTTTGCAATTCCAAAAAACACACACTGAGTGAAATTTTATGTCAAATTTTCATGTATTTTGTCAATAAATCGTTTAAATCAAAAAAATGTTGAAAAGTGCTACTTTTCAGCATTTATTTTGAAAAGTTTTGCTATTCGATTCTATTATTTTTGGTACAGAAAAGTAGGCTATTTCGTCGTTCAAGAATGACAGGAAAAGTAAGCAGTTTCACGACGGAATTGCAAAAAGTTACTTTTCCCATACCAATTTCAAACAAATTTGAAATCCGTTGCGGGATGCTGGCTCTGCAACGTTTTATCCCAAATATTAAGGTGGTTGTTTTGGGGCCTAATTCAATCAGAAAATAGATTTATCAATAATTTAAATAAAAATGTCATACCATAAGTTTGCTAAATACTTATGAAAACTTTGCAATATTAAATATGTAAACCGAAGCTTGCAACAGTATTCTTTAAGTTCAATATTGTTAATAAATATGTTTATTATGTTTATGGACCGATTGGTTTAGTCCTCACTTTGCCCAAAGCGATTCAATTTTCTACGGGAATTTGTATGGGAAAACCCATTTTTTGGATTTTGATATTTATCAAATCCACGTTTCATACTATATCAAAACCGGACTCATATTCAGATGCTCTGGAATGTGCTCTACAATTTTGCCTAAGAAAGTATGGTGCTAACTTGCTCCTGAAAGAAGATACAGCGTCCTCAAAACTCGTCTAAAACGTGATTTTCGAGCAAAAAACACGTTTTAGACGAGTTTTTAACACACTGTATCTTTTTTTAGGGGCAAGCTAGAACCATTCCCCCTTCGGGAAAGTTGTAGAGAATATTCCGGAGCATCCGAATATGAGTCCGGTTTCGACATAGCATGAAACACGGATTTGATAAGATCAAAATCAAAAAAAAATATTTTCTCCATACAAATGTATATGGAAAATTGAATCGCTTTGCGCAAAGTGAGGACTAAACCAAACGATCCCATGCTTTGAGGAGCTGTTTACGACCCCAAAAGGAACTGAAAAAGTGCTGTGCTCACTAAATTTGGATAAATTTATTTATTTTTCATGCAACCATATTACACCCTGATTCTACAATACTGTTTAATGTTTGGTTAAGAAAATATGATATTTATTCATAAAAATCTAATAATCAAGAAATTTAAATTGTATCAGCTAAATTAGAGTACATAGGTGATTCTTGTATTCTTGATCGTACCAATTCAAAAACTCAGTAAAAACTAAATTTTCAAATGTTAAGCAATTTACAACCTTCAAAAACGTTGTTTCTTGTCTTATTTTGCAAAGTTTGTTGAGTAATTGTCACATAAAACAAATCATTTGACCAGTTTCCTGAACTGTTATTTAAATAGTTCCCAAAGAAATATGAAATCATTTTAAACAAAAAACTTTAAAAATAGATATCTAAGAAAACTCTCGATATTGCTCTTTGGAGCGATGTAAAGCTTCAAAGAAATTTTAAAAAGACTCTAGAGAAGTTTTGAAAAAATAGAAAATTAAGACATTTGCAAATTGACAGAAAATGACAAATAAAATATTCGAAAAATTCTAAATGATGTAAAAGATCATAAGAGTACAAGAAAATTTTACATTTTTATCTATCTGTATCAACTCTATATGATATCTTTTTAAGATATGTTATAAATGAAAAGATTCAAAATTTAGATCAATAATATTTTAAGGCTTTATATCATGATTATTTATTTGATTATTTGTTTCTAAATTGGATAAATTTCGATTTACAGTCCAGACTCGATTACACAACTCGACAATTTTGAAGTTGATGTCAGTAAACGCCTCAGTTTCGTCAAGGTATGCTAGATTTGGGCTCCCTGAACACGCTCCAATCAACAGAATAACATTTTAGTAAATTCTCTACAAATAAATAAAACTGTAAATTTGAGTATAAATGCTATGACAACATGTTAAACAACCGTGCGTTCCCTCATATAAGCAACCATGCGCAAAACCCTTATTTTTGCTACCCCCATAGAAAAACGTGGGTGTGCATGGTCGCTTAAGATAATTTCATAGAATTTGAACCCAAATATAAAATTTTATTTATTGGCAGGGAATCCACTAAAAGTCAATTTTATCGATTGGAGCGTGTTCAGGAAGACCAAATCTATCATACCTTGACGAAACTGAGACGTTTACTGATGTCAACTTCAAAAATGTCGAGTTGTGTTATCCGAAGACCTTCGAAAAATTGCACTTAAGATGATCAAATCACACATTTTTTTCCTTTGGCTTATTTTTGATTGTCGAGCTTAGGTATGACTTTTAAACTACACTGGTGGGATTTAGAACTTTTAGATCTAAAATGGCGGCGATGAAATATTGAAAAAAAATACATTTTGTAATTTAACGGTGCACACCAACCAGAGCTTTTGCACTAGGGCGTCCCAAAAAAATGAAAAATTGTCAAATATTTGGTGCTCGCCCCTAGAATGATGGATTAGGATGTCAGGAATACTGTTTTCATACAACAAAAAAATCCCAAAAATAGTTTACAACTCGCGCGCGGAGCTTGAAAGAAAAAAGTGCATCCATAAAAGCTTGTGTTTGGGCATGGCAGGGCGTTCAAGGGAGAAAAAATTGTATTTCTTAGCTAAAAAAATTCAAACAGCACTCTCCAAAACGAGCCAAAAACATTGCAGCCAAAACTAATGCATTTAGCTTATAGGAAATTTTACGGAGATCATTTTGCTTTTTTTGTCCATGCAAAGCCGAGATATTTGCATTTAAGTGAACAAAAAGTGATGAATTTTCAAAATTCTTATTATATAAGCGTTTTAGCATAAAACATTAATTGGCTACTATGATTACAAACGGGAAGGCAAATATTTTGCTCTCAAAAACGATATTTGTTAATAACATTTCATGAAAAAACATGATATTTTCTCACAATAATTGATATGTCAGATTAAAAAGAATTGGAAATGGAAATGTATGTAGCAGGACTTGGCCATGACAACAGTATGTTTCAACTGAGACGGTTCGGTTAGTAACCACCATATATCACAAGAACCTTTAAAGCGAATATCTTTCTATGGCTAACGATTTCTTCTGAAATTGTACAGACATAGAACGGTAATGCAGATGACTCGGGCCAGGCAATCCACGACTCCCTCGTCCAGTTCATGAGCATATGAGATGGTCCTGGGCTGTTTTTATGACGGTGTTAGTAGTTATATAATGGTTTGATATGTTATACCTTGTGACATTATTTCGCCACTACGGATCAATTCAGTTCTAGAGCATTAACTCCATGATGGCCGACTGGTTAGCGTCCCAGACCATCAATCCAAAGGTGTGAGTTCGAATCCCACCTGATTCTTAAAGGTTTTTTGTGCATATTCAAAGTTCAATTCCTGATTCAAAAATTTCAAGGAAACCGCCAGGATTTGATCCCTGAACCTTCTGCTTTCGAGGCAAAAGCCGCAACCATTAAGCCACGGAGCCGGTTAAAAAGAATTGGAAATGGAAATGATGAAATAATAATATTTTAGTAATTATTTGTTTGTTTTTTAGGAAAAAAAAATATTATTTAGAAGATAAATGGTAAATTTTTAACATATCACTATATTTTGTATGGACTATTTTTTTCAACAATTTTTGATCAGTTTTTAAGTACTTTTGTGCATTTATTTTCCAATAAAATATGTTGTGGCAACAATCCACACATAAAATCCATATGGTACACTTGCCCTTGTGATTGTTCCTCTTGCCCCTCTTTCCCCTGCAACAAAGTTTGACTTTTTTTACAATCACGTTTTTGCAAGATTTGGTCCCTAAGTTTGACAATTTTGGAATAAGACGACAACAATTTCCTTCGTTGCTGTGCACCCTTAATACAAATTTGATTGAAATGATCAAGTCTGGACTGTTAAAGTATTTATATTAGTATTAATATTTTATAGATTCTGTTTAAAATGCACGCTGAGTTGGTTATACGGTTTTCTAGGCCCTAAGAATAAAAATATAATTCAACTCAAAACAATGCTCGAGCTTGAGCTGGCACAGTCCCTGCGAAATATGTTGGCTGACATATCGGGCGGTCAGTCAAAAAAACAGCTAGAAGTCGCATGGCAAAAAACGATTGCTAGACAGAGATAGCAGATATGATGCAAACAAACCCCCAGCTGCCATGTAAATTTCGTGCTAGAAAGCCTAATGTGAGTTAATCCAACAACATACCTATAGGTATAGAAGATTGCTATAGAAGATTGCAAATTTACAGAAATATTTGAAAGGGTTGCAAGAAAAAAATCAGTAAGCAGCACAAACTTTGCTTCAAAACGGTCCAAATTCTCAACATTCAAACCAGAAATTTGTACAACTCTCACTGGTTCCATACCGACCCGACCCTGCGACACCACATATCATATCTGCGTCGTCGTCGTCGTCGTTGCTCCCCGAACCCCCTGAAAATCACGACTCAAAATTCCCGGAATATAGATGGACCACATTTGCATACAAATGTCAATTTAATCGACTAATGATTGAATAATATGGGACTGCACACTGGATCCGGACAGAAGACCAGCGGCAGCGGCAGCGAACCGTTTTTGTGGTTCTGATTGCGAACCAGCGATAAAATGCTCTTTTTGAAAGTTTTTATCTGTTCCCTTTTTTTTCGATGAGGAGAAGATTTCAAAAATTGAATCTCAAACCGTTTTCTTTCAAATGATGATGATGATGACGATCGCGCGCATAACTGATTATCTTCGTGGAGGGGATATTCTCGAATGTCGTCGTCTGGAGAAGGAATTTTTTGAGCGCCCAAGAAAAGAGTAAACTTCCTCGGCATGGGGTCGTGTCACCCCGCTGGGGTCCCCCGCGCCTGTGTTGTTTGTGGTCGAGAAAATAGAAACTTTATTGCGCTGTCAACATTGCCTGGCTTGATTTTAACGAGCTTAAGAATTATTGTCAGGGGAGGACGGAACAAGAAGACGGTGATGAGCTTTCCGAGAATGTCGATTTCATTAGTGACTGATGAGTGTGGACTGTTAGAAGAGTGTTAAGTTCTTTTTTGGACCACCCTGAAAAGTCTTATGTCACTTCTATGTGTCAAAAAAATGTCTAAAAGGAAATTTTGCAATAAAATTTTGACCTTAGAAATTACTATGAGATTTTGAATAGATATATAAACCTTAAAATAACAACTCTTTCCCAGTCCAAATATCGTCGCGTTTAAACCACATTAACACCTTGGGATTAGTCCAACACACTCCGTTTCCCATGTTTGTTGACTTTTCACACCCATTTCCGCGCGTGTTTATTTTGAAAAAGAGTTTCCCCCCAGCCGAGATTCCTTTAACAACCCCGACGAGGAAGATTGAGACGAAGAACCTGGAAGAAGGAACGACAATACGACGAACTGTCAAACGTGCCAAGGTTTCTTGAAAAAGGTGGGAACTTTCTTTTTCCTCATTTGAGGGCATAAAAGGTAAGTTATTTTGAATTATCCTTACAATAAAGAATGATTGATAAACATCAATTTACAAAAAATAATATAATCCCACCATTTTGTAGAAATCTTGGTATTAGATTAAAACAGCCATCTGCCATTTAAAGACAATTTTTTTAAACTAAATTGAATTTTCCTCTAATCTAAAACTTCACCTCCTTCTTACAGAACTCCTAACACCACCTAAAACAGAAGCCCAGCACAACAAGAAGGTGCGATGTCCCGCGGCGGCGGCGCAGTGGATGCGGGTAGTTGTTGGTAGATGCATAAAACTGAAGCATCGGGTTGGACGCACCGAACGACCGGGGTGTGCTCCAGTTTCCCATCAGGGCGAGCAAAAGTGGACCATGCAGCGAGCATCTAATGCAGCGAAAGAGAGAGTAGTTATGGACATAACATTTATGCGAATTGGTTTGGATGAAGCAGCTGCGAGTGAGGAAAATGAGAACTCTTTGCGAAACATCGTGCAAAAAAAAATGATGAATGACTTCAACAAAAACAGAAATAAAAATTAATTGAGGAAACCAAAATTTGCGTTAAAATAGATTGTTTTATCATAAAAAAAGATTATTTTTTGCGCATTTTGCACTTTACTAGAGTCTTGCGCAAATATTGTCATCACAGTATTTTTTCATCACAGTGTAAACTAATGTCAAAAACATAAACAATGACTTTTACATCCCGCCGTTTGGCATGCATGATTTTTAAAACCCGCCAAACAAATCGCAGCAAACTGAGGGTTGCGAAGTGAAAAACTTGTATTTTTTGTTTTTGACGGAAGTGGTGCAGTATCGTCGGAGGATTTATTTTCCGGCTAATTCACATTTAGCCAGATCGGAGTTTGGAGGAAATTCTACTGCCCGGAGGCCAGCCAGAGTCGCAGCATTAAGGTTAGTTGACAGAATCTTCCCTTTTATATATATATTTAACAAATTGCTCATTTGGTTCACAGGCCGTCAAAAATCCGAAACGCAGAATAACCCGGACCCCAAATACGATTCGTTTTGGCTGTCCAGATAGGAGACTATTTGTATTCTAAAAAGTGAGAGTTGCTGTTCCACACAAAATGTTTATAAAAAAATTACCGGATACTCAATTTAAAATAAAAGACAAAAATACTACATACTATTCAAGTTGTTGTTTTAAAAAAGATCTCCTACGTAAAAGCGTTGTAACACCGTTCTATAATGTAATTAATCTTTGATTCACAAGAAAAACTCGTAGAATCCTATTATTTATGTGATTCAAAACCCTGAAATGAATCGCGTTCAGTTTTGAAAAAATCCGTATTTATTTTTAATTTGAAGCCGTCAATCAGTTCTACGGAAATCTGAAAGAATTCCCTGTATTCAATCCAGATTTACAAATATTTTCACCACAATTAATCATTAAAGGATTATTTTTACCTAAAGAAAATGTATCTCAAAATGTATATAACAATCATTGATTAATGACGATTTCAATAACGTTCACGTCACGTTAATGTAAAAAATATATATGGGTAAATCCAAGGTAAGTCCGTTAAATTGTCATCAGTTCCTTTTTTGTTTGGCGGCAACCAAATAACAGTTTATTTTTTTATTTTTCAAGCATTTGCAACAAAGTTTAAAAATTCTTAAAACGTGAATTTTTGAGGGCATTATACATCGCAGGCGAAATTAATTTATCACATGCAAAAAGAACATTTCCTGCGTCTCTCAGCCCCAATCCAATCATCTTGTGGGGCAAACCCTCTGCATTATACAGTTTTGCACCGGATTATTCTGCGTTTCGGGTTTTTGACGACCTGTGAACCAAATGAGCAAATTGTTAAAAATATATATTAAAAGGAAAATTCTGTCAACTAACCTTAACGCTGCGACACTGGCTGGCCTCCGGGCAGCAGAATTTCCTCCAAACTCCGATCTGGTTCACATTTAGTCGGAAAATAAATCCTTCGACGAAACTCCACCACTTCCGTCAAAACCAAAAAAGAAATTACAAGTTTTTCGCTTCGCAACTTCCAGTTTGCTGCGATTTGTTTGGCGGGATTTAAAAATCATGCATGCCAAACGGCGGGATGTAAAAGTCATTGTTTATGTTTTTGACATTAGTTTACATAAAGAATATAATGGAAATTATTGATATGATTTTTCATCTTGAACTTTGAAAAATATTTGGACCAGCCTCACTATGAACTAGAATGGCTCGTCGTTATAAGGAAATTTTCAAAAATCGTTAAATCAAATCAGAACAGGATTGGTATAACCACAACTTTTTTTTTTTTATTGCAAACTTTCTTCACACGTGATACCCAAAAGATAATTTCTCCAGAACTTCTCGAAGAAAATCAATCGGTGGAAGATTTTTTGAGAATTTCCTTGTCTACACCACTTAAAATTAATGGTTTCGCATTGTTTACATACATTGCCCATCTGCAAAAGGTGACAGATCATTTTTCGACGTGTTACGGTACACCTGCAAGTGTAGTAGGGAAATAGATGTTCCGCCGAATAATCAAGATGATGATTTTGAGAAATTTTTTACCGATTTTTTTAAATTACTTTAATTTATGAATGGTTATTTTTTAATTTATTTTCAATGGAAATCAAATCAACGTAAATTAATAACATTATATTTTTAACCACGATCACATCGAAGCATCCTCAAGCCGAAGCATCCGCGGTTCAAGTCCCGTCCCAATCGCATGCTTTTTTTTTTTTTTTGCTTGCACTTTCCGTATCGCACCCTGGAATCCTGGAAGACAACAACAAGAACATCCCAGAGCTCTCCTCGGATGACTTCTCAAAGTGGCGTGCTTCGGGGGAGATTATTGCAAAATCCGGTAGGGGGTTTGAAATTTTATGCGAAAATAATGATCATCGTTTAGTGATGTGGTCATTTTTCGACGTTTTTTTTCTTTCTTTTCTCTTTACGATGAGGTTTTTAAGGGGGAGAGAAGAAAGAGGAGGCAAATCTGCGCAAAAGGCATGATGCTCGTGATGATGAATATTGATAAAAACGTGTTCTGAGCTGATCCTGGTGTCGTATTTGGATACGGAGTCGAGTCTCACTCTCTTGGCGATGTTTTTGTTTTGACTTCTGTGAGTTTACGAGAAGATATCGCGTTTTGGGGTTGTGCAGTTCAGTGGCTTTGGATGCATTTTGTTTATTGGTTTTCTAACGGAGGGAATGTGGAAATTTGGTTTCTTGTGGCATGCACCTGTTGATTTAAAATATTTAATTTAGATATTTTGAAACAGGGTAAATTAATTTGTACTGAAAGTGTTATTTTATTCAACATAAAACTCATGTGTTTTTAATGACGCGTTCTTTTAACAGAAAACAACTTAACAACACAAAACAACCTATTACTAACCTGACCTCTCTCTTCATTTGATTCGAGTTCAAAGGCCCACTTCAAAGCTTTAACTCTCAGAAAAGCGCGTTACGACGATCGATCTCGCTTTCGACGCACGATTTGAGACTCATTAACACTTGTTTACGTCATTTTGGAAAACTCTGCGCCGGATCCGAACCGGCGAGGAAAAGAAGTTGTCCATTTCCACGAAATTGAAGTGAGGAATAAAAAGAAGGAAAGAAGAAAACAGCTAAACACACTTCCTCAATGTGGTGCACTTTTTATCACTGCTTCGAGTTTTTTTTTTCTCCACGTTGTTGGACAGAAGAAGACGAAGAAGTTGGAGAGAAACAGAGCCTACAGAGATGTCCAGCGCAGCTTCCAGCGAGCTCGCGGAGAAATTAATTGCCGGTTATAAAGCTATTTACCATAGATTTTTCCTTTGGCGTGGAGTGTGTGTGCGTTGCTGCATTTCTCTTTCTCGAGCTCTCGTTGACTCTTTGCGAGCTGAAGATTGAAAATGTTGTAAATTTACTTGTTATTAAATTTTACAATAAATAAAATTGAAAGATTAAAACAACGGATCGTGAGCGGGGAGCTTTTGGAAGTGCATGAATTCATTGTTATCCGAGCATTCGTTGGTGAAGGTTGTCTGAATCAACATGACTCGTCGCGTCCCGGCGCAAAACGCCGGCAATATTGCCCTACCTGCGGCTCAAGCAGGCAAAAAAGTGGGAATTTCCAAAAGGAAGGTTGAGGCCTCAACTGATGGCCAAAAACCGGGAATTTCCAAAAGGAAGGTGCTTTTGGAAGTGACATCGAACAGCAAAAAGACGAAAAAGAGCGACGGTACTGTACCGATGGATGAGGAGGAGGAGAACTCTTCATCGCACGAGGAGCAGCTATTGAAGAACAACAAGTTTGCTGGACTGCCTGACGAGGACCAGGTAGCGGAAGCAAAGGAGAATGAAGTGAAACAGCGAAAGGAGAAACTGCCTCCTTTTTATGTGAGGCAATCAGCAGCAACGATCGACTTTCGTGCGGGGCTTGTTGAACTCATCAAGTCTGGGAAAGTCCAAGGCAACATTCGTCTGTGTCAAGACGGATTTAAGGTGCTGGTGCAATCCAGGCAGCACTATCAACTGGTCAAGGATTACTTGACCGAAAACGAGGCGGAGTACTTTACCCATGATGTCGTCATGGATAAGCCGTACAAAATCGTCGTCAGAGGTCTGTACGACATGCCAGTGGAGGAATTAGCTGCCGAGCTAAAAGTTTTGAAACTGGATGTGTTGGCCGTGCACAAAATGAGCCGACGCAACAAAGACATCAAGTACCGTGACCAGCTCTACCTGCTGCATTTGGCTAAGGGATCGACGACGCTTCCTGAGCTGAAGGCAATTCGAGCGGTTTTCAACATCATCGTGTCGTGGGAGCGATACCGACCAGTGCATCGTGACGTCACACAATGCTTCAACTGCCTGGGTTTCGGGCACGGAGGTAAGAACTGCCACCTGAAGCGTCGTTGCGCCAAATGTGGTACCGATGCGCACATCACATCCCAGTGCATCCAAGATTCGCTGGTGAAGTGCCTCAACTGCAACGGTGAGCACTCGTCAACCGACCGAAAGTGCCCCAAGAGAGCTGAGTTCGTGAAAATTCGGCAGCAAGCATCGACGAAGAATCAGCCTCAGCGTCGTAGAACTCCTCCAGCCCTGGTGGAGCAAAATTTTCCACCTCTTCAACCGCGACGCCAGGTCCCGAACTTGGCACCGTTGCCGTTGGATCCCAGGAAGAGAGCTGAGATGAATCATCCCCGGCCGGGTTCCAGCCAGGAGCCGAGACCGCCACCACCGGGCTTCAGCCAGGAGCCAAGACCAACCCAAGAACCAGCAGTTGAGGAAAATGGTAATGATCTTTACACCTCAACCGAACTCCTCAATATTTTCAAACAGATGTCCGCTGCACTGCGTGGATGCAAAACCAAGACCCAGCAGATTGAAGTGCTGACCTCGTTCGTCATCCAGTATGGATCGTAGGTCCCTCAAGCTGCTGAATTGGAACGCTTGCTCCATTAGGAGGAAGCACTTAGAGCTGGTGGATTTTCTTCGCGAGAAGGAGATCGACGTAGCTGCCATCACGGAAACTCATCTGAAGCCTGGTGAAAAAGTTTATCTGCAAAACTACAAGATCGCGACGCAGCTCGATAGGACCACCTCTGGAGGAGGAGGTGTGCTTGTCGCTGTTCATCGTGATCTCAAGCCACGCCGGCTGCCACACTTTAAGCTGGACATCATCGAGGCCGTTGGAGTGGAAATTTCCACTTCGGTTGGCCCAGTACTCTTCATTGCTGCATACTGCCCACGTCAGGTGAATGCCAGAGATGGTTCAGCAGCAAAACTGAAGAGCGATATCCAGAAGCTGACACGGCGGAGCGCAAAGTACATCATCGCTGGTGACCTCAACGCGAAGCATGAAGTTTGGGGCAATAGCAGGAGGAATCGGAACGGAGTGATTCTGCAAAACGATCTGCAAAACGGATACTACAACGTTGTGAGTCCAGATCGTCCAACGAGGGTGGCTCGGTCTGGGAATCACTCAATCATCGACTTCTTCATTACCAATATGGCTGAGAACGTGGCTCATCCTGAGGTGTTTGAAGAGTTGAGTTCTGATCACTATCCGGTGGTTGTGGAGGTTGGAGCTTCCGTTACTCCGCAGCGGCAACCAACACGGAAAGATTACCACAACGTTGACTGGCAGCAGTTTCAGCAAGTGGTCGACAGCAACATCGACTATGATCAACACCCGGAAACTTCTGCTGATATTGATTGTTCGCTGGAAATGATCCAGCAGGCTATCAACCAAGCAGAGGCTGCCAACGTTCGGGAGGTTCCTGTTAATATTAAGGTAACTGATATTGACGTAGATACTAAACACTTAATTAGACTTAGGAATGTTTATAGGAGACAATATCAACGGACTGGGGACTATGACAAAAAGATTTCAGTTAACAATTTAAACAAAATCATACAAGACCGACTTGACAATATCAGAAATCAAGAATTTTCAAAACATGTAAGCCAGCTTGGGAATTATTCAAAACCATTTTGGAAACTTTCAAAAGTTCTTAAAAACAAACCAAAGCCTATTCCTCCTCTTATTGTTGAGGATTCTCCTTTGATTACATCCGAGGAAAAGGCAAATGCACTTGGGCTTCATTTTGTTAGTTCACATAATCTTGGCGCTTCCATGACCAGCCGTAAAGAAACATCAGTTGCCAATAGTATTTCAACAATCAATGACTCTACCTTTGAATTTCCTGCAGATTCCCATGTTTCTGGTGAGGAAGTCAAAGTTGCAGTAAAACAAATGAAAAATATGAAAGCTCCTGGCTTTGATAACATTTTTAATCTGGTGTTGAAAAAACAGAGTGATCAGTTCTTTCAACATCTAGCCAATATTTTCAATAAATGTTTGCAACTTGGTTACTTCCCCACCAATTGGAAACTGGGCAAAGTCATACCAATTTTGAAGCCTCAAAAAGATCCAACATCGCCAACAAGTTATCGTCCCATTAGTCTTTTGAGTAGTCTGTCCAAACTCTTTGAGAAGGTCATCTATTCAAGGCTTTTGGATTTTACCAACGATAATAATATAATTTTGAATGAACAGTTTGGCTTCCGAAAGGGACATAATACTGCTCATCAGCTTACGAGAGTAACTAAAATCATCAAGCAGAACAAGCTTGAGTCTAAATCAACTGCTATGGCTTTGTTGGATGTTGAGAAGGCTTTTGACAATGTTTGGCATGATGGTTTGATACATAAACTGTATTTATACGGTTTTCCAATGTATCTTATCAAAATTATCCAGCACTATCTTTCGGAGAGATCGTTCAGGGTTTTTCTGAATGGGATTGCTTCTGGATTATTCAACATTGATGCTGGGGTTCCCCAAGGAAGTATTCTTGGCCCACTTCTGTACAATATTTTTACATCTGATTTGCCTACTCTTCCTGGTAATGGTGTGTTGTCACTTTTTGCTGATGACACTGCCGTTATTTATAAGGGTAAAATAACCAGATATTTAGTTGGCCGTCTTCAGAAGGGTCTTGACGTTCTTTCCGAATACTTTGGCGACTGGAAAATTCGCATAAATGCAGCCAAAACTCAAACCATCATTTTTCCACTTTCCAAATCGGCCAGATTTGCCCCAAAGGATGATGTTTTGATTAAAATGAATGATGTTTCAATACCCTGGTCAAAGGAAGTTGTCTATTTAGGTCTCATACTTGACTCGAAACTATTGTTTCGGCAGCATGTAGATAAAATATTGAACAAGTGCAGCATTCTCATCAGGTGTTTGTATCCTTTAATTAACAGAAAATCAAAACTATCTTTGAAAAATAAGCTAGCAGTTTACAAACAAATAATTTACCCCGTTATTGAGTATGCAGTACCTGTTTGGGAGTGTTGCGCTAGAACTCATAAATTGAAGCTCCAGCGTGTCCAAAACAAGGTACTCAAAATGGTTTTGAATGTTCCTGGCTGGACAAGATCAAGTGAGGTTCATGAATTAGCAGAAGTAAAAATGTTGGATCAGAAGATTCAAGAAAAATGTTTGAAATTCAGGGAAAAATGTGCTATTTCTGAATACCCCTTGATTCAAGGATTGGTTTAGTTTATTGTAAGTTTAAGTTAGTTTTAGGTTAGGTTATGTTTTCTTAACATTTTTTTTTCCTCATTGTACCTAGTGTTACAAAAATGATAAATCATATACTTTTAAAGTTAAGAAAATGAACAGTGTTTAAATCACGAAAAGCAAACTAAAGCTGAAGAGCCACAGCTGACCACTTATTATGTAAACCAAATGTAATTATTATAAGAAAGATTCAATAAAGTATATTTAATTATTATTATTATTATTAAGTGCATGAATTTATTATGAAAAAAAAAACCGAGGCGTTTATTTAAGTTGATAGCTACCCGAGCAGACGGAAATAACTTGGGAAGGTCAGTTTTTGATATTGTGAGAAGATCGTTGTTAAAATAACAAAAATCAATAACAAAGACCAACAACACAGATGGAATTCCTGGCTCTGTGAAAATAATAACAGTTTTTGTTATTCACACCCCGGGCAGACGGTAATAACAAAATTCATGCCATCAAAATAACAAAAAATGTTATGGATTCTTCTTGAAAAATCCATTTTTGCATAAGGCTTTAATAACAGTTTATGTAATCATAATAAAATTTGTTATTGGTCTGTTATTGTTATTGGCAGTCTATCAATGCCAAAACAATTTTGCAATAACGTTTTTTGTTATAGAAGAATACCTCCAACTGTTATTTGGATGATCGGATAAGTTGTTAAAATAACAAAAAATAATAACAAAGATTTGTTCGGAAAATAACTAAAAATGTGATAAGTCTGTAATTACAATAACAATCTAATAACAAAAAAATCATAACAACGAATAACAAATCTTGTTATAAATAACATAAAATGTTATTGGCCTAGAATTTTCAAATATCAGAAAATGTGATTCCCAAGTTATTACCGTCTGCTCGGGACTTCAAAAATTCTCAATAAATAAATCAATTCCATTAGGGAATATAACAAAATTTAAAATTGAACTCTCAATAGTTAATTTTATCGGATTAATTTTAACGAGAAACCCCATTTCATGGTGAAATAAATGACCCCGATGAAATTGGTCAAAATTATTTCATAGTTCTAGCCAATTTTAGTAAAATTCCTTAGGGGGTATATCAAATAATTAAAAAAATCAACTTTCAAAATTTCATTTCTTTTAGAATAACTTTAGCTTAAGGACCCCATATCATGGCCAAAATAATGATCCCGAAGAAATTGGTCAAAATTATCCCACAGTTCTAATCATTTTAAACAAAGTCCTTTAAGGAGGTACTTTTCAGAATAATTTTAAAATTTCAACTTTTCAGAATAATTTTAGCTTAAGGACCCCATTTCATGGCCAAAATAATGACCCCGACGAAATTAGACAAAATTATCCCAAAGATCTAAACATATTTAACAAAAGAAAAAATAATAACAGATTGTGTTATGGACACTTAGAAACTTTTCCATTTGTGCGATTTATGGTAATTTTATTTCTAAGTCAGTATACCGAACGAATAACAAATTTTGTTATTAGGAGAGTTTTTGAAATGGATAACAATCCCTCTTATTAGCGTGTTATTAAACATTTTCAATATAATATCACTTCAATACCAAATTTTGTTATTTTATCAGATACTGTTATTATTTTTCTTCTTGAAGTTGGACTTCAGGATAAACTAATAACACTTTTTGTTATTTTAACAGGATTTGTTATTGAAATATTATTAATTTTGCTATTACCGTCTGCCCGGGTAGTTTTAGATATTTTTCGACTCGCAGTCGTTGAAAGCAGCTCAAACACTTAATTGTGTACTTTATCCAACGTTCATCGTTCAATATTACACCCTTTTGAAATGTTAGTCTTGATTTAAAAAAATTAAAATATTGTTTTTGAAAAGATCGGAAAATTTTACGAATGTTTCATATTTTTGCATTTTAAATCGGACCATTATTTGCTGAGATATTGACATTAGAAAATTGTGGGTTGTTTGGGTGAGACTTAGAAAACATCAATTTACTCAGCAACTAAGTGTCGTATCAACAAAGTTCAAAAAAACAAAATATAGAGAATTTTTTTTTGAATAACTTGCGACTATTTTCAAAAAAGTTACCTAAAAAAGGCTTTAACTTGAAAACGGTGCACTTTATCAAAATTTCACTAAAGTACTTTTTGATTGCTAATTTCATTTTACATCGACATGTTGAAGTTGAAAAATATTTGCGGCCAATATTTCGATTTTTTGAAAAAAAATTGTAAAGGAAATATGCCCATTTTAAGCCTAATAAACGATCGTGTTTGAATGATGCTGGATAATCTAGATTGTTCCTTGAAATTCACTAAAACCAAGTACACCAACGGGTAGAGCAACTTTTTGTGAACATTTTTGTTTATTTTCACTTTTATTAAAAGTTATGCTATTCCTTTTACAAGCATTTAAAAAATATATATCAAAAATGCATTCTAATCAGTCGAGTGCATTGTGCCACGCCCATTTTTCTATTTTCAGCTTAGTTCTTTTTTTCTTCCAGCGCTCTTTTGGGTCTGCTAAGTGCTGCAAAAATTGATGAACTTTTAAACGAACACTCACGAAAAGTAGCATTTATAGCGAAAGTTTCCTGGCATCACTGGCTCACTCCAACAGGCACTGCACCAGAATGTTGGTGGTGTTGGTGGCCACCCTTTGTTCTTTATTTGCCTTCGCTCCTCGCTCGGTTTTCTTCAGCCTTCGATTAGAATCGGTATTCAAAATTGAAACGTCAAAAGACTTAGCGCGTTTGTTTTTTTGTTGGTGCTTGCTTATTATTTACATTTTTTGGGATTATTTTTCAAGTGAGTGACTAAGTAATGGTCAAAAGAAAATGTTGCCGGTAATTGGAAGCAATTTTATATCTTAAGCGCCTTGAAATCGTTAGCGCAAGTTAAAAGATATTGATGGCGACTTTCGTTAAGCAGTTAACCTCTGATCTTGCGTGTGGATGTGTGGGCCATCAAAATGATGAGAAATGGTCTCGCAAAATACAAATTATGATCAAAAGTGCATTAAATTTGATCTTTTTGGCCAGTAAGTGGCATAAATTTGCGTGCTTACTCGAGGCGGTGCTGTTACTGGTAAGTTTATAGCCTGAAAAGTATTTTTGGAACTTTAATCGAGCATCAAACTCTCCATATGACGAAGATAGGTGTTTGATTAGAAAGGGTATATTTCCCCTATTAATTCAAAAAAATATAACTCGGTCAAAGACTTTTTGCCCATACTGGAAGTTTGTGAAAAGTTGGCGTTGTCCTCTAAAACATATCAGAAAAAAAAAAAATAGCGTTTTTTGCAAAGCAAGTTTTAGTGTGACAAATAGTGAAATTTAAAAACAGCAATTTTTTTTCCAAGTACCATTTTTTCAGTGTAGTCCATATCCATAGCTACAACCGAAGACACCAAATCGATCAGAAAATTCTTTCAAAAAATACAGATTTTTGAATTTTCACATATCATTGACAGCTGCCAAATTTGTATGGAAAATTATATGAACAAACTAATGATGCAAAATGGCTTCTTTGGGCATACCGAAGGCACCAAAAAAGTTTCAGTCGGATTAAAAAATACAACAAAAATCGAATGACCGAAATCTGAGGGAACTGCTCATGTAATAAAATGAACTGAAAATCGATCGTATAACCTAATTTTGTGCCTTCCAAATATTATAAGAAAACTTTTTTTTTTTGTCAATCAAGTATGCCATACCGTTAAAGTCATTTTGGCAGCATCAACATTTCATCGTACTGGAAATATCAAAAAAGTAAATCTTAAGGCCAAATGAGCAACTGTTCCTCGTGCCCTACACGGTTATCTTGCCCCACTTTCCCCTATTTTTTTAAGGCTCAAAAGATTTTTTTGACACCTGAAACTTTTTCAAAAATTTCAAAAATTATAGAATACGGATTTAGAGCACATGAAATTTTGGTTGAAAAAAAGTTATTATTTCCGTGAACCTATTTTTGGAAAAAAAAACAGCCTTTCACGACGATATCGTCTATCCTAACCTATCATTACTATCGTGCCATTTGTCCTCGTCCCAAGGTCATCCTCTAGATGGCACCACCCTGAAACACAAAAAACTCCTCGAAAACGTCAGGTCCCACACAAATTTAGCCCCAATTATGTCTAATTTTGTGACCGTTCTCACCAATTTCGGTCTGACGTCTGCGGAAAGAATTGAAACCCCCGTTCTCGTGAAAAAAAAAACAGTCGAATCGAATCCAACACGCACATGGTGTCAACCTGGATTGGGCCAAAGTCACACGAAAGATGGCCACTACCTTTTTTTGCCCCGCTAATCTGAGTGGCATCTGGCCGCAAATTTGGCGCGCAAAAAGTGAGCCTAAATATCCGTTCTCTGTGTGTCGCGACTTGATTTCAAGCGACGAACCCGCACCAACTTTTTGTTGTTGTTTTTTGCAGCGCCGCCGGAACAGAGCGAGAGTCCGGACGACCGGTGGTCTCCGACTGTAATTACGCGGGAAAGAATATCAAAATGTATCCATCTCCGGGAGACGACTGCTTTTTTTTTTGTTCAGTTCCGACCAAATTAATAACACGTCTGCGATGCAGCGACGAACCCCGTATCGAATTGGTGGGTTTCGGTTGAACTTTTTTTTCCTTCTGGTTTGTCAAATTTAATTTAAAACACAGGAAATATGACCGTGTAGCGGAAGTTGTAGTCGGCTGTGTCTGTCTCTGTTTCTGGCGAGAACCGCGAGAAAATTATGAATTCTCATCGGGATGGAACGGAAACAATAGTTTTGAGGCATGGAAATTCGTGGGAGTCTTGATGAAATGCGGTTTGCAGGACTTGAAGGTTGTGATTAGCAGATATTTTTAGATGTGTGATTGTTATATAGGTTGAAATAAATAACCTTTCTCCCATAGAAGGGCTTTGGAGTTCAACTTGATCAAAAATCTTTCAAAAAAATTGTTCTATTTTTTGTTACTTCTAAGGCTGGATTTTCATGGATTGTGCAACGACATCGAGAGCACGAGCATCGAACCAACTCGATGCTCGTGGCTTGCGTTACTTCATTTAGCTTATACACAACCCCAAAATCGACTTTCCGGAATAAGGAACACTTGCATGCAAGTTAACGAAGGATGGAAAATGACAGATTCAAACGTAAACAAAGCAGCATTGCGTGGCGATCGGAACTCCAGAACAACTTTTGAAATAAGCTGATATTGTTCAATAAATCTTTTTCAAAAAGGCGTATGATTAGACTAGCGCATAATTTAATTAAATAAAACCATTTGCCTCATGTTCGTTGGGAAAAATCATGCAAAAAAGATGAGAGATAATTGAGGTTTTGCAGCGCGACTGTGTTTCAAATGTAGGTGGCGCCAAAATGAGGTTACTTGCCAAAAATCGTATTTCTTTCTGCTGGATTGAAGAACAAAATCGCTTATTTCTCATGGTTCCCTGCATCAATCTTAATGAAACTGGTTGCAAAAGACGAGAAATGTTTTTTGCTTTAAAATAATGAACATCATTTTTTAGGCGCGCAAAAATTTGTGACTTTTTCTTTAAAAAAACATGTTTTGGAACACTAAAAATGAGCTTCCCCATATATATCAATGAAACAAACAGTTTAATGGTTGATAACAGATATGTTAACGTATATTCAACAATTTTTATTGATTTTTGACAGACTTTCTTGCCAAATAGTCCAAATTTCTATCTTTTTCTAAATTTACAGTTTTCTCATAGAAAAATCAAACATATATTGGAAAGTTGTACACCAAATTGTTGGAAATAATTTTTCTCATCCGAATCCGGCATAAGTTTAATAAAAATGTTGATTATGAAGGAAAAAACACATTTTTCAAAAAAATCATAGGTTTACGCTATTTGTAGGTGGCTACATGTGTCTTTTAGCTTAGCTGCAAATTCTCTATAGAGTGGACTTAAAATTGGAAATTTTTTATGAATTTTAAAAAATTTAGGTAATTTAAAGTTTTTTAGAAATTTAAAAAATAAATAATTCAAGAAATATGAGAAATTAAAGAAATAATTTAGTAATTTAGGAAATTGGGTACTAAAGCCCTATGTAAATTTTTATGTACAACGGTAAAAAATACGATTAAAAACCATTTCTGATCACTTTTTTTCATTTTAATGCAAAATTTTTTTTTTTGACATGACAACATTTTTTCGATGGATCAACTATGGTCCCCTTGGAACTAGCTGTCAAGAAGGACCGCAAGGTTAATTTTTCAAAATTGATTTAAAAATCCATTTTAAACTCTTTGTGGTCGTACAAAGGGTCATTGTACTCTAAAAAATAAGCTTTATCGCTGTAAACAATAATATCAGCAATCTAAGCTTCATTTTAGGACCCAATTGAGGAAATTTAAAAAATTAAAGAAATTATAAAAAATTAAGAAATTTAAAGAATTAAAAGAATTAAAGAAATTTTAGAAATTTTAAAATTTTAAAAAAATTTAAGAAAATTTCGAAATTTTCAAAATTTTCAAAATTTTTAAAATTTTCAAAATTATGGAAATTTTAGAAATTTTAGAAATTTTAGAAATTTTAGAAATTTTAGAAATTTTAGAAATTTTAGAAATTTTAAAAATTTTAGAAATTTTAGAAATTGTAAAAATTTTAGAAATTTTAGAAATTTTAGAAATTTTAGAAATTTTAAAAATTTTAGAAATTTAAGAAATTTAAGAAATTTTAGAAATTTAAGAAATTTTAGAAATTTTAGAAATTTTAAAAATTTTAGAAATTTTAGAAATTTTAGAAATTTAAAAAATTTAGGGGAGTGTGGGGTAATTTGGACACCCTAAGGAAATTGTTCTGTTACGGGCTGTATGGATATTTTAAAGGAATGTGGATGACACCAGAGGATAATAGAGACCATATTTGATGGAAAAATGTCATTCATTTCGATAAATTTTGATGAAAAACCCATTTTAATCGCAAAAATTAAAAGGTGTCCAAATTACCCCCACATTTTTGTGTGGGGGTAATATGAACACCCCTATGGGGTAATTTGGACATGCCTTGTGGGGTAATATGGACATACCTTGTGGGGTAATATGAACACCTTTTGTGGGGTAATTTGGACACATGTTGAAGAATAAGTTTAACATTTGATTTTTTGAGCATGTTTTTTATCCTTCAACCTGGTTTTGTAATTGCTTTATATTTTGAAGTGTTGCTCACAATATTTCATCAAAGGTTTAAATTATGATTTTGTGATAGAACTGTAATTCAATAGGAAGATAACAAATAGTTCAGTGTAGTATACAAAATTTAATCATTAAAACTGAATGATTTAAACATTGATTCTGGATCAGGCACACTATTCTTGTTTTTAGTGATTAAGGTATCGTTTATGTTTATATAAATCAATCTTTATATAGAATTTATTAGCCTGAAAATATCATTTTTTTTATTTACATTCTGTAGCCCTTCAAATTTAAATATTATTGTAAACCAGCATAGAAATTAGAAATGTCAAAGAAATTAATTAAAAGCAATCAACATTAGAGTCTTGTTGAACGCCAAATGTACAGTAATCAGATTTTCATCAAGTCGAATATTGGAATAAATTTATCTAAATTAAAAATAGGGGTTTTGTGAAAGTTCTCATTGCTCACATTCATTTTTGATTGTTTTGACATATTAAATCCCACTAAATTTATCTAAATCCCTTTAAAAACTCATCCAACCATGAAAGTTACTTTTTTGTTGCCTGACAGGTAGACTTTCAGGTATGTCCAAATTACCCCACAAGCCATGTTCAAATTACCCCCATAGCATATTCTATCATAAATTGCGATTTTTGATGATAAAAATGGATAAAATGCACAGTTTTTATACGTACATATCTCAGGCATCGTCCAAGCAACCCCCTTAAACAAAAAAATTCCACTTTTATGCCATATAACCCCTGCAAAACCTTATTTCCTAACCTTCAAATATTAGAATTTAAGACAGTGCCAACCGGCCTTTGGAAACTTTTACTTATTATACCAAAACTACTTAACCTATTCCAACTTTTTTGGTTTGTCCATACTCCTAGGCCATTACTAGTACTAGCCTTATCACTTAAATTGCCGTTTTCACTTTATATCCGAAGAAAACGTGATTTTTAAAGGGGTGTCCAAATTACCCCCACTGTCCATATTACCCCAAATTCCCCTAAGAAATTTAAGAAATTTTAGAAATTTTAGAAATTTTAGAAATTTTAGAAATTTTAGAAATTTAAGAAATTTTAGAAATTTTAGAAATTTAAGATATTCAGGAAATTATAAATATTTAGAAATTAAAGGAATTGAAGAAATTAAAGTAAGTAAAGACATTTTATATATTTTTTATACTTTAGAAATTAGAAAAATTTTAGAAAACTTTGAAATTTAAGAAAACTTTGAAATTTTAAAAAGCTTAGTAAATTTATAAGTTTAAGAAAATTTTAATTTTTTTTTTAGAAATTTTAGAAATTTTGGAATTTAAGAAATTTAAGCAAAATTTAGGCAAGCAATCCGTCCAACGGTGCACGGAATCCTCCTGCAAAACAATGCCCAGAAATCCGGCCACCGGTGGACGGATTCCTCCTGCAAAACAATGCCCAGAAATCCGTCCACCGGTGACGTCCTGCAAAACAATGCCCCGAAATTCCTCCTGCAAAACAATGCCCCGAAATCCATCCACCGGTGGACCAGTTCCTCTTGTCAACTTGGCCAGGCAATCCGTCCATCGGTGCACAGAATCTTCCTGCAAAACAATGCCCAGAAATCCAACCACCGGTGGACGGATTCCTCCTGCAAAACAATGCCCCGAAATCCATCCACCGGTGGACCGATTCCTCCTGCAAAACAATGCACCGAAATCCATCCACCAGTGGACGGATTCCTCCTGCAAAACAATGCCCTGAAATCCATCCACCGGTGGACCAGTTCCTCTTGTCAACTTGGCCAGGCAATCCGTCCATCGGTGCACAGAATCTTCCTGCAAAACAATGCCCAGAAATCCGTCCTCCTGCAAAACAAAACCCTGCAATCCGTCCACCGGTGGACGGATTCCTCCTGCAAAACAATGCCCTGAAATCCAACCACCGGTGGACCAGTTCCTCTTGTCAACTTGGCCAGGCAATCCGTCCACCGGTGAACGGATTCCTCCTGCAAAACAATGCCCTGAAATCCAACCACCGGTGTTCGGATTCCTCCTGCAAAACAATGTCCAGAAATCCGGCCACCGGTGGACCGATTCCTCCAGCAAAACAATGCACCGAAATCCCTCCACCGGTTTACGGATTCCTCCTGCAAAACAATGCCCTGAAATCCGATCACCGGTGGACGGATTCCTCCGGCAAAACAATGTCCAGAAATCCGGCCACCGGTGGATCAGTTCCTCTTGCTAACCTAGGCAAGCAATCCGTCCACCGGTGGACGGATTCCGTCTGCAAAACAACGGCCAGAAGATTAACTCCATTTCACCAAGAAAATCAGCTGTTTTGATTGTTGACAAGGTCTGGTTTGACAGATAGTATTTGTTTCGTCAAGTTTCATTCCCATCCCGTACCAAGCGTTTCAAAGCGTTATTTAGGTTTGTGTCTAGGGTGCCGCTGAGGTAGCAAAAAGGCACTGAACGAGCATCGAGTTTCAATGCACGGACATTTTATCAAAGCATGGTCGTGAGTATGCTTTCGATGTCGGTCGTCTAAAGATGCTCGTGCATCGAAAATGAAAAGTCGGAAAATCGCATTTTCGCAACTTTCCGGCGATGGGTATGTGTTTGTTTGTGCTTATACTACAATAAATTATCAATCCAAACCATTTTGCGATTTAACCTGATTGATAAAAATGAGTTTTCGACAAAATATGACCACGAGCATCGAAAGCCGCTTTCGATGTCGGTCATCGAAAAATCCATGAAAATCCACCCTAAGAAACAGTTCAATCTATACTGTGAGTGCATTTTGTCTTTTATCTAATATTGTCGACCATGAAATTTTTTTAAATTTGCTAAATTCACGTAACTTTAACCTTTTCATCTTTGAAAAAAAAAATCTTCAGAATACGTCATCCGACCAACTTTATAAGCGGGTAAATATTTAAATTGGAAGCCAAAACTTTCGGCTGCTTGTTATGCCGTTGACATGTCGTTAAACCAGCAAATATAGAGTCTAAAGAGGGCCTCCGAAAAAAAAATCCCAAAGAAAAACAAGAGGTCGTAAAGTTCGTCGTTCTTCTCTAATCGTCATCGTGGCTTTGAAGAACTGTCGTCTCGTTTATTTGTTCCCGGTGTGCTACCCGATGGCTTTATTTGTTTTGTTCCTCAAGCAGGAACCCCAATGTTGACGAAACGGTGCACGATGGCTTTGGCAGTACGAGCGTAAATCTTTTAGAATTATTGTTTATTCCCACCAAATATCAACATTTTATAAAAATTCTAGAAAAACTCAACAAGAAAAATCCAATCAAATCGATGAGACTTGAACGCCAAACTACCGCCGGCGGACAAGCGACGACCCTCACACCCTTACCAAAAATCATGATTAAATCAATCGCAGTTCAGAAGGCATAATCGAGCTGCGGTGAGTGTTTGGTGTGGTGAGAAGGTGCGAAAGAGTGACCAAAAGAAGAAGGGGTGGTGAAAAACAATGATCAACAGGTGCACCCTTACCAAAAATCATGATTTTTTTGAGTTCTAAATCCCACTTTTCATACGATTTTTTGAGTTCAGGTACTACAACCATAAAAATGATTATATGGGTTGAACTGAAAAAATCGTATGAAAAGTGGGATTTGGAACTCAAAAAATCATGATTTTTGGTAAGGGTGCACCTGTTGCTCATTGTTTTTCACCACCCCTTCTTTTGGGCACTCTATCGCACCTTCTCACCACACAAAACACTCACCGCAGCTCGATTATGCCTTCTCGACCGCGAAATTCTTTAAGTCCCCTTTCTTTATTATTTCTTCTCCGTTACAGGTCAACTCGTCATCGAGTTGCAATTAAAGCGACTTACGCATATTTTTTTCTTCGGTCTCGCTCTTTTTCGCTCTTTGCTCACAAACACAGGTGCGTTGCGTGGTGGGTTCCCTTTCGAGTGGTGGTTATGGTTAGAGAACCTGGTTCTCCAGTTGTGGTGAAAATCGCGGTGCGTGAGTTACGGTTTGGGAGAAGGAACTCACCCACACACACACACACGGGGTGTAAGTGAGCGCAAGGAGTGCGTTGAGTGTGCTTATGTTTTTATTTGTTTTTTGTTTATAATTAGCTGTTAAATTGATTTTTCTATAAATGTGTGGTTCTTGTTTTGAAATTTTCAAGAAAAAATATGTTTGAAGTTGAATGATCATGAAAATTCGACGTAGAATCGTTTATCGTTTATCGTAATCAAGTTTATGAGAAGTTTTACAACTTTACAACTTTATTTTTATATCTTTAACCGATCTGTCGTCCCAAAATTCATAAATGGTCAAAAGCTTGAAAAGTTCCATTTTATAAAAAAATACATAATAAAGCATTATACAATAAATTCTGAATAATTAACAATCGATTTTAAAAGTTTGTTCAAGAAAATTTCAATTCAAATTTTAAAATATTTCACCCTTTTTTTTAGTGTCTATTGCATCTATTTCAATGATATAAAATAAAAATTTTCACAAAAAAAAACTTTTTTTCCTGTATTTATTAAATGCAATGCTTCTCGACAAAATGCGTAACATCTTAGCAATTGCAATATGGATATCAAATGGTCGGGAACTTATCATACACTTCGATAATAGTAATGAGCGATTCTCTACGAAATCGGTCTTTTTTCGTCAATTTTAATTTTTGTATTTTTTAACCCGACTGAAACTTTTCATTAGTTTGTCCATATAATTTTCCATACAAATTTGGCAGCTACAAAAATGATGAATGAAAATTCAAAAATCTGTATCTTTTGAAGGAATTTTTTGATCGATTTGGTGTCTTCAGCAAAGTTGTAGGTATGGATACGGACTACACTGAAAAAAAATGATACACGGTAAAAAAAGGTGATTTTTTATTTAACTTTTTGTCACTAAAACTCGATTTGCAATAAAACACTATTTATTTTATTTTTTTTATTTTTTATATGTTTTAGTTGGCATCAAATGCCAACTTTTCAGAAATTTCCAGGTTGTGCAAAAGATCTTTGAACGAGTTATGAATTTTTGAATCAATAATGATTTTTTTCAAAAAATCTAAATATTGATCGCAAAAAAAATTCAACTTCATTATTCGATGAAAAATCAAATTTGCAATCAAAAAGTACTCCAGTGAATTTTTGATAAAGTGCACCGTTTTCAAGTTATAGCAATTTTTTGGAAACTTTTTTGAAAATCGTCGCAGTTTTTCATTTTTTTTTCAGTGCACATGTTTGTCCACATTTAAAAAAAAAAAAAGCTGAGAAAATTCTCTATATTTTGCTTTTTTGAACTTTGTTGATACGACCCTTAGTTGCAGAGATATTGCCATACAAAGGCTTAAATCAGGAAAATTGATGTTTTCTAAGTCTCACCCAAACAACCCACCATTTTCTAATGTCGATATCTCAGCAACTAATGGTCAGATTTTTAATGTTAAAACATGAAACAATCGTGAAATTTTTCGATCTTTTCCAAAAAACTTTTCGAAAATTTTAAACCAAGCCTAACATTTCAAAAGGGCATAATGTATGGTCCTTTTGAAATGTTGGTCTTGATTCAAAAAATTTGAAAACATTTTTTTCGAAAAGATCGGAAAATTTCACGAACGATTGTCCACGATCCATACAAAAAAGTGGAGTCGATTTTGAATTTGTACTTTTATGCGTACAGTTGGGGTGAAATGACTCACATATCTGTATTTCCATCCAATTTGGCAAATTGAGTTAAGAACGCCACGCCAGTTCGTGCAGCTCTCAATGCCTCAAGTTTTGATCTTCACAGATCCCAAAAAATAGATTCAAATCCGGAGATTTTCAACAAAAACCGAAAAAAGACAAAGCCTGAAAATTGCTGCAAGTGCGACAATTGGCCAAAGGGATTTCAGGTCAAAACGCGTTTGACACACGTACATGCCCGACTACCATAAACATTTGTAATTATAACTCGGGACCTCGGCAACCAAACACAACCAAACTTCGGGACAATGCACAGAATGGTCAACCAAACAAAACGTGCTTGTTATTGTTTACAGTGCGTGCTCTATTTTTGTTTACAAAACGCGTTTTCTCGACAAGAACTTAACTTTAAAAAATTTAACAATTGGAAAAAAAACAAAGATTTGATTCCGCTAGTTACGGTTTATTTAACGAAGTCATAGTCATTGAAGTGTATCAAACCCTATTTGAGTCGTTACTGTAACTTTGACAGTGCTTTGTAAGTCAACACCTTAAGCTGTCAATAAGTAGCAGTTGTACCATCGTTACGCATTGTAATAGCACTCTATTAAAAAAAACGTCCTCTTTCGTCAACGGATCCTGGACGAGTCGGGTCAACCAAGAGGTCGTCGAAATACAAGTCTGGTAAAGTATTTCTACAAACTGTGTTTTATTCTCTCATATCACAATACAGCAGTCATAAGCTTCAACGTGAAATTTGGTACCAAAAAAAATCAATGCATAAACCACCACGAAATGCTTACCCGAGCAGACGGTAATAACTTGGGAATAACATTTTCTGATATTTGAAAATACTAGGCCAATAACATTTTATGTTATTTATAACAAGATTTGTTATTCGTCGTTATGATTTTTTTGTTATTGGATTGTTATTGTAATAACAGACTAAACACATTTTTAGTTATTATTCGAACAAATCTTTGTTATTATTTTTTGTTATTTTAACAACTAATCCAATCATCCCAATAACAGTTGGAGGTATTCTTCCATAACAAAAAATGTTATTGCAAAGTTGTTTTGGCTGTCTACCAATATCAGACCAATAACAAATTTTGTTATGATAACATAAACTGTTATTAAACCCTTATGCAAAAATGGATTTTTCAAGAAGAATCCATAACATTTTTTGTTATTTTAACAGTATTTGTTATTGAAATGGCATGAATTTTGTTATTACCGTCTGCCCGGGTACAGCATTATTACGGTTTTATATTATTATCAGAAAGTTGCAAAATATTAGAGAAATAATAAAATATATTTTCCCTGAAAAGTTACGTCTTTAAAAGCTTTATATTTTATTATTTGCTTTAAAATTGAAAAAAAAAATCATAGAAAAACTATTCTAATCCACCTATGTGGTTGGTGCCTTCCTCACTCCTTACTATATGATTATCATAGATCTTTACAATTAAAGACTCGTTTGAAAGGTTTTTCAATTACCTATCTAATGATGGTCGGGTTACGGATCCGGACATAGCTTACATCCAAATAAGTGAGGTCCGGCTTCAATGAAGTACATAAATATCACTTAAGTGGTCATAACTTGAGGCAGAGTTGCCAGATCTGCAAAGTTTTTGACTCATTGGAATTGTCTTTCAATTACATATCCAACGATATATAACATGGTGATATTTGGTACGATTTCAGGTCATTTAACTGACATGCGAAATCACATTTTTATACATAACTTTTGAACTACTTATCGAAACCACATTTTTTAAACTCGATCTATTGGATCCTAAACTGAGTCAAATGCTACCGGTTTGGTCTTAATTGGTTCTGACAGTGCTGAGAAAACTGAGAGACAATTATGATAACACACAGACACACAGATAGACAGACATTTGTTCATTTTTCGATTCTGAGTCGATAGGTATACATGAAGGTGGGTCTACGAGATTTACCTCAGTGAGGAAGGCAAAAAATATAACCGTCATAATACAGTGTTAACTGTTTTAATACCCAATTGACCCATATCTTTGCGATTTTCTTGAGTATTGCAAAAGTCCTATCCCATCTAATCAAACCCAACAGACGTGTAAAACCAAACGAGAGCCAGCTTTTAATTGGTACTTACCGAAAGGAAGAATCCAAAACCAAAACAACGCCACCCAAAAAAAAAAACATCCAGGTCAACAATCCGGTGCGTCTAATCAGAGTAGGCCTCCAAACAACAACTTTACACCGCACACTTGGATCTACTCACACAAACACACACATGTAGTAGTGATCTTCCGCGTGGTGCTCCGGGGGTCCTTATCCCCGCAGAATGATGATACGACCCTCTTCTGTAATCACCGCCACGGAAACCGTCCTCGTTCCGTTCATCGATCGCTCGATCGACGGCGGCACCACCACATTCCTCACGCAATACTTCGTTGTCACTTTCTCGAATTGCTGCGCTACCGTTCTACGCGAGAAGGCCGCGAGGGGTCTCTCCCAACTCTTGGCTGCCGCTCGGGGGGTCTCTCAATTGTCAAACAATGAGCTGGGTTGCAGGTTTTGCGGTGGTGTCGTTGCGTTGATGGTCATTATCACCAGTGACGGACAACACTCGGATTGACGGACGCGTTCCGGGGGCACCCCTCGGTGAAGGGGAGCGAGGGGGGCGTGTGTGTTGAGGGTAAACATAAACACACCTGTGTGAGCGACTTTGCTCTCTTCGCGATCGTACTCTCACACGGGATCGCCTTCCTGATAGCAGTAGGCTGAAGGCGGTTTGTTTGTGGTGGAATTTCTTGTTTAGATCACACGCACACACTGAAACGGGGGGTCTCTCACGTAAATGTGATCGTAGCAGGTTTAGCAGATTCCAACCATAGGGGAAATTTGATTGATCTTCACGGCACTCTTCGATCAACCGGTTGGCAGCATTCGTAGGACATGACACGGTCATGCAATAACAATTTGCACGAGTGATTTTGACAATCAGAATCACGCACTGGTTCCGTCGCGCACACTACCAAAAGGGTTGTACAATCTGCGACCCCCAAACCGGGACATTACCCATACACTCGGGACGCGGAACGGTCCACAACACTGCAGCACACGCACACACGCTCAATCTGGATGGTGTCAGAGTGAGAAAGATAATAACACATTCCAGAAATTTTTCCTGCTGCCCAATTTTCGAACCTTCCAGCGATCCTCAAAGACCTCTTCCTAGATCACGCAACTGTCACCTGTCACCTCGCGTATAAACAACTCCTTCCAAACCAATCCATCACCCAGCAAAACAACAAACCCCTCGCAAACAAACTCGATATCCAAGTTGGCCTGGTGGCACGTCCCCCCAGTTGTGGAGGGCCCCCTTGCGAAGAACCAACTCCTGTCACGCACACTACGATCGGGAAACACACGCGCACGCGCGATCTTGGGACCCCACGACGACGGTCGATCGCAGCAGCAGGCCTCGACGACGATCTTCGGCGAGCGAGTTCTTCAGCGAAACTGAGCGAATCGGTTCGGCCGAGGGTCGCTTTAAGGTTGAAGTTTGCTGTGTGTGGAGTCTCTGGGTGAAGGAGTTGGCGCTGCTGCGGTGGTGGTTCGGGGAACTAAGGCGGTGAATCGGTTCAAGGGTTTGAGGCTTTGGTGGGAAGAGGTGAATTTGCTTGCTGTTGGGAAAAAGGATGGTGACTTGGGTGATGGAGTTAGAGACGAACCCTTGGGAAGTTGAAAAAGAATATCTAGAGTTTTTTTAAAGGACCTATAAACATATGGAAGACAATAGCTTATAGGACCATTCCGTTTTTGGATGGGCTCTATAGGACCATCTCGTTTTTGGATGGGCTCCATACATATTTTGAAACAGGGCATGCGTATTCTCATTTATTGAACAGCTTTTTTTTAATTTTTTTTATTGGCTAATAAAGCTTAAAAATTTCCCCGATTTGCTTCATTTTATTGATTTTCATATATCAAAGCAAGATTTAATAATCTTGTCCAGCCAAAATGAGTTAAATAATTTGAATTTTTTGCGACATTTAGGCCGTTGCAAATATTTTTTGAAGTTTATGTCCCTCGGCTCTGACCAAAGCCGAGGGGGGGGGGGCAAAAAAAATATAAAAATTGAAATCACAAGCCTTAGTTTCAACATTTGGATGAAAAAAGTGTTTTAAAATGCATTTTACAGGCGCCCAGTTGCTTTCCAATCATTAGTTTTGAAAATATCAAGGTTTTTTTTTTATTGCAAAAAAAAATTTTCGTGGGAATGTCCATTGGTATTTCATGAAAATTTAAAATGTTTTCAAAGGAGTTTAAACATGCTAAATATGATTATAAACACGGGAAAATGCATTTTAAATGGTTTTCAGTTGATTAAATTTTAATTTTCATTAAAATTTTGAAGTTTTTCGAAAAAATATTTTTTTGCCCCCTGATTATTCAGGCCAATTTTGAAGGAGGGGGGGGGGGTGACATAAACTTTGAAAAATATTTGCAACGGCCTAAGCACATTCAAAATAATTTTAAAGGTTTTCATCTCCCTATTTCAAATAGATTTTTTTGAATTTTGCGTGCTCTAGTTTCTAGTGCTTTAGTTATTGAAATAATTGTTACAAAATGGATTATGATGCAACACACAGCTGAAAGGAACTCCAAAACTATGTTATGAATTGCAAAAGAACTGATTGTATCTTGATTATTCACAAATAAAACCAAATTGAATTTAAAAAAAACATCAAAATAAAAACAAAAACAAAAAGTAGATTTTTTTTAAACTTTCACGGGAATCATCCACCCAAATAATCAAATATCGTCAAAATAAAACAAGACTCAGAAAAAGTAGAAATGTTTATAAAAGTTGATTTCAAAGATAAAAAATACTCTTCATTTTAATTTGAATAAAACAAAGCAAGATAATTTTAATTTCTTATTAAACTATACCTTTCTAATAAAATAGCAGTAAAAATTTTTATTATAGCGAATGAAACTATTACTAAACTAACCTAAAGTAACCATCACAACGTCCATCCTTAATCTGATACAAAGTGTTATACTACCAAGCTTTCATTTTCAATAAATTACAAATTACAAATTACTAAACTTAGTAAGTTTCAAAAAAATAATTCAAAATTGGAACAATTCTTCAAATGGTTCATATCAAGTTTTTCAATTGTAAACTGATAAAATTAACTTAACTAGTCTGTATTGATGAAATATTTATTATGATGTTATTTTGAAGAAAAAAAAAATGATTTGACGAATTTAACGCCGTCCACGAAATCGTCAAAAATCACTAACCCTATGATAGTAATTAAACAAAGGTATTCACTCGCTTAATTCTATAGTATTTCATAAAATTATTTTTATTCTTATATGAGTTTGGTAAATCATTTTGAGAAAAATCGTTACATTTACACACAAACATAAAATTTCGCGGGATTTCGCGGAAAAAGCCAAATTTCGCGGATTTCACGCTGTACGCGAAATCGTGAAATTTCACTAACCCTACTCGTAGCCATTCAGCTACGACCGCTACAGACAATAGCTTGAAGGACCTTTTCTAAAAAAAATAAAATCCAGACATATAATGGAATACTTTAATCAACCTACTTTGGTTTTGGTTTTGGTTTTTGGTTTTGGTTTGAAATAAGAGACCTTAATCAGCACCGTGTTACAAATACATAAAAAAATGTGTACTAGCCTTCGACAGAATATTTAAATGAATAAATTTGCAGCACTTATTTCCTGTGGGTGTATCTGAAGAAAAAAATCACTTAATTCAATAAACATAATTACATGAAATTCTTATCATCAATGTGTAATATTTATTTCGTAATTTGGTAACAAAATATCATTTGCCATCACAGCAAGAGCACATCAAACAACATACAAGCATACACTACTGATAAGCCCTACGCTTCACCATCATTCCATTCATATAAATACTATCGCTGCACTCGCGCCGATTAGTCGCACTTGAGTCGAGTGCATGTCCGGACACAGAATATTCAAAGAGTGCATTCGTCATCAAACTAAATATTTCACAACACAATGGTCGTGGCACTGCTGATCACGTTGGCCTTGCCAGCGCTTCTGCTGTACCTGTTGTACCGCTGGAGCATCGCCACCTACGATTACTTCGAACGGCGCGCCGTTCCGTTCCCCAAACCGGTCCCACTCTTCGGCAACCTGTGGCCATTCCTGGCCGGCAAAACCACCGGCGTTGAATCCGCCTCGGCCGGCTACTGGCAGTTTCCGGAGGCTCGCTTTTCCGGCTTCTTCAACTTTCGCCGGCCGGGCTACCTGGTGCACGATCTGGACCTGCTGAAGCGCATAACGATCAAGGACTTTGACCATTTTGTGGACCACTCGTTCAATGTTTCGCCCGAGGTGGACCCGTTTCTCGGTCGTTCGCTGTTCTTTTCCGAGGGACTTCGATGGAGGCATGGCCGGGCCGGACTTAGTCCGGCGTTTACCGGCAGCAAGATGCGGAACATGTTTGAGCTGTTGGCGACGTACAGCGAGGGAGCGATGCAGAGGTTGGCTCGAGGGGGGAAAGTTGAACGGGAGGCGAAGGATCTGTTTCAACGGTGAGTGGGTTTGGGTTGGGTGCAGATGTGGAGTTTTGACGAGTGATCTCCATTCCAGACTTGGCAACGACGTGATGACCTCGATCTCGTTTGGCATCGATACTGACTCCGTGCAAGATCCCGACAACGAGTTCTTCCGGAATGGCCTTCGATTATCCATTACATCCGGCATCCAAGGGTTAAAGTTCTTCCTCTCAACCGTGATTCCGCCGCAAGTATTCATATTTTTGGGATTGCGACTGACCCCGCGTGACGTTGCCGACTTTTACGAGGACATCGTAACGAGGACGATCCGGTATCGCGAGGAGAACAACGTAGTCCGGCCGGACTTTATCCATCTGTTGATGCAAGCTCGCAAGAATGAACTCAAACAGGAGCAAGTGGACGAAAACCTAGCTAGTGCGGGATTCTCAACCGTTCAAGAATTTCTTCCGGCAGCCAACCAGGAGAACCCTGTCAAGTGGACCGATTTGGAGATCACCGCCGCCGCAGCGTCCTTTTTCTTCGGCGGAATTGAAACCACCGCAACTGCCCTCTGCTTCGTGCTGTACGAACTTTCCCTAAATCCAGACTGCCAAGAAAAGCTCCGCCAGGAAATCGACACCGTCCAAGAAGGCCTTGGAAGCGATCGACTAACCTACGAATCCATGCAAAAGATGAAATACCTGGACATGGTCATCACGGAAACCCTTCGCCTGTGGCCACCGATCGCCCTCACGAACCGACGCTGCACCAAGGAGTACGTCATGGAAAACACCGACGGAACCAAAGTTACCCTCGAAAAGGGCGACACTCTGCAAATCCCCGTTCAAGCAATCCAACGGGATCCACGCTACTACCCAAACCCGCTGCGATTCGATCCGGAGCGGTTTTCGGACGAGAATCGGCACGCCATCAACCAGGATGCGTATCTTCCGTTCGGAGCTGGGCCGCGGAACTGTATCGGATCGCGGCTTGCTCTGATGCAGGCCAAGTGCTTCCTGTACTATCTGTTGAGCTATTTTGACGTGGAAATATCCGCCAAGACTGATGTCCCGATGAAGATGAAAAAGCGGACGATTGGGGTGAACTCGCGCAGTGGGTTTTGGTTCCACCTGGTGCCGCGTGTCAAGTAAATAGAACAAGTTTTAATAAAATGTATAAATATTTTAGCAAAATAAAGAAATTTGTTTTTTCTTATACAGTCATCCCACATATTCGGAACGGTTTCCAGATCGACCAATGTTCAGAAAATCATAGCAAATCCATAATTGAACTTAATGATTCGCTTTTACCTTCATTTGAAAGCTTTTCTTGCGATCTTTCGAATGCTGTATCGAACATCTGCAAATTTTAACTTTTATATGAAGTTTTTGAAGAATTACTTTGACCCTTGAAATCCACAAATTCGGAACACTTTTTCCTTACGAGTGTAAACAAACTTTGGATCTCTCCAGGAGTACATATTTATTACCAAATAATGACTTCACACACTGAAACCAATGAAACTCAAGCTTAGTGATGTTTTATACATGGTTTGATAACTTTTTTTGTGAAAATATCAGTTAAATTCAGGTGTTCCACAATTGTGGGAGACACAATAACATCCCACAATTATGAAACAGGCCATTTGGAGGCAGTGTTTTGCTGCTCTGGGCAAAATAGTCTTGGAATGAAGTTTTTTGTTCAAAAAGTACTACTTTTACTAGTGAAATAGCAAGATAATGTCCAAATGAAGGTTCTAAAAATGGGAGGGTCGACAGAAAAGCTACTTTTGGCATGCTATTGACAAATTATCATAAAAGTGTTCCGAATTTGTGGGTGTTCCGAATATGTGGGATGACTGTATCAACAATTAGGAAACAATATTTCTAGAATTCAAGCTTCAAATTTTAACTATAAAAAGCATAAAAATAAACATCTTAAACTCATGCTGAAATGTTATTTTTGTTTAACCCTCAACTGTCCAATTTTTTTCTTCGAACATTTTTATTTTGCCGTGTTTAGGAATGAGCAACTTTTGTTCTACGAAAAACTTTACTTTTCTTGTTCAATGTTTTTCTTGTTTCATTGTTGCCTACCTCACTGAGGTAAGGCTTTTAATAAAAAGTTCATTTTTGGAGCAGGAAAAAAAAAATAAAAATAAAAGCTCGAAGACCCACCTTCATGTATACATATCGACTCAGAATCCGTGAGACTGTGACGTGACTCCAAGATGTGATCAAGCTGCTCGCAGCTGGAATTCCGGGTGCTTGCGGTGGGTCTCGTGGCGCAGGGGTAGCGGCTTCGGCTGCCGATCCCGATGATGCTATGAGACGCGGGTTCGATTCCCGCCTTATCCACTGAGCTTCTATCGGATGGTGAAGTAAAACGTCGGTCCCGGTTTCTCCTGTCTCGTCAGAGGCGCTGGAGCAGAAATCCCACGTTAGAGGAAGGCCATGCCCCGGGGGGCGTAGTGCCAATAGTTTCGTTTTTTTTTGCGAACAAAACAGGAAACAACGTCCGGGTGCTTGAAAGCTGCCTAGAAATTGGACAACCAGTCGATCCAGAAACTTGGTGAGATCTATCCGAACTGAAAATTTTAAATTATGCCTTCTTTTCAACAATAATTAAATACGCGCTGATCCCTGTTTGCCTGATGGGATTGGAAGTTTAAAGATAGATCGAGAACCCGTCTGGTTTTTGCTCTATGTTTAGGCGGGGCCGGACAATGCCCAACGACCTCGGAATTGGACCGCAAGGAGCTCTGTCATTCTAAAATGGGTCGTTGGAAGCAGCGCGAGGGCTATCACCACCTAATACCCGGAACTGAGATAAGTTGTATCAGCATAACCCAAGTCTGATACAAACTATACTTTCCCATAATTTCGCTACCGGCTAGCGGGTATTGGATTGGACCACACACACACACACACACACACACACACAGAATCCGTGAGACTGTGACGTCACGCTAGACTATTTCTTGAATACTGAAAATTTAGTCTTAAAATATATTTTAAAAAAGTTCAATGTTTGATACACTTTACTCATAAATGAAGCATGATACAAGGTTTTTAGAAACAGACTTTTCGATAATTAATTTAATATGCTTAAATCATATTTTGATAAAAAATTAACGAAAAAATCCAAACACAAATAAAAAATAATCCTACATTCATAAATCGTACAACACTTGCTAATGTAAATTTTCAAAACAACCTATGAGTCATGAGTTTTCTATCCAGATAGGACCTTTTGAAAATTTAATCTAGATTGTAAAAGATGGAGGAGGGGGGGGGGGGGTCCGACAAAATGTGACGTACTTTTCGAGGGGGTTAAATTTTGGCCGATTTTAGCGTACCACACTTTATGGATGACGTTATGCCCACGCTTTTAAACTTACCATACACAGAAGAAAAATTATGATAATATGCATCAGGGAATGATGAAAGATTTTGTGTAAAAAAATGTGTAATATAACATCAGGAACCGTGGAATTTTCATCAAGTTCACATTTTTTCACATTTTTTAATTAAAACTACTCAACTAAATTTCTAACATTCCAAAATTCATTTTTTTTTTCTGTGTATATCGGAAACTATTGGTTCAATTTTCAATGTAAACAACTGTTTTTTCGTGAAATTTTCTTCTATTTTTAATAAAAATAATTTCGAAAATTTTAAATAAGACCAAATACAGTAGTTGTTCGGTAACTGGGCGTTGTTTAACTGGGCTGCTTTTTAGCTGGGCGCTCGATAACTGGGTCGTAGCCCAGTTGAAAAGCACACATACGTCAAAAAAACCAAAACAAACCAAAATTACCGAGGGGTTAATGGATGCAAAAATCATATTCAATAATAAATAAACTTTTTTCAATCTTTTGTTTAATTTCAAGTTACAATAAAAGAAATATGAAAAGTAAGCATTGTAAATAAATTTGAGTAACTTTTATTTTTATATTTTACCTGTAAAATATTATGCATCGTTATTTTTTGTTCAGCCCAATTAACGAGCAACATTCGGTGACTGGGCTACGTTCTCAGCCCAGTTACCGAACAACTACTGTTTTGCGAAAATAAGTGTTTTAAGCCCTTTTAAAAATGTGGACCTAATATTAAAATTTCGACATTATTTTTAATGAAAAAAGCAAACAACTTCAACAAAAATTCAATTATAACAATGAAAATCTATCCAAGTTTCTAAGATATCGCAACTTAAAAATGAGGGCTCATTTGGTGATATGTGCTATATATCAAAATTTTTGTAATTGTCTGCTATACATCTTTGTAGAACATTGTTACACTCTAAATAATAACCCTGCAAAGTTAGAAAAAACACGAAATTTCAAAATGAAAAATTTTGTTCTAAATGAAAAAATGACCCTTCTGGGTCAATGTAGATTCGAATAGTACATTCAATTTCCCATAAAATTACATGTTCCAAAATTTTTTACAGTCGAGTAACGAAAAATGGGAGAATTTTTAAAACTTTTTTAGTGTTTTTTTCGATGAAAAATACGTTTTTTCGGAATTCTGAGTACGCCATCAATCGGGTGTCTAATTTTACATAAAAGTCCCTTAGACACCAAATTTCTATCTCATCACCGTTTCAGGCTGCAAATGATTGAAAAAAACCTCTTTTTTCGCATGTTCAAAAATGGAAGGGGTCGTACCGCCCCTCCGTCACGAGATATAAACAAACGGACCTCGGAATCGTGATCAGGGACAAAAGTTACCCCTTAGGACAAAGTTTCACGCAAATCGAAGAGGGTAGAGAATTACCCATAACAAAATTTGTTATTGGTCTGATTTTGATTGAAAGCCAAAACAACTTGGAAATAACATTTTTTGTTAAGGAAGAATAACATCAACTGTTATTGGCATGATCAGATTAGTTGTTAAAATAACAAAAAATAATAACAAAGATTTGTTCGAAGAATAACTAAAAATGTTATAAGTCTGTTATTACAATTACAATCGAATAACAAAAAAATCATAACGACGAATAACAAATCTTGTTATAAATAACAAAAAATGTTATTGGCCAAGTATTCTCAAATATCAGAAAATGTTATTCCAAAGTTATTACCGTCTGCTCGGGTCAGCGATGACCTATACATGTTTGGGTACCAAAAGTTTCATCTTTCAATAACAAAAAATTCTTTGACCACTTTTAGCTACGATGCAACGGCTTCGAGATGCATTAATTTTTTAATTGACTTCATAGTTCATATATACAAAAATGGCTCATATAAGCCTAGGATAAAATATCTACATTTAATTTTTGTTCATGGTTTGATTATCCGAAGTCCCATACAAACTTTCGGATAAACAAATCTGGACTGCATATGAAAATTTTCAATCCACGAATTGAATATTGAATATTCATTTGGTATTGTATAATAAGCAAGCAACCACCCAAATTTTAATAACATGGGGTTGCAGAACTCGAATTTGACGACATAGTTATAAAACTAAAAGGAAGGAAAAAATCATCCGGAACTGGGAAATGGGAATGTTCACTCTCTGCAATAAAACAATCTTATTTTTAAACACTGTGTTTATCTTAACATTCTTTGTGTTTATCCAAGCATCTATTCGCTCTATTGGCATTTCAGTTTAAGCTTCTTGGTACAGGATTACACCACCTTACAGTGCTACTATATTTAGTGGGTATGATTTTTTCTTTGCTTTTCCTAAAAAGTTTTATTTTTTTTCACACTATAACTGATGTTCCATAAGCTATTATAACTTTTGATAATGATAATAGAAAAAAAAACAGACTTTCTCCGCACGCGTAATATCAAAACTAGAATAGTTATCAACTCCAGCGATTAAGATATATAATTTAGAATACCTAGTTAACAAGGTTTGGGTGTGCTTTATATTTTGTTTTGCGAATAATGGCCTAAACACTTATTTGCAGCTGCCTTACGGATTAAATGATTCCAAAACTCTCGATGAAAGTACTAACTGTTTACAGGATATAAGAGTGATTTAATGGCTAAATAACAAAACTTTCACGATACGACCGAATTTGCTCTTAAACAAACAATTATTAAGGAAAGAGCAATTATTTTGTATAGTTTTTGAAACTCAAAACTCTGGATAAAATATTTGCCCAAACCCAACGTGCTATCAAATAAATAAGTAGTATGTGTTTTCTTTAAATCATAAAATTTCATGTATCCTAAAAATATTTCTGGTCTACTAGCTAAATTCCGCTCTCGGATCCCTGCTGCTCCTGCTCCGGATTGGCGCTCCTGATCCACAGGCACAAACACACAGACAGACATGCATACGTTCGCACTTACAGAACAAGCAGACTTACTTGACGCAAACGCCAATCCACACGCACCGCACTGGGGTTCCTGGAACTGCACGGTGGCTTCCCCTTTCCTCTCTCGAACCTCAGATCAGCTTACCGATTAAGGCTGTTGATATAAAGGTTATAAACCTCGCATCGAGGAGTGTTCTCGAACAGGGCGGCCCGGTTCTGGCCCTCGCCCTTCTTGACCCAGTGGCCGTACACTCGAAATGCACAGCCGTCGATGACCTGGAAAAGGGGGAGGCGATTTTTAATATGAGTGAATAATTAAAAATTGACGGAACAACAGGAAATTAAACGAAGACCCTGAAGAAAAACTCTCCCGAATTAAAAGGTACATCGATTAGATAATTGCATTAATTTCTTTGAAAAACTATTAAAGAGATTCCAAAATTTTATAATTTGTTGCGAATAATTTCCCGGAAAGTTCGTCTGAAATCATTACACTATATAGTGAAATAATACCAAAATAAAAATGAAGTTTATAGATCTGGCTGAAACTTTGACAATACCTTCTCTCTTTATGACCATTTGTATCATAAGTTCGTTCATGCAAATCTTACATTTTTGGCAGTTGTTAAAAATCGGTATCTTGAATTTTTGAATAAACTGTCTGCAATTTTAAAAAATAAACCCCCTTAAAAATTTGACAAATAATAAGTCTAATATTTTTTTCAAAAATTTGTATTTTTTCAATGAGTTATACCATTTTAAGTCAAATCCAACAGGATTTAAAAAAAAAGTCATGACCAAATTTGAATCTCAAGTTTTTTTTTTCAAAAAAAGTCCGAAAAAATCCTATCAATACACTTTTAAATCACTGTAGAAGATATGACTGAAGGAGGTAACGTCATGATTCGAAATCCGCACATTTAGTAGCATATCATTTTTGTTTTAGCTATCAAAAAATCATGTAATAAGATGGAAATGTAGAAATATCATTAGGATGTAGTATATAAACTGTCAGTTTTAAGAGAATGAATGCAAAATATGCCTTTTCTACCAATTTTTCATCAGCATTTGAAAATTAAAATGACTTGTTTTTGCTTCGAATCCCGGACACTTATAAAGGCTGATTCGAAATCCGGACATTCGATTTTTCTAATGAATCGCACAAATTTGGACTGACATGTTAGTGAATGGCATTCTTAACATTAAAACAATCGATTTTTGATTTAAAAAAATTTGCTAGACGTTATTAGACTATGACAAACAAAGCTGAATGTATGCTGAATGTAGGCTGACGTTTCTGTAAACAAATGCAGGCAAGCAACCAAACTGTCAAAAAGTGCAAGCCTACAGTTTTTTGAAAAGGTCCTATAAGCTATTGTCTTTCATATGTTTATAGATCATTTGCAAAAAAAAAAACTCTAGAAGTTTGTTTGAGTGTTTCTCGTAGTCTAATGCCTCCTTGAGTAACAGACTCTGAGCGAAAAAGCAGAAATAAGCAGTTCTCTAGAATTGTGCAAAAAAACTTATTGTAGGTATTATTCGACTTGGATGAAACCATCGACTCCCGAACCTAAACCATGTTCCATCATTGGTTTCTTCATACAAGTCTCCATACATATTTGGGGGCTGATCATAGAAAACTTCTAAGTAAATATTCAATAATCTGAATCTTGAGAAGAGATTTTCTGATCGATTTGGTGTCTTCGGTAAAGTTGTAGATTATGATAAGAACTATTCGGAAAATAGGAAAAATTACTCATTTTTTTTAAATGACTTATTATCATAAAAACTTGATTTTGACAAACTTTATGCTTTTCGATTTTAGAATTTGTTATGCTTTAGTGGACAGAAGGTGTAAACTTTTGAGCTACATAGTATATTTTTTGGAAAAAAGTGATTTTTGGAAAGCATCAAAAGTTTACCCGAAAAATTATGTTTTGATGTTAAATTTAATTTTGAATCAAAAAGTACTTTTGTGATTTTTGATAAACACCTAGGGAAAATATACCCATTTTAATCACTTTAAGCCCATCGACCAACTCTCATTACTTTTGCCGTTTTCCGCTATTAAATCAACATTTTCAAATTTATCATTTTTATTTGAGCTATTTTTTACTTTGGAACAGTCAAAAACACGTTATGGAAGCTGTAATTCATGATTAGGCTTAGTGATTTTTCACGCTCGAAAATTGCAAATTTCACGGGGACCTATATTTCAAAACACTAAATTTCACGCAAATGTCGCGGAACGTGAAAAATGTTAAAATAACTCTGAAAATCTTGTGTTTGAATAACAGAAACTACTTTTCATGCTTCATTATATATTATTCTTCAATAAACTAAAAAAAATCTTCACTTGATTTGAACGCGACACAAAAAAATCTCCTAATTTTCAAAAAAGTTTCCATCTGTTTTATGGATGGCCTATAAAAATATATATTTTGAAACAAAATGTAGGGCATACGTATTCTCATTTACTGAACTGCTTTTTTAATATTCGGCTAATAAAGCTAAAAAAATTCAGAACAAGATTCAACAATTTTGTAAAGCCAAAATGAGAAAAATAATTAATAACTTTCTGCGACTTTTAGCCCATTTAAAATAATTTTCAAGGTTTTCATCACACATTTCAAAAACATTATGTAAAATCAATAGGCAAAAGTTATGTAATTTGTAGCGAAATCGAAATTTGTATTCAAAATGTGAACATAAAACAAAAAAAAATATAGTTTTTCTGTACTTTCACGGGAATCATTCACACAAATAATCAAATTTAAAAAGGACTCAGAAAACAAAATTTGATGTGTTTTTAGAAGGTGATTTCAAAGACAAAAAATACTCTTCATTTTATTTTGAATAAAAAAAGCTTGATTATTTTTAGTTATTTTGAAACTTTACCTTTCAAATAAAATAGCAGTAAAATTTCTATAACAGCTAATAAAAATATTACTAAATTTTTAGTTCCTAATAAAACCTGAAAAATCTTAACTAATCTTCAGATGGTTCATATCAAGCTTTTCGATTGAAAACTAATAAAATTTACTTAAATAGTCTTTACACATGAAATATTTTTTGTGTTGATATTGAAAAAATGATTTGAGAAATTGATAAATTTCACGAATTTCACGCCGTCCAAGAAATCGTCAAAAATCACTAATCCTATATTAGTAATTCAACCAGGGTATTCACCTCCTTAAATCAACAGTACTGCCCACAATTGAAAATTCGGCTATTATGCCAAATCAAGTATTCCGAGAAAAACGCGTTTTAGTGTTTGTCACAAAATCTCCGTCAAGGCAATTTCCCATAAGACTGGCATATTAGCCGTTTGGATTTTCACATCGGCAGCCAAATCTAAACACTATTTTAGAGAAATTCAAGTTTCAGAAGATGCGTTGGAACATTCTCTACCACCTAGTGTTAATATCTCGTTTTTGCCAAAAGTGGATATTAGCCGTTTTTTCAATGGTGGGCAGCAGTAGTTCACAAGATTATTTTTATTCCTATTTGAGTTTGATAAATTATTTTGAGAAAAATCCTTACAGTTTCACAAAACATAAAATTACACGGGATTTCGCGAAAAATGCCAAATTTCGCGGATTTCACGCTGTCCGCGAAATCGTGAAATTTCACTAACCCTATTCATGATCAAAGTGCTGATAGGCGGATAATAGAAATAGGCTGAAAAAGGGTATAGTTCCCCTACATCGTTTTCAAGTTACAATTACAATACAATTTGCCTTTAAGAAATCTCAGTCGTGGTTTCAAATTTATGATAATATTTTCGTTGAAATATTTAAGAAAATCGCAAAATAGTTTCACTTATTTTTCTAATTTATACTCTTTACAAGGCAATACCTCAGTTTTTGAACAAGTTTTTTTTTTCAGATATGGACGACAATTGTCATTTTAAAATGGCGTTATCTCAAACAACGGTGCATTTTATCGAAAACAAAAGAACTTTTTGATTTCAAATTCAATTTAACTTCCAAACATGATTTTTTGGTGTCTCCGGTCAATTCGTTTCATCAAAAATATTTCTTTTCTAATCAAAGTTTTCAATAACATTTTTTTCATTTGCAAAAAGAATCAAATTATTTTTAAACTTGTATGGCTATGGTAACGATGTCAGAAATTTATCATAAATGTGTGTTTTCATCAAATTTTAATCTAATTTATGGTTTTTCTATTTGTTTCTGCCAAGATTGCGGTTAATGATATTCAATCAGACCACGCGTTTAGCGCCATATATATGCATTACTATTTGGCTGGGTTAAATGCTCTTTTAGGAGCTTATGGTTTTAAGTGAGCCTTTGCAAGCCTGAAGGCACTTGACAGCTACGACGCCCTTGGTTTTAAAAAAGCATGCAATAAAACCGTTTGGCATGGCTTTGCGATCTGGTTTTCAAGGCTCTCTTAAAACTTTCATAAAACCTTATTGAAAGCCAGATAGCTTTTTTCACCAGGCTTTTGCCTATTTGTTGCGGTGAATGCCCGAATAAAGCTATTAAACAATCAAGATGCTACCATAAAACCTCAATAAAACTTGATTATAGGATGGTTAAAAAATGTTTCCTGGATATTGCTCAAAAGTTGGCATGTTTACAACTTTGCCAAAGACACCAAATAGATCAAAAAAATCCCTTCTCAAGATACAGGTTTTATATGCACCTAAGGAAGGATGGACAATAGTGTGTCCCAAAAAAAGGCGATGTGGTGGAAACCTTCGGACTCACCCGGATTCCGAAAGGTTTTGGCCTCAGGAACAGTGTTTTCCAACAAAAAGAAATCTCAAAAATCGTTTACAACTCGCGATTTGCGATTTATTGAACAATGCTATGTTTTCATAAAAAAATGTTATATTTTGTTCTAAAACCTTGAATAATGCGTTTAAATTGCCCCGTATTTCACTTATCGTAGTTAGGAGTTCTACTAATAATGTTCTCAATTCATATTGGTCCAGGAAGTTTTCATTTTTCATAGGCAACATGTAAAAGTTGGCACCAAAACTAATACCATCATCATGTAGGTTACAATTTTCTGAAAAATTTCAATTGACAATCAGTTTGCGTCACTTTAGTGCCAAGATACAGCCATTTTAGTGCAATAAAAATGGCAAATTTTCGAAATTCCCTATGAAAACTCATCTTTAACATTCAAACTGTTTCAGCTACTACCAGCATTTTGTATGTTTCCAAACCTTTTGCATTGTTTTATAACAGCAATTTACAAACAAAATCTATAGTTTTCATTGGTTTGACTATGTGATAATGTAAATAATGTTTTTTTTTTATAAAAACGCAATTTTCATCAAAATCTTGAAAAAAATAATGAGTTTAATGGCGGTTCATTTAAAATACATTTCTTCGTCATGGCGCTTACGTCACATAGTCAAACCAATGAAATCTTTTTTTTTGGGTTATTCCTTTAAATTTCATAAAATAAATTAAATTCAGTGATTGAAATCAACCTTTTTTTTGGTGCAAAAGACAAGTTTGGTTCTTAGAAAAGCGTGGTTTGCGAAAATGTTTTTGAAAACTTCGAGAAATGATGAAAAAATAGAAAAAGCATGTTTCAAAGAAAACCTTGGACAGGATTATATTGTTCGCTTACAGTACAGTATTTTTCTTTAAATTGATTTTTTACAGTTGTCAAAAATATATGTTGTAATCTTTACACTAAAATTCAAAATAAATTATAAAACAACAAAGAATTAATCATCTTTCAAAATATGCAAAAACCAAAACTAAATTTCTCGCATATTTTTTTCTCTTTAGTGGGACCTTTTAAAAAATATCTAGAATTTTTTTTATGCTCTTGACGACGTTGTGAGAAAATTAAACTTTTCGCAACTCAAACCAAAGTTATTGTGTTGACTTAATTTTGAAAGATAGCAATACTTTTTTATTGAAAGAAGAAAAAAAAAGAATTATATACTTAAGAATGCATAAAACTTCAAAAAAAATGTAACCCAAATTTGCTGACAAATGGAAACACAAAAACAAATTTGAAATAAAGACTGAAATATCAAATAAACTTAAACGAAACTCACCTTTCGCAGCACCTTGATGCGGTACGGGTCCCGGAGGGCGTCCTCGGCCCGCAGCGGTTCCGGCGTGTATCGCAGCCGCTTTATTCTAACCATTGCTCTAACACACAATATAGCGAATTGAAACTTTTTTCTAGCGTTAAACTGACTTTGTTTACGTAACTATAAAAGAGAAATAGAGAGCGGGAGCGGGGGAGAGAAAGGGGGTGGCAAACCATAAACAGTAAACAATGAGTGGAGAGGAACGAAAAAAAAGGGTATAAAAGAGAAACAAAAGAGAAAATGGGAGAAAAAAAGGAATAAAAAGAGAAATAGAGAGAGAGAAAAAAGCAATCCGTTAATATTGATCAAATGGGTTCGTTCACTTTCGTGGTAAAGGTGGTGTAAATTTACATGGTTATAACAAGCTAAGATATTCGGGAAACAAGAGCACAAATGATGAGTATTATTGTTTTTTGCGAGATCGGAATTGTTTGTTTGTATTGCTCCCTGCAAATGGAGAAGAGAGAATGGGTAAAAAGAGAGAAAAAGAGGACAATAGAGAGGCAAACTCTTTGCTCGTTTAATGTTATTGTTTTATTGTTCGTTTGCTTTGATCATATTCGGTTGAGATGGGTTTAATTTGGAAGATTAAGATGCAAATTTGACCAACATTATTTAAAGCCTGTACAGCAGGTAAGAATGTTTAAAGAAAACATTACTTGTTAGTGCTTCAAAATCACTTTTTTTCGAGATAGTGTAAAGCCAATCAAAGCTAAGAGGGAAAACATTACAAACAAACAAAAACGTGCTCGTGAGTGGTGGTGAGAGTGACATATCGTAGTAACCTTTGCAGTGCCGTTCCTTTGAGATTATGCAGAAATATTAGGAACCAAACTGAAAGGTAACAAACGTTGAAGCGATTGCTTTGCGAAATATTTTTTCATGATAAAAAAACATAAGTTGTTAAATTTTGTATCTAAAACTCAGAGCTATGATTTTGTCATGTCACACGAAACAAAAACTGTTTAAACTTTATTGTTTATTTACCAAACTAACAGGAACACATGCGAAGACGCGGTATGCCATCTGATGGATTTTTTTGGAATAAAATAAAAAAGAACAAAGTTTGTAAGTACTTTTTCCATTTTGATTGAACAGTTTCAAAACTGAACTCATGCAATGATCTTTTTTTTTTTCAAATAGTGACATGTGTTCATCGATAGCACACTCGTTAAAAATTGACTTTTATTTCAATATTTCGCAAAACATCGCTAAACAGTGAGACAGTCATTCTCCCCTTTGATTTTTTTTTATGTTTTAAATATCTTTAAGAAAATTTACGTCGTCATTCAGTGCTCTTATTTACAGTCACAATGAATCAATTTTGAAGATTTTCCAAACAAAATTGACTCATTAGGGTTATTTTACAAACTAAAACATGTATTTTACAGGTCGACAGTATGGTTTTCGAAGAAACACGAATGACACTACCGTGTATCACAGACAATTGGACACAGCACACAGCATTCTTTTTTTTTCTGCTCAAGCAAACATTCACTGATGGGGGTATGACGGATGATGGACGGAAATGTCGGGAAGTAAATACCACTGGGAAGTTTTCCCCTTTCGTGCAATGAACAGTGAAGACGATGACACATTTGTGGATGACAGCCAAGACACAAACCATTCCAAACGTCACAATTTGCCCCCTGTTACGTTGAGTGGCCATCGTAGCAGGCCCTTTGCAACCCAATTCTAACAGATGATCTATTGGGCACAGACTTTTTGAGCGAAGCAATTTAAAATCAGAATTGCGTTTAACAAATGCTCACGCTAACGCTAACGCTAACAGTCGAAAGGATTTTAATGCGCTTGTAAACAAAAATTTCACCCCGCTTGAACTAAATGCAAACATTCTCTAGCGTTAGCGGATTGCACTGTTTGTTTACAAATGCATTGATGCCATTTTACATTGTTAGCATTAGCATTAGCACTTGGAAGACCCTTTCAAAATCTCACAACTAAATTTATCAGAAAGTTTGTGCCCAAACTTTCGCCTTCTACGGTGCGAAAACGCTACCCCTAACAAGCTCTGTTCTAGCGCTCTATCAAGCGTAAATGTGCGCGGCCACTACGTCCACGAAGGGCACTCTAGGCAAGCAAAGAACACGAATCGATCTGTGGTCGTGGAACGCGCTGAACGCGCCCCTAGTAAGTCGTACTTTTTCCGGGACGTTCTGCATTCGCACACAAACACACCAGCAGCAAGTCGCGTCGAGAGTGGTGGAAGAAACAAAAAACACAGAAAGAGAAAAAAAATCGATCAGTTTTGTGATCCCTGGAACACGGTTTGTTATCGCTACCGGACTAGCCTAGAGTTGGGAGCTATTTTTGGTTGTTGCCGAAATGTTTTTGCTTTGGTAAAATTTTGACCTGGAGCCGCCTCAGTTTGCACCGACTGGAGTTTTGATAGTGGGAACATGTTTTGTAAAGAAAGAACGAAACAGAACACAACTTGTTGAACGTTAAAAACTGAAACAAACAAACCAAGCAAGACGCAGTGTTTCCCGAATCGAAACCGAATTAGTACTGTAATGTTAAACTGTCAAACTCAAACAGAACAAAACTTGCTAAAATGCAAGCTAAAAACATAAAACACAAACTCAAAAAGTAACCGATTTCGCTTGTTTTTGTTATTTTTCAGTGAGAGAAAATGAAGTCGAGCGGGGGACGGACACAGGTGTGGAGGTCGAGGGTGGGAAACATTCTAAATAAAAAATAGTGTTTTTTCAACGTTACCAGTGCCAGGTCGGCGATACGGCTCAACCGTCTCGACTTGGCCGACAGGCTGCGTTTCAACGGGCCAATGTCTTGTTCGAAAAGCTGGGACCGCGGTTTTTTTGGGGTTTGTTTTTGTTGTGTGCGTGGATCACGGCGGTTGCACGGTTGTACGGTAGGCACGGTAGTAGTTGTGGTGGTGGAAGAAGAAAAGGGAAAGCCAATCAAAGTAGGCACGCACGCACGCACACGTGGGCGACCAGGAACACAATTTGTTGTTTTGGTTTGCGATGGAGGGGCGGGGTTGTGTTTGGTACAGTTGATGATGTTGGTTGACGTTTGGAGCGGCGATCCAGCACCGGATGAAGGTTGGTTGACGATAGGTTTTGGTTTTGTACACGATATTTTTTTTGTGGATGAGTTTGTGCAAAACGAATTGGTAAAAGAAAAAGGGTGAAGAAAATAAGAAAAATAACATCAATAAAAGTGTACAATCATTCCTTTTGACTAGAAAGAATAAAAATATAAAAAAGAAAATGGAAGAAGAAAGAAGTTTGCAAAAACAAAATTTCATCAGGATCAAGTTGGCGCCGCTTTGACCCATTCACCGCTGCTCGAAGGTCAAGAAAAAACACGTTTTATTTACACCGTCATGATCATTCCCAGCGTGACAAAGCAAAAAATTCGCGTCACACACCCCCAACTCAGATGACGTAAACAGCCGCTTCATTTTCCGACTGACGCGCGCGCCTGTCACGCTCACGCAAATTCCAAACGCGAACGAATACCATTATTTATCTGTGTGTCAGCTGAGCCTCGATTGAGGTGGTTATTTTGGGTCTATTTTTAAACCAAAAACACCAGATCAAACCGGCTTCGCCACGATCATGTGATGAAGCGTCCGATGTTTTTCTCTTCTTGCAAACTTCTTTTTTCTTTCCCCTTGGTCGAAATTAACACTCGTAAAAGTAAGGTTATGAGGGTGAAATTGTGGCACTGAAAGAAGGAGGCAACTCGGAGACGTCAGCTAAGCATGATGCAACGCAGGTGTACATTTTGTACAGGACTTAGTAGGCCGGGTTCTGTCCAGGATGGTCAAGCGGACGCGAGGGGTCGGACACTGCTTGCAAACAACCAAACAACCATAATGGCGGCCAACTGTCAGGTTCGAAACGTCAAGGTGGAGATTTTGTTTTATAGCAACGCAATTATGGTTCATTTTATCGGAGTGCAGGTGAAATGAAATCAGCTGGTTGAACGATGTTCAACCTAATTTTGTTAAACAGCAGGTTCGAAAGAAAGTAGAAAGAACCGGATGATGGTGTGTGCCATTTGCTGAGGAAGCTAAAGTAGATTTGATTTAAAATATTAAAACAGTAGAGTAAAAGAGCCGCAGTAGAAGTAGCAGAAGTAGTCGAGTGATGGGAAGTTGTCGCAGCCATCACTCGTGGCGGTTCGTGATGATGGGGGTGGAAGTGGAACTGCAAACTTTATCGCAACACAAACACGCGCCGGTTCACGGCTACTTACTACTGTATTGAAGAACGGATGCTTCAAGGCCTCTGTCACGGTGATACGCTTCGACGGGTCCACCACCAAGCACTTGCGGATCAGATCTTTCGGGTCCTCTGAAATAAGTTTTGAAAAATGCATTAGGTACGAGATGGGTTTTTGTTAAACTAAATTAATTCAATATTTAATAACCTAAACAATAGTTTCCACTTGAAATTTCCCTGTGTTTTTAAATATTTTTTTCAGTGGCATTTGTTTTTGTTGATTTCATGGCAAGTTTGTTGTTTCAAAAGGAAACAAGATGACATTTGAGCGCCTGCAAGCAAAATTGTTCAAGATAGAATACGCAATTTTCTTCATAAATTAATACTACAAATTAGGAGCGTTTCGTTGTTTTTCATTTTCTTCCTTTTTTTTGATCTTTTTTTTTCAAATAACTCAAGAAGATTTTTGGGCCATATTTGTGCTGAACGACCCGAAATAAAACATCAAAAACATAATTTGATTCGTGATTTTACTAAAATATTTTTTTTCGCTAATTTTGCGAGTCAATATCTGGGTGCTGAAAAGACAGAATGCGTAACGTGATTTCCGAAAGATCCCCACTGCTCCTCACTAATACAACTGAACTACAGCTGTAAACATAAACAAAGTAGAAGGCTTTGTTCAAGCTCAAGCGTGACATATTTTTTGCTGTTGAAGTGACTCGTTTTGAAACATTTTGGATCTGATGATACATATTAAAGTTTTCGCTGAAAAATTAAGTTCTTCGTGTTTTTTTTTTTTTGTAGACTAAACGATGGGTGCTTAAAAGAGTCCTTCTTTGTTTTTAACGTGATGAAATATTGTGTCAGAAGTGGGGGAATCTCGTGAATGAGAAGAGCAACCGGATGGAAGTTACGAGATTATGTATCTTTGAAGCGCAGTGATAGTACAGGAGTAAGATTATTCAATGTTTTCTCGATTTCATCCCTTTTCTTAAGACTGACTCAAAAGCTCGACGCCCTCGACTTTTTTATTCCTGACAAAATAAATTATAGATCGATTACAATACTTGCCAATTCATGGCATCATTTTCCAAACAGTAAATTGGTTCCGCTTTGACAGTTCTAAATTGAGGCCGCTTTGCGGACAACTATTCTGCACCCAGGTCAATATTGGCGACATCTCGGCCAATAGGCGAAGGTCCTAAGCGTAATTTGTAAATAAAGCTGTTTTTCGATCGATTCTCGTTCAACTTATGTTTAATGAAGTTTGGCTTTTAATAAATAGCACTTTGTTTACTCATGGTTAAGTTTTTGCCTTCCTCACTGAGGTAAGCTATAATCCTGCTCGAAAAATGAACTTTTGAAATACAGCTCGTAGACCTATATTTATGTATACCTATCGACTCAGAATAGAAAACTGAACAAATGTCTATGTGTGTGTGTGTATGTGTGTGTGTGTGTGTGTGTGTGTGTGTGTGTGTGTGTGTATGTGTGTGTGTGTATGTATGTATGTGTGTATGTATGTATGTGTGTATGTATGTATGTGTTTAAAATTCTTGCCAAGTTTTCTCAGCACTGGCTGGACCGATTTTGATCAAACCGGTTGCATTCGTTCGTTGGTTTAGGGTCCCATACATCGCTATTGAATTGTTTGAAGTTTCGATAAGTAGTTCAAAAGTTATATATAAAAATGTGTTTTCACATTTATCCGGATCTCACTTAAAAGTATGTAAACTATGTCCGGATCCACCATCCGACCCATCGTTGGTTAGGTAATCGAAAAACCTTTCCAACGAATCCAAAACACTGAAGATCTGGCAACCCTGTCTCGAGATATGGCCACTTAAGTGATATTGATGCTCTTTTTTGAAGCCGGATCTCACTTAAATGTATGTAAACGATGTCCGGATCCATCATCTGACCAATTGTTGGTTAGGTAATCGAGAGACCTTTCCAACGAGTCCAAAACATTGAAGATCTGACAGCCCCGTCTCGAGATATGTCCACTTAAGAAATATGTGTTCAAACCACTCATATTACCCATTGTTGGTAAAAAATGAGGAAGGCATCAACCACATAGGTGGATTAAGTTAGTTTCTAAGAAAAAATATAGATGTCTCGTCAAATTTTAGAACTATATTATTATTTTTACAAATGGCGCAAAATCGCTCTTTCAATTTTCCTGGATTGCCCATTTCGATGTCTTGGACAAGTTGCATGGATTGCAGAGCCTAAAAGCTATCTTGGAAATAAAAATAATCCCTCAAATATTCCGGCAAAGATAGATTTTATGTTCAGATAAGGGTCGAAAGGAAAAAAGGTCGAATTTGAAAAAAATGATACAAATTTCTGTAACATTTTCAAAAAAATTCTGACATATTTAAAAATGTGCATAAATATTTACAAAAATATTAAATAGTTTAACGCTTTTTTTTTGTAAAATAGCTTTTCTTACCAAAAAATTCTATTTTTTCTGTGAGCTTATCAATTCTTTCAATGATTTTTTAAATAATATTGTGAGTTATCCCATTCTTTCAAACATTAGTAGTTTTTTTAAAAAGAAAAAAATCCGACTTCTAAAATGTTTTGAGAGAATATCCATTCTATCAAAAATTAGCAGTCTAAAGAGTCCGATTTCTCTAATATTTTTTTAATACGTATTTTTTCTATTTTTAAAAGCAACCTATTCTTGACTGTCATTATATTTTTGTGAGGTGTGGGATATTTTTCTCGAAATTGAAATTGAAAATCCGGGAAAATTTGACGCCCTAAATGTTTCATTCCTAATAAGCAGTTCTTAAAAAAAAGTCAAAATTCTAAAATATTTTGTGAGCTTTTTTCGGTCTTTGAAAACAAACTGTTCTTGATTTTGGTAATATTCTTGAGAAATTATTCACAAAAGTCGTTCGTATGTTATGGCATGGTCAATATGGCGCTGCCTTCCCGTATCACCTTAACTTGCAGGTAATGTAAAAAAATTGTGACATATCCAATATTATTCAAAATTTAATACGTTTGTAGTTCAAATCATAGTTTCTCTTCATCTGTTAAAATATGAATCAACGCATTTTTTTTACATTTTAAGTGATAATACACCAAAAGTTTAAGAACGAGAGGATAGTTCTCACGAAAAGAAACGTGAGAAAAGTGCTATTTTCCGAGAGTATAGTCCTCTCGCGTGTTCATTCGTTCATTGGAACAGTTCATCCTATTGAGTGGCTTATATGGACAAATGATCGCCACTTAGTTACCGAACCTTGGTGGCCTATACGGCAGACACGGTTCAATAGGGACGTGGCGTTACATCGTGTTTCCATCTGGTTTTTTTTTTAGTGCAAGAGTGGAAAAGTGCTGAGTCATCGTCTAAAAATAGACGGCGTCTTATCTCGCCCAGCAAAATGAAGTCCATAAAGTAGTTGTTTTCGATGAGCAAAAGTGGAAAATGTGGTCTAAAAATAGCGACGCCATCCCCCTAAATGCCGAAGGTCTTGGGTTCGAGTCTCGGTGCCGATACTTTTTTTTTTTTTGAAAAACTAAAAAGGCTGAAAGTAAAATGACAAGAAAGGGTATAAAAATTTCAATACTATCACAAACGAATATGAACTTGTCCGAGAGAATAATGATCTCAAGCCGAGAGAATAATGGTACCATTTACGGACACAGAGAACACAGCCCGAGATGGGCGAGAGAACTATTCTCTCAAGGTGCATTCGCAAAAAAAGTCCATCCGTCAAAAAAGTGTCGACTACGGGAATCGAACCAGTGACCTTTGACAGACTAACCCGATGACTTATCTGTCTCGGCCAATACTGGAGTGATCAGAAGCTTATGTATGACTCATGTTGCAGTTTCATTGTTTCAATTAACGAATAAACTCATTTTTTATGGTGTGAGTTGTTCTATCGATTATGGAGCTGAGCTCTCAATAAATTATGAGGGAACGATTCTCTCGACTCTGAATTTTGGGTGTAGAATAAAAGAACACGGGAAAAATAAAATTTCAACTAAGAGTGATTCTCTACCAACTCACACGAAATCGGGAAAAGCTGCCCCGACACCTCTTCGATTTGCGTGAAACTTTGTCCTGAGGGGTAACTTTTGTCCCTGATTGCGAATCCGAGGTCCGTTTTTTGATATCTCGTGACGGAGAGGCGGTATGACCCTTTCCAATTTTGTAACATGCGAAAAAAGAGGTGTTTTCAATAATTTGCAGCCTGAAATGGTGATGAGATAGAAATTTGGTGTCAAAGGGACTTTCATGAAAAATTAGACGCCCGATTTGATGGCTACTCAGAATTCCGAAAAAACATATTTTTCATCGAAAAAAACACTAAAAAAGTTTTAAAAATTCTCCCATTTTCCATTACTTGACTGTAAAAAAATTTGGAACATGTCATTTTATGGGAAATTGAATGTACTTTTCGAATCTACATTGGCCCAGAAGGGTCATTTTTTCATTTAGAACAAAATTTTTCATTTTAAAATTTCGTGTTTTTTCTAACTTTGCAGGGTTATTTTTTAGAGTGTAACAATGTTCTACAAAGTTTTAGAGCAGAGGGGTTTGCTTATAAACATCACGAGTTATCGCGATTTTACGAAAACAAGTTTTGAAAAAAATACTTTTTGCCTTTCTCTTTGTTTCGTTGTCCTTGTCTGTCGCGGGTGACCATGAACGGCCATGATCGATGACGACCAACTTTTTCAAAACTTTTTTTCGTAAAATCGCGATAACGCGTGATGTTTATAAGCAAACTCCTTATGTGTATATATCAAAATTGTTGTAATTGTCTGCTCTACAACTTTGTACAAAATTTTTACACTCTAAAAAATAACCCTGCACAGTTATAATAAACAAAAATTTTAAAATGAAAAATTTTGTTCTAAATGAAAAAATGACCCTTCTGGGTCAATGTAGATTCAAAAAGTACATTAAGTTTCCCATAAAATGACATGTTCCAAATTTTTTTACAGTCGAGTAACGGATAATGGGAGAATTTTTAAAACTTTTTAGTATTTTTTCGATGAAAAATACGTTTTTTCGGAATTCTGAGTATGCCATCAAATCGGGCGTCTAATTTTACATAAAAGTCCTTTTGACACCAAATTTCTATCTCATCACCGTTTCAGGCTGCAAATTCGCATGTTCAAAACTGCCCCTCCATCACGAGATATCAAAAAACGGACCTCGGATTCGTGATTAGGGACAAAAGTTACCCCTTAGGACAAAGTTTCACGCAAATCGAAGAGGGGTCGGGGCAACTGCTGTGTGAGTTGGCGGAGAATTACCCCTAAGATAAAATTGTTTAAAAAATCTCAGAAATGATTAATGATCCTATCTCTAATGATGAAAAAATAACTTGTTATGAACAATCATTCTATATTTTTTCCGCGACGTAACTGACCCGGGATGAAGTTCAAACCTGGAACAATCAATTTGTTGGTTCGTTACTAGAATAATTATCTGGCTAGTTAGCAATAGGTCGTTACAGCCGTTGCGACCTTCTTCACGTTTTTTTTTTATTGTAAAACAAATATGACTGTCGTTCTTTTTCAGTAAGGAGCATTTAAAGGACGTGCAGATGAATAATTCAAAGCATTTTTGAATTTGATAATTCGTAAATTGATCGAGAGCCGAGAACATTCCCCTATAACAGTAGTTTAGCTCCCTCACAATTTTCACACACCCGTTTCCCAAAAAAAAACAACAAACCGTCACTCACCTGAGATGTCGGCCCACTCGGGCGAGGTGAAGCTGTACTTGCCCTCCATGATGTTCCGCAGCATGACCATCTGCTTCCGGTGCCAGAACGGGGGACAGCCGACTAGCAGTGTGAACATGATGACACCACAGGCCCAACTGCAAAATTACGAGTGAGAGACGAGACAAAACAAAGCTTAGTCAAACTTAGTAAATGATGAACGAGCTGCAATATGTTTTTTTTGAAAACTACGTACATATCGACTTCCTTCGAGTAGCCGGGCGCATCCTCAAACATGTTGCATTTCAACGTTTCCGGTGCTAAGTATCCAGGCGTGCCGCACAGGTCTAAACAAAGAGGAGAAACAAGAAGAAGGAATTGGTTAGTAACTACAATCACCGGCTTCGATCAATCTAGAAGCGCACTGAACAAACGTTGTTCACGGTTCACTGAACAACCTGAGTTCACTTACCAAACAACTTCTCGCCGTCCTTAAGTCGCCGCGCAAAGCCAAAATCGGTGATCTTCACGTTCAGACTGTCGTCGAGCAGAATGTTCTCCGGCTTCAGGTCGCGGTGGACGATGTTCTTCGAGTGGATGTAGTCGACGCCCTCGAAGATTTGTCTGCAAAATAGATTCAACAAAAATTGTTTGGTTTAGACTCTCGTTCGCACGCCAATTTTGCTGGTGAAACTCTAAATGATTGACACATTAGCGTGTTGCGAGTTCATACCCACAGACGACGCCGCCGCCGCCGGGTGTTGCACGAACTGCCGCGGAGACCTTCGCCGGGTGCCCCCCGGATGACGTCCCGAAGGTGAGATACTGGAGGACGCGACTTAAAAAGTGCATTTTTTGGGCGCTAGTTTCGATGAGTCATAAATCTAGTTCAATTTTGTTTACAAAACCAACTATCAAATCAGTAATAGTTGCTGAACCAAATCGTCGTCGGGCTTGATTGAACACCGGGCTCGTGAAAGGTAACGTGTCCTCGCTGAAAGTCAATCCCGGTCTGGATTGCTCAAATGACACACAGAATGCCGGCGACAACCGGCGGGGGACCCGCGTGCTATACCTAATTTGATCAACTCACGTGTCAACCGGTGCGCTGCTAGTAGGTGTAATACCGATATCGGGTGCCGGTAATCTCTGTGAACCAACAGGTTCACTAAATAATAAATTCTTCTTCATTGGGATAACTTGATGCAAAGAGGGAGAGGGGGGGGGGGGGTCAGGTAAATAAGCTCGATTGGATTTCATACGGTTCTAATTTAGTCATTTATCGATTTTTAGTTTGTTTTTGTATTAAATACTTCAAAGTAGCTTTTCACGGATTTTTAAAACGGAATTTCAGCGTTGATATTTTTTTTATTTTATCAACGCCATTTTAGTCGAAATCTTGAACTACAAATTGCCATTTATATTTATATATTTCATTTAAAGTCATTTTTGAGCATATTTCGTAAAATAAGACAAAGAAATAAATCTCAAATAACGGTTCAAATTAAACAAAATAAATAGGCTTAGTGATTTTTCACGCTTGAAAATTGCAAATTTCACGGGGACCTCAGTTTCAAAACACCAAATTTCACCAAATTTTTATTAAAATAACTCTGAAAATCTAATGTTTAAATCATAGAAACTATTTGTTATGCTTCTTTATATATCATTTTAAAATAAACTAAAAAAAAACTTAACTTAATTTGAACGTGACAAAAAAAAACTAAATTCTCCTAATTTTCAAAAAAAAATCCACCTGTTTTATGGATGAGCTCTTTATATTTTTTGTAACAAAATGTGGGGTATGCGTTTTCTCATTAACTGAACTGCTTTTATTTTTTATAAATATTCGACTAGTTAGGATAAAATGTTTTCGCTGATTTGCATTTTACTAAATTTCATATCAAAGCAAGAGTAAACAATCTTATTGAGCCAAAATGAGTACAATTATTTGAATTTTCTGCGACAGTTAGCCCATTAAAAATATTTTTTAAAGTTTTCATCTCACTAATCAAAAACTAAATTTAAAATCAGTAGGCAAAAATAATATGATTTGTAACGAAATCGAAACATCTAATTCAAGATGAGAACAGAAAAAATAGTATTTTTTATCTTTCACGGGAATCATCCACGCAAATAATCAAATATTGTTAATATTAACCAGGATTCTAAAAAAATCTGAAATGTTTTTTACAAGTAATGTGAAAAATAAAAATACTCTTGATTTTATTTTGCATAACACAAAGCTGGATTATTTGAATTTCTATTGAAACAATACCTTTCAAATAAAAGAGGCAGCAAAATGTATATGTGTATGTAATGTGTCTTCAAATGGTTCATATCAAGCTTTTCAATTGAAAAGTAATAAAATTTACTTTAAAAATCTTTATGGATCAAATATTTACTATTTTGTTATTTGAAAAAATATTTGAGAAAATTGATAAATTTCACGAAATATAAGCCGTACACGAGATCGTCAAAAATCACTAACCCTGTATTAGTAATTAAACCGCTTAAGATTATTTTCATTCCTATTTGAGTTTGATAAATTATTTTGAGATTTTGTTTCACACAAACATACAATTTCACGGGATTTCGCGGAAAAAAGCAAATTTTCACGGATTTCACGCTGTCCGCGAAATCGTGAAATTTCACTAACTCTAAAAATAAACAACATAAATTTTTTCCTTGAAATTTAAACAAACATGCAAAAAGATATTTTTTTCAGCACGAGTCGGGCATTAATCCAACAAAGTTTACCGAGTTCAATAAATACGAAAAGTGCTGAAAAATCAAGTTTTGGCACAAGTTGATCAACTACTTTTTATTGCGACTCCGAAAAAGAACCTATTATTTTTTTTCAGTGAAACTTTTGTTGTTTGCTATAAAGATAAGTGTCAAACTCCAAAACTGTGTTAAAAAGTATTACTTTTTGACACAAGTGCTGAAATGTTGAACTTTTCAGTACTCAGATGGATGCTGAAAAATACTGAAAAAAATAGAAAAGATAGCATCACGTTGGTGATTCAATTATCCGAAGTTCCGCCAAAACCCATGGATAATCTAACTTCGGATAATCGAGTCTTAATTTTTTTAAGCGATATTACTATTTTTTCAATTTTGAAGATGTTTCAAAAATATCATCGAAATAAACTTCACCAGCCCAATTGACAAGCGCTGAAATTTTACGTCTTTTCCTGGCTGAGTACAGTAATGCCCCGGTTTTGCACGCCTCGGTTTTGGTTTGTTCAGTTGCCTCGGTTAAGTACGCCTTAGTGCTTAAGGGGTTACATACATGTAAAAAATCACAAAATTTAATATTACGGAAAACTTATTAAATAAACATAAAAGATGATTTCCAATCATAAAAGTTTCGTGAAAATATTTCATGATTAAACTGAGTAACAGACGATTTAAGTTGAAATTTATTCCATGCGCAAACTGTCAAACTTTGCGAGCGTTTTTCTCCGAACACCGAGTTGATTTACGGGTGCCACGATATCTCGAGATGGGATGGACCAAATTGGCTGAAATTTGGGGTGAATACTCGCAAGACATATTCCGTGTGCAGGACGAAGTCCGATTTTGAAATTTTGCATTAAAAAAAAAAACAAAAATCCAAAGCTGTCGATTTTTAATATGAAAAACATAAAAATATGTTTATCTTTTTTAAAAAATAACTTTTTGAAAATCGGCCTTCGTCATGCACACGGGACCGGTTTAATGAGTCTTCACCAAAATTGATGAGTTGAGCCGATTTGGTCAAGTCAGTGTTGAGATATCGAGGCACCCTTTTTTTTAAAAAAAAAAAAAGCTAACTTCATATAGCTGTATCTCGGCAATGATGTCTTCAAATTTTTTTTGATGAATGTTAAAAATGTATATTTTAATTTCCTGAAAACAAATTTAAAAAAAAAGTTTAAATTTGTGCTCAAACCAACCACTGACTTTTTTGCCGATTTACATGTATGCTACCCCTTAACTGAAGCACAGATATAATGGAATTTTGGCTATATGGGAGACATTGGCTATAATCGAATGAAAAGTCATCCAAACTTCAAAAAATTATAGTGTTTTGGAATCGGGATGATGTCAACTATCGATTGCACTTATAATTACATAAAAATTTTCACAAAAATACGTATATTTCCTGTTTTGAAAATGCAATTTTTCTCGAAATAATACTCAAAATTATTGTTATTGCAATATGGGTATCAAATGATGGGGATTTTTCATACATTTCGAATGTAGTAATTTATTTTGTTTAAAAACACTTTAAAAAAATCATCAAACTACGTGAAATGTGAAAAAGTACTCAAAATTTAAGTTTTTTACAATATGGTTATCAAACGATCGGTATTTTTTCATACATTTCGAATGTTATAGCACACATTTTTGAAAATACTCAAATTTTTCACAAAACTATGTATACTCAAAATTATTTTTTTTCGCAATATGAGTATCAAATGATCAGCATTTTTAGATACATTTCGAATGTAATAAAAAAAAATTAAATGCTAAAAAAATCACAAAGTTTCGGTTTTTTCAATATGGGAATCAAATGAGAGGGTTTTTTTTCATACATTTTTAATATAGTATATTTTTTTGAAAATACTCAAAATTTTAACAAAACTACATATTTTCGAAAAAACAATCAAAATCAGTGTTGGTATTTTCGCGCCTTGCGAGAAAAAATACTCTCTCTCTCTCTCTCTCGAGTTCTCGTCGCGAGTCTCGAGCTGCCGAGAGAAACTCACTGATTGCCCGTGCTCTTCTTTGCTCGCGAACGGGCTTTCTCGCGAGCCAGAATTGCGATTGAAGTTACACCTCTATACCATCGCCTGGTTCGCATTCATAAGCCTGATAAACAAATTGCTAGATTGGACCGAACGGCTAGCACAAGGCGCTCGCGGCAAGAGCGAGAACGCGAACGAAAATGCGAGCGCGAGCGAGAAGAGAAAAGTACTACAAGTCTTCTCCCTCGCTCGCGAGCGAGAAATGCTTTTCTTCTTCTCGCTCGAATTCCAACACTGCAAAATTGCAGTTTTTCACAATATGGATATCAAACGATCGGGATTTTTTCATACATTTCGAAAGTTGTAACACATTTTTTTGAAAATACTCAAATTTTTCACAAAACTACGTATTTTCGAAAAAAAAAATCTCAAAATTTCAGTTTTTCACAATATGGGTATCAAATGATCGAGATATTTTAATAAATTTCGAAAGCTATAACATGTTTTTTTTAAATACTCAAAATTTTCACAAAACTACGTATTTTCTGTAAAATACTAAAAATTTCAAAGTTTTAAAATCGATTACATTCGAAATGTTTGAAAAAATCCGATCATTTGTTACCCTACTGAAATTTTGAGTGTGTTTTTTTTTTCGAAAATGCGTAGTTTTGGGAAGATTTTGAGTATTTTCAAAAAAATGCGACTTTACATACCCATTTTTTGAAAAACTGAAATTTTGAGTATTAAAAAAAATAAAATGTTGTTAGGTATTACATGCGAAATATATGAAAAAATCTCAATCATTTGATACCAATACTGCAAAAACCTGAAATTTTGAGTATTGTTTCGAAATTCCTTAGTTTTGTGAAAATTTTCAGTATTATCAAAAGAAAAAATGCATGACAGCTCTGTCCTTCAATTATGCACGCCTCGGTTTTGCATCCACCGCATATGGGCGGTGCTAAACCGATGCATGACTGTAAATATTTTCAGCAATGGACATATTTGAACTCTTTTTTGATTTCAAATATTGTCATTTTCACCTGTAAAAATTACATTTAGAAATTATTTTTCAATCCTTTTCTATATTTTTTTTTGAGTTATTTATGTTCAAGTATTTGAAAAAAAAACTTCTAAAAATAATAAGGCTATTACAAATTTTATTTTAATTTTTTTGTCTCTCGGCATAGGGCCTGCAAAATTGTGAAACAATCGCAAAAGGTTCTAAGTACTGTTGTAAAAATATTAAAACTTTCAGTTCGCAGCCACTAAAATCATCATGCCCAAAATTTCATCTCCCAACTATCACTGGCCTTTTCGCTGTCGCGAGATTCTCCGCACCAAGAAATGGCCGGTCTCTATCGCGTGTTTACACAATCCCTTGGACATTCTCACAAAGGACGCCCCGAAACAAAATTTGCCATCGCATTTTAACAGGACGTAGGACGTGTTCGGTTCTCAATCCCCCTCTCACGTTCTTTTCATTGCGGTTTTTTGAGAAAACGGAAAAATCTTCGGCGAGTGTGCGTGAACGAAGAAAATAGAAAAAGTAATAGGAAAAAATGCTCTTGCTGGCAAGCTTGAGATAAAAGAAGCGAACTCACAAGCTATAGTGACGGTCGCTGTACTTTCAGATATTTCGGTGCATCAAATGATAGTCCTTTTTATCACTCGTTTCAACACAGGTTCAGTTATGATACTAAGCACGTCTCTACGAAATCGATCTTTTTTTAAATTTAAATTTTGTATTTTTTAATTCGACTGAAACTTTTATGGTGCTTTCGGTATGCCCAAAGAAGCCATTTTGCTTCATTAGTTTGTCCATGTAATTTTTCATACAAATTTGGCAGCTGTCCATACAGAAATGATGTATGAAAGTTCAAAAATCTGTATCTTCTTAAGGAATTTTTTGATCGATTTGGTGTCTTCGGCAAAGTTGTAGGTCAACTACACAGGACTACACTGAAAAAAATGATACAATGTAAAAAATGGTGATTTTTAATTTATTTTTTTGAATTTTTACTGGATTTTTCGAGTAAATTTTGTTTATTATTTTTGAGAAACCTTCTAGAATTAAAAAGCCTGGTACAAATTATATTTTAAAATTTTGTTCCAAGGCTCAGGTCTTGGAAGGACCAACAAAAATTCAAATTTGAAAAACTAATTTTTGAAATTCTGAAACACCATAAAGACTCTAAACATCAAAAAATCCAAAAAATTATAAATGCGGCTTTAAATCTGCCCGTTAAATGTTTTAACTTCCCTAATATTGAACATAGTTGAACAAACCACATTAGATCTATTCTTGCCATACTAAAGCCATCGAATTGGAACGATATTTAACACTGACCCCCAAAATCACAGCCCACAGCAATGAACCAAAAAATCAACGAAACAATCAGAGTAGGATAAATATATTTAACCAGGCCACTCACCTCATAATGTAGCGTGACTTCTTCTCGGACAGCGTCACCACCGAGGTCAGATAGTCGAACAGTTCGCCCTGCCGGCACAACTCGAACACCAGGAAAATAAACGCATCGGACTCGAACACGTCCTGCAGCTCAACTGTGTTTTTGAGAATCAAACGAAAAAAACAGAAACAAACGAATCAATGTAGAGTAGACAGGACGTTTCTACTGGCACGTAGTCACAATGCGAATCGGATTGCGTGCCTCAAATCTATGAGATCCTCCGCCAATGACGACCACCTTCAACCAACTAGCCAAAACGGGCGGAGCAATTTCGCAACGCGTTGACGCTCAAATTGATCGCATTGCGTCAGACAAAATCAGATAAAAATTTAAAGAAATTACTCACTGATGAACTTGTGGCCCATGACCTGGCGCAGGATCTGGATCTCCTGCTTGGTCGCTTCGAGCATGTGATTCGAGTCGCCGGTTTCGGCCGCCCCCAGGTCGATGATCTTGGCCGCAAACTCCTTGCCCGTTTCCTTCTCGATGCAGCGCCGAACCGTCGAGCTGATGCCTCTGTGGGGGGAGGAACAAGAAGAGAAGATTTTGGTGAAGATTTTGCAGTGCTAGAACATGGTGAACAAAATTGGGTCAACATTTATTACGGCGTGGTCAAGGTTATGGAGGGTTGATTGATTATTTATATTCTTTAAAAAAATATTGAAGAGTTTTTCGAGAATCATCATACCTATAATAATTTTTAACTCAAATAAAATTATAAAATTCTACAGAATTACTGTACATATTTTCATAAATGCTATTTTCTGATTTTATCGTTTTCTGTGAAACTATTATATAAATTTTAATTATTTGATGCTTTTTATTGTAACCAATGCTTGAAAATGGATCTATCACTGAATGGGACTGCTCGATATCCGACAGAACTTTCTGTCAGCGATCATTTCCCAAAACGAAATTTGATCGCTCTCACACATCACCTATCATGATCGTCATTGCTTGGCGACGGTCGGTGAACGTTAACAAAAAGAAGAAACGAACGAAAAATGAGCACCGCTCGAGAAGCCGCCCGAACGAGACAACGTGCTCTTTCTCTCGCGTTTCGTCTCTCTCTCTCTCTTCTTTGTGTTTGCTGCGTGGTGACAGAAGTCATTTGAATGCGTTCACGGAAGAGATGATCGAAATTTCGGTAAATAGTCAAATGACCGTCAAATTGCGTAGCACTCATTCGTTTGTACGTGAAACAAACGAAAGAAGAATGTCAATATCAGGTTGTCGTGGTGAAGACGATTGGAGTGTTCTACTGTCATGGCTCGGTTTAGCACCGCAAATGGGGGATGCAAAACCGAAGCATGCACAACTGAGGCACAGAGCTTATGGGATTTTGGCTATATGGGATACATTGGCTATAATTCTACGAAAAATCATTCAAACATAAAAAAATATTATGTTTTAGAATCGGGGTGATGTCAGTAATCCATTGCAATTATAAGGCTGGTACAAATGTTTTTAAAAGTTTTTGTCACCCCCCCCCCCCCCCCCCTTCAAAATTGGCCCGAAAAATCAGGGGGCAAAAAAAATATTTTTACAATAAACTTCAAAATTTCAATGAAAATTCAAGGGCAACTAGCTGAAATCAAATTAAAATACATTCTCCTGCGTTTAAAATCATTTTTAGGATGTTTGGGTTTGTTAAAAAATCTTAAGATTTTTTGAAAATTTTCGATGCAAAATCTTTTTTTTCGATACAATTTTTGTTTTTGTCAGATCTTAGATTTTTTGAAAACTAATGATTGCAAAACAACTGAACTAGTGTAAAATGCATTTTAAAAAACTTTTTTCATTTAAATGTGAAGATTATGGCTTGTTATTTAAATTTTTATATTTTTTTTATTTTTTTGCCCCCCCCCTTGACCTCGGCCAGGGCCGAGGGACAAAAACTTTTTTAAATATTTGCATCGGCCTAATTACATGAAAATTTTCACAGAAATACATATTTTTCCTGTATTTTGGAAATGCATTTTTTTCCCGAAAAAATACACAAATTATTGTTTTTGCTAGATGGATATCCGTTTTTTGATCGAAAAATTTTCATACATTTCGAATTTAATTACTCACATTTTTGAAAATACTAAAAAAATCACAAAACTAAGTATTTTCGAAAAATATTCAAAATATCATTATTTTACAATATGGGTATCAAATGGTCAGGATTTTTTCATACATTTCGAATGTAATAACAACATTCTAAATTACAGCTTTTTACAATAAAGTTTCAAATAATCGGGATTTTTTTACACATTTCAAAAGTTACAACGCAAATTTGAGACAATACTTCAAATTTCCACTATACTACGTATTTTTGAAAAAAATACTCAATTTTTTTTAAAAAGTATTTTCAAAAAATATTGTTGTTTTATTCGAAATGTATGAAAAATCTCGATCGTTTGATACCCATATTGTTAAAACGGATATTTTGAGTATTTTTTCGAAAATACGTAGTTTTGTGAAAATTTTGAGTATGTTCCAAAAATATTGTTATTACATTCGAAATGTATGAAAAAATCCTGATCGTTTGAAACCCATATTGTAAAAACAAGAAATTTTGAGAATTTTTTCGAAAAATCGTAGTTTTGTGAAAATTTTGAGTGTTTTCAATATATGTTGTTATCACATCTGAAATGTATGAAAAAATCCAAATCGTTTGATACCCATGTTGTAAAAACTGGAAATTGACGTATTTTTTCGAAAATTCGTAATTTGAGAAAATTTTGAGCATTTAAAAAAAGTTGTTATTACATTCGAAATGTATGAAAAAATCCTGATCGTTTGATACCCATATTGTAAACACTGAAATTTTGAGTATTTTTTTTTTAAATACATAGTTTTGTGATTATTTTGAGTGTTTTCAAAAAAATATCCCAATTGTTTGATACCCATATTGTAAAAACTGAAATTAATAGTATTTTTTCAAAAATACGTACCTTTGTGAAAATTATTAGTGTTTTCAAAAAGAAAAATTACATTCGAAATGTATAAAAAAATTCCAATCATTTGATACCCATACTGAAAGAACAATAATTTTGAGTATTTTTTCGAGAAACATTGCATTTTCAAAATACAGGAAAAATACGTATTTTTGAGAAAATTTTCATGAAATAATAATTTAAATGGATAGCTGACATCATCCCGATTCTAAAGCACTATAATATTTTGATGTTTGCATGATTTTTCATACGAATAAAGCCAATGTCTCCCATATAGCCAAAATCCCAAAAGCTCTGTGCTTCAGTTAAGCACTGGACCGTGCTTAACCGAGTCAGCTGAACGAATCAAAACCGGGGCAGTGCAAAACCGAGGCATGACTGTATAGGTATCAAATGATCGGAAATTTTTCATACATTTCGATAGTTGCAATATATTTTGTGTAGTACTCAACATTTTCACAAACCTACGTCTTTTTGAAAAATATTTTTTTTAAATGAACATAAAATAATTTTGAATTTTTAATACATTTTGATGGATTTTTTTCCATTCACAAAATTTTCAAAAGTTTATAAAACATATTCCAAATTCAAGTTTATTTTATTAATATGGGTATTCGATTTTTTCGTAGAAAGCTAAAATCTGTAGTATTTTTTTTAAATACGAAGTTTTGGGAAAATCTTGTGTGTTTTAAAAAAATGTGTTGCTACTTTTGCAATGTGTGAAAAAATACCGATCATTTGATACCCATATTATTAAAAAAAAAACTTGACTTTTAAGTATTTTTATTCGAAAAAAACGCAATTTTTGGAAAATTTTGAGAACTTCACAAAAAATGTTATTACTATCGAAATGTATAAAAAATTTCCGATCATTTCATACCCGTATTGTAAAAACAAAATGTTTGAGTATTTTTTCGAAAATGCGTAGTTTGTCAAAATTTTGAGTATTTAAAAAAATGTGTAATTACTTTGAATGGTTTAAAAATTTCCGATCGTTTAATACCAATTTTGTAAAATACTGATATTTTGATTATATTTTCGAAAACAAAATTGGAAGTAATGAAAATTGGGTTTTTTCTTTCGAATGTATGAAAAAACCCAATCATTTGGTACCCATAATTAACGTGACTAGCTTGACTAGCACTTGTTTGATTTTAGCTTAAATTAACGCAATTTCGTGAAATATTATAGCATCTTTCTCGCAAATTCAAGATTTAATTTGGGTGCTCTCCCTATCCAAATATGGGTCATTCCAGGTCAACTGAATACACTTTTGGACTCGACCTTCACCGATTTGGGCCAAACTTGGAGGGAAACGTTCATCTATCGATAGTTAACAGAAATCCCAAGTTTGGTGCTGATTCTCTCTATTTTTGACGATTATTTGACGATTTTCTAAAAAACTTTTTTTTTCTTTTAATCTTAACTTTGCGACTATTTGAGCAAAAAACTTTTTAGAGGTTGCATTTTATAGAAAATTGTCCAAGGAATTCGATAAAAATAAAATTTTAACCCTTAAATGCCCACTAATATTATATTTTAACTTTTTAAGTATTAAAATTCAGTTTTGAGCAATTCCTTATATTTTAATATTTTTTATTTCTTCACCATTGTGTTCCCCGGACAATTTTACATAATAATCAATGTAAACCTCAAACTAAAAGGAACTGTCGAGAAACAGCGATTTTACTGATAAAAGTTTGATTTTGTGCAGCACTCTGTCCTATAAATTCAAATCCGAAATAAGTTTCCCATATATAAAAACCAAACTACGCGGGATTCCACTCTTTTTGTTGAAAAGTACACCATGTACTTCCGAGCGCTGCGCAAATTCAAACTTTTTTCAGTAAAATCGCTGTATCTGGCCAATAGTTCATTTTAGTTTGAGGTCTACATTGATTATTATGTAAAATTGCCCGGGGAACACGATGGTGATAAAATAAAACAAACAAAAATATAAGGAATTGGTCAAAACTGAATTTTAATACTCAAAACGTTAAAATATAATATTAGTGGGCATTTAAGGGTTTAAAATTTAATATTTATCGAATTCCTAGAACAATTTTCTATAAAATGCAACCTGTAGAAAGTCTTTTGCTCAAATAGATAAAATATAATATTAGTGGGAATTTAAGGGTTAAAATTTTGTTTTCATCGATACTTTAAGAATTGAGAAAAAACGATATAAATACATTTGCAAAAGCCTCAACAAATAAACATTTGAAAAATGTACTGCTGCAATTTTTTTACAAAAAAAATTATTAGCCAGAGGAATTCATTGTTTGACTTATTTGTTTTAATTTGAGTTTAGATAAAGCACTATTAGTTGAATATTTCAGTTAACAAACCTTCGTATCAGCCGTCGTGATTTGCCACTTTTATTCTCTGAAGCAAATCATTTTTTTTACTGTTTTTTCAGTAGCTTTTTCTAGCTCAGCAACGGTGGCCTTATTATGCATAGTTTTGTTTAATAAACACCCAGGTGCGTGTTTGTTGAATGAAGTTCTTCCTTATCAACAATATTATTGCTGACCACTCCTCCTGAGGAGGCAAAAGGGGCGTGTGAAAAGGGCCAATCTACGCAGCGTAAACCATTCAAGAGTTACAATAATACTTTGCGTTTAGCCGAGAACGAGTGTAGTAAAACGTGCCCCAACGCATTCCACCATAGTAGAATCCAATCCGACCAGGGTAATTCAATCATCCTTTCCGCGGATGCATCGCGCCCAGATCACACACCAGAAGCCTGATCTTCCACGTGACGATCTCTCCGGCCCAATAAAACCCCTTACAAAGTCGGCTTAACTGCCGCTGGGATTTATCTATTTTCGCCATATTTTTCAATCCACTTGTCAGCTTCGTTTATCTCCTTTAGCAGGCACCAAACAACTCATCTTCCTAGTTTTGCCACAAATTACCCAGCAGACACAGTCCTTCTTTATCTCGAATGCACTCCAAGCTGTGTAAATTTGCATTTTGCATTTATCGTTCGCACTTGCACTTGAGCGGGCGCAGCAAAAGCCTTACAACAATCAACTCCACGGTAAACTGTACGAGCTAAACCAGCGACGCAACCAACGACGCCGAGTGATACAGATTGTAGGGTGATCACGCGCGCGCAAACGATCTGATAGCGAGTCGATTAGTAGGCGTTGATTAGCACTTCCTAAAGTTGCCACTTCCAGCTCAGATTTGGCACCGTGAGGTTGTACAAGTTTGGGCCGTCGTTTCTAATGGAACTTTTCAGCAAGAAGACTAAAATTGTCTCTGAAATTAAAATAAATCTGTTTGGCATGCTAAACAATCCTACAGAAAAATCAAGGAAAATTTGACTGGAAATGATTAAATTGTCATTTTCTATATTTTGACAGCTGAAAGTCCGCCTTACGTTATCTAATCTACAAACCATGACATACGACGAAATAGCCCGATCACGTCAAAGAATTTTTCTATTTGTCAACACAGAAATGAATCCTGTAAGCAAATTCAGTAACTTTATGTTGTCGAATTTGTCCGATTTTCCGATTTTTGAAACAAAGTTGTCGATTTAAAAAAAATAACAGCAGGGCTACCAAACCTCCAGCCCAAAAAGCCATATCATCCGAGACACGACCGCTTTCCCGAGCAGACGGAAATAACTTGGGAATAACATTTTTTTGATATTTGAAAATACTAGGCCAATAACATTTCATGTTATTGATAACAAGATTTTTTATTCTTATTAAATTTGTGTTATTGTATTGTTAATGTAATAACAGACAAATAACATTTTTAGTAATTTTAACAGCATTCCCATTTTTGCATAAGGGTTTAGTAACAAAATTTGTTATCGGTCTGATATTGGTTGAAAACCAAAACAACTTTGGAATAACATTTTTGTTATGGAAGAATACCTCCAACTGTTATTGGGATGATCGGAATAGTTGTTAAAATAACAAAAAATAATAACAAAGATTTGTTCGAAGCATAACTAAAAATGTTAATAGTCTGTTATTACAATAACAAAAAAATCATAACCCCGGGCGGAAAGTGAGTTGGTGGCGATAACTTCGAACTATCTTGGCTTGTTTATTTGCATCTTGTTGTAAACTACTCAAGTTATGACGACTTTTGAAACCGACTGCGTATCATGGAAAGTATATTCCATGATCATACTGCATTATCTACAGTTGATATTGAGCTGTTAGTGGTAGTTTTTTTAGACTTAGCAAAAATTTCGAAAATTAAATTTTTTTCAAAAATTTTACCAGAACATTATGAAATGATTATTTTGACTTTGTTTCAAATTTATGCTGGACTTAGAAAAATTTGCAGTCACTGACCGAATTTTCAATTTCCGATACTTAGAATAATTTTCATGAGCTGATATTTCAAAGTTTGATTTTATTTATGCTGGACTTTGAAATTTTTGCGTATATTTTTTAATTCTTTACTTTTTACAGAAAAAGCATTTTTTGGGACATAGAAAATTTTCGGGAGTTTGGAAACATGATAAATTATTTTAATGTTTATATTTGCTTTGAACCAAAATTTCGGAAAAATCGACGAAATTACAGGAAATTTTTGTCCGATTTTTACAAAAACATCAGTTTGTTCCTAAAATAATGTCCCTAACAAAACGTCTTCATTGAAATTTTGAAATTCGAAAGTTGGTTTTTAATAATTATTGATATACCCCCTACAAAAATCGTTCCGGCACTTAGAAAATTTACGGGATCCGTAACACGACAAGATTTTCGGTAGAATTTATTTGATTTTTTGGACTTAGCAAAATTTTGGCTTTTAGCCAGTAAAATTTCGGAAAAATCGTCGAAATTACAGGAAATTTTCGTCCGATTTTTACAAAAACATCAGTTTGTTCCTAAAATAATGTCCCTAACAAAACGCCTTCATTGAAATTTTGAAATTCGAAAGTTGGTTTTTAATAATTATTGATATACCCCCTACAAAAATCGTTCCGGCACTTAGAAAATTTACGGGATCCGTAACACGACAAGATTTTCGGTAGAATTTATTTGATTTTTTGGACTTAGCAAAATTTTGGCTTTTAGCCAGTAAAATTTCGGAAAAATCGTCGAAATTACAGGAAATTTTCGTCCGATTTTTACAAAAACATCAGTTTGTTCCTAAAATAATGTCCCTAACAAAACGTCTTCATTGAAATTTTGAAATTCGAAAGTTGGTTTTTAATAATTATTGATATACCCCCTACAAAAATCGTTCCGGCACTTAGAAAATTTACGGGATCAGTATCACGATAAGATTTTTGGTAGAATTTTTTTGATTTCTTGGACTTAACAAAATTTTGGCTTTTGGCCAGTAAAATTTCGGAAAATCGTCGAAATTACAAGAAATTTTCGTCTGATTTTTACAAAAACATCAGTTTGTTCCTAAAATAATGTCCCTAACAAAACGCCTTCATTGAAATTTTGAAATTCGAAAGTTGGTTTTTAATAATTATTGATATACCCCCTACAAAAATCGTTCCGGCACTTAGAAAATTTACGGGATCAGTATCACGATAAGATTTTTGGTAGAATTTTTTTGATTTTCAGGACTTTGCGAAATTTTTGCTCTCAGCCAGTTGAATATTTTTCAACATTTTGAAAAATTATTTTGATAAGAAACATTACCAGGCTTTTTGGAATTTTACTGTGGATTTTTGGACTTATGCAATTTTAGGAATATTTTCATAAACTGTTACTTTTAATTTAAAAAAAATTGAATATAGAGACTTAGGATTTTTCGTGATTTGGAAAATTATTATAACATTTTGGCAATTCAACGCTTTCTCCACAATTTTTTAATGGGTTTTTAAAGTAAAATAATTTTTCAACTTTGAAAAATCTTGTTTTGATGTAAGTGCGTATATTCCTGCAATATTACTCATATTTGTGAAGAGGAAGAAGGGGGGAGAGGGGGGGGGAGGGTCTGAATTGTGGCGGGGTGCATTAAAAACCAATAAAATTATTTTTGGGATCAAAATCTACTTTATGAACTTGATATGATTTTTGGAAGATTTCAGTTGTTTGCTACTATAAACTCAACTTGATGTGGCATTGTTGGTCAAATAAACTCAACAAGATTTTTCGCAGATACGACTCGAGCAATTTATGTTCGTGGCCATGTTCGGTTATCTCTTAACCATACCCTGGGGTGAACTTGACTTGTTCGTGTTTTTACGAACATGGGTAGATTTTTCCAAGATGCAACTTTCTGCCCGGGACGACGAATAACAAATCTTGTTATAAATAACATAAAATGTTATTGGCGTAGTATTTTCAAATATCAAAAAATGTTATTCCCAAGTTATTTCCGTCTGTTCCGGGTATTACCATCTGCCCGGGTTGGAAATTGTTGAATGTTTGGCCCTTGAAATATTACTGAAATTGTAGAGTGTTTAGTTCAAAAATAAGTATGAGACCAAATTTTCTAAATTTAAAACAAAAAAAATACTAGAACCATGTATTTATTGTTTTTGTTTTAGCAGTAGGGTGACAATAAAAAAAATCGACCTAAGCCATACCCTCTGATTTGATAGCAAAACATATAAAAATCGCAGTTTTATATATTATTTTTACATTTAACGTCAAATTCAAGTTGTGATCCCATTCTACACAGCTAAAAAAGTAGTAATCCAGCTGCGTGTAAAAGGCCTGGGTGTAAAATAAATATTGCATTATTTTATGCAATTTTATGTGATTTTACACCCTGAAATATGTAGCCCATCAGTATGGGAAACCTGCTTGATCGAAATGTCAAGCTCATATATGCGTTTATCCTTACAGCTTTACATCGGTCTGATGGCCGAGTGGGCTAAGGCGCCAGTCCTTACTTGTTGGTGCTGAGTTTGAATCCCGCCGGTTGCAACTTTTTTTTGTGTTTGCAATAATTGTACATGCGGTGCACGGCGTGTTTTCTAGAACAAACTTTTCAGGAAAAAATAGTCATCGCTACTTTCAAATGTGTCTTATAGGAAATTTTCTCAGCTTTCCAATGCTTCTAAGAGCGAAATGTTTCATCGGGAAATTTCTGAGATATCTCTATTTTAAGTTTTTTGGTTTTAAATTTCTATATTATTTATTAGAAACTTTATACAAACAGTTCAGAAAACTTATCAAACGATGTGTTTCATTTATCATTTACTTATCAAAATGTGCAAAATAAGACAAGAAACAACTTTGTAGAAGGTTGCAAACCGCTAAACATTTTGAAAATTATGTTTTGTCTGAGTTTTTGAATGTATGGGATTTATTCAGAAATTTAAATGGAAAAACAGTGCAAAAATATATTTTTTACCAAGAATCATTAGATTATTACATATTTTTGGTGTACAAATATCACGTGTCTGCTCTAATTTAGCTTGTTCAATCGAAATTTTGGCAGGTTTGTGATTGTGAATGGTATTATTGAATTTTAATGAATAAATTTGAAATTTTCTTAAACAAACATTAACCAGGAACATAAATACAAATATGATTTAAAATCGAAAATGTACTACATATTACTTTTGCAAGCTTCAAAAGTCATATTTTCATAAGTTTAAAATAAATATAAAATTTTACATAATGTTTACTTAAGAAAATGCACTTAAAAAGTAGCAATAAAACTCGAGTCTTCCAATTCAGAATGCTGAAAACACCGTCACAAACTTTTTTTTTTGTTCGAACAATATTATTTATGATTTCAACAAAAAAAATCAAACAGAAACTTCATTTCCAAACTATTTGAACAAAAATCAGGAAATAAAACATTTTTTTAAAAAGATAAGATTGAAGATGAGAGTCTTATAAACTTCTAAAATATTGCTAATTCCTTGATTATTTAATACAAAAAACTAAAACAATCATTTTATACAAATGAAAAGTATTTCTCCTAAAGTTTGCAAAAATAGTTTGCAGTTCAATTTCGATTATTAAACATTAACATGTTTTGTATCCATGCAACTGGTTAATGTTTGATTGAGGAAATATGATATTAATTCATAAAAATCTTGAAAAACCTCATCAATCTAAAACCTGAAAAAATTCGGTTGTATCAGCTAATTCCAAGCTGGATCAGAGCAGACCGGTGTTATTTGTACACAACAATTATGTAATAATCTCGTTGTTCTAGTAAAAATAATATTTTAATGCGGTTTTATGATTTTAATTTCTGAATAAATCTCACATATTCAAAAAATCGGTAAAAACTTCATTTTCAAAATGTTAAGCGGTTTGCAACCTTCTACAAAGTTGTTTCTTGTCTTATTTTGCACATTTTGATGAGTAAATGACACATGAAACACATCGTTTGATAAGTTTCCTGGACTGTTATTTAAAAGTTTCCAATAAATGATTAAGGATTTTAAAACAAAAAAACTTAAAATAGAGATATCTTCGAAATTTCCCGATGAAACATTTCGCTCTTAGAAGCATTGGAAAGCTCAGATAATTTCCTATAAGACACATTTAATAGTAGCGATGACTATTTTTTCTTCTTAAGGTTGCCCAGAAAACACGCCGTGGGTGTGTTATATTAAGTGTTTATTTTGACGAAGGTGATGTGCATGCTTTTGCACGCGATTTTACCATGGGATTTTTTGCTGTGTAGTCATATTTGAACTATTAAATTACAAAATACATCGCCATTTTGTCCGCCATCTTGGATTAAAAAATTTTTAAATCACTTTAGCGTAGTTTAGGGGTTATACTGGAGCTCAACAGTCAAAAATAATACAACGAAAAAAATCATAATTCGATAATTGGAAGTGAAATTTTTCCAAAGCCTGTTCATTGTCAAGGAAGTCAAGGAAGGAAATTCATTTCAAAATATTTAGTAAAATATTGGAAGAAAGATTCACAGTTTCTATAAAAAATTCTGATAGCAAAACAACAACATTCATGCCTTATTTAATTTTGATTTTTTTTTTCTTCGTGAAGAAATTCAGCCAAGAAAATACTGCAACGAAAAAAAAAAGTTTTAATGTTTGTTTTTTAAGTTATGAGATAGGGCACCCCTAATTTACAGCGAAATAAAAAAAAATGTCGATTTAGTGAACAAATCTGAGAACATAGCGTTAAACAATATTTAATAAACCAAATTTTATTTTATTTTTTTTTTGCTTTTTGGGTGCTTCCGAATCCCCTGTCTCAAGTTGGTTTCAAAAATACAGTGGACTCTCTCGTTGTCGATATTGAAGCGACCGTCGAGAGCGGGAGGTACCAAATTATAGAACGAAAAATCAAGGCATGCTTCTTGAAGGGACTGAAAAATGTATTGACAGCTGGAGCAAAATTGATGTCGAGAATATCGACAGCCAGAGAGTCCACTGTACCTTAAAACTTAAAACAAAAAAATAAAAATATTTTTTTTTGTTTGGACCTTTAAAAAAAACTCTATATATTGTCCAATGCATAAAGTGAGTTGTTGACATTTTTGTGCACCCTCCGCAAACGTCAAACCAGACAAATTTGCTGTACTGATTTGACGTTTGCGGAGGGTACCAAAAGGGTTGGGTATTGGCCGATGCACGAAGTGATTTGTTTACCTTTATTTTGGTATCCTCCGCAAACGTCAAACCATACAAATTGCTGCCGGATCATTCCCGGAGATCCGGAAAAAGATCCGGCAGCAATTTGTATTGGTTTGACGTTTGCTGAGGGTGCCGAAAGTTTGGTTATGTTTTGCTTGCAAAAGACAATATAATGTTTCTAAATAAATTAAAAAAAAAAACATTTTAAAGCTTTTGTGTTAGTAATAAAAATAACTGCGCTTTATAATTGTGTGGAATTAATTTGAAAATCGCATAATATTAAAACTAAACTTAGAATTGTTACACCAGGATACAAATCTTCCTCAGTAATTTCACAATTCGAGACAAACTTTCACCAACTCATTCGTGGTGGGCAGTCTCTGCCGCGACAATTTTCCTCCCAAAAAATAAATCGAACATATTCAATTATTTATAAATCCATCAATCTTGATGTTTATTTCCCATACGCAGCAAACTTTTGGGCCCGTCACTCTCGAACCAAAATTAATCGATGTCAAAGTGCCACTGACCGTCCATCGCCGATAACTGGCCTGCTCTAAATTTTATTGCGCACCGAGGGGTAAGTCAATTTACTCCCCAAAAATAAAACACGGACTAATCCAATAGGTATCGAATCCATTTTTTTCAGCCAGCAGACTGTTTACACTCTCGACGCGGCCGCGCCATTTGTGTGTGTGTGCGTCTGTCACATAAACTGTTAGATTCCGGTGACACTTTGCTGAGGGCGCTCGCTTATTTATTATTGTTACTTTTTTTATGTATAACAATATGGGTGGCGTGATCGCTACCACTGTGACACTGCAGTGTTGTGTTCTAGTAATAAAAAAATAACAACACGTTAATTATAAACACCACACATTCGGCGGTTTTATATCGTAGTAGTCGTTGGTTGGAGGTTGGGCCAATGTCGTCATCAGCTCAGCAGCTTTGCCCCCACACCGAAGTGAGTGTTGTTACCCGAAGCCGAGCCCCGGAACAGTTATCACGATGAACTCGGCGTATTTTTTATAATGTAAAGCTGACGACAGACATCAAAGAGGGCCATGCCTCAGTCGGCGGCAGGTTCCGCGTATATCCAACGGTTGCTGCGTCGGAATTTTGTGAACACTTTTTCTCGTACGTACACACACGTCTTGAGGTGAACGGCGAGTACTGTTTTAATAATAGATCCGCCATCAATTGGCGCAAAGCGCAAGTGAGTGCGCAAAAAAAAAGAAGGCAGACCGGAAAGGACGATAGAATCGGTACCTTTCCGTTCGATAACCATGAGTGCATCGAGGGGTGATATCGTTGAACTCCCGTCAAGCCCCTTCGTGCATCGCTTCCGCCTTCTTCGCGTCGTCCATGACAACGGCTAACAAGTGGCGCCTAGCCTCGTAACCATGGCCTACTGATACGTGTGCAGATCTCTCGTTATGGAATCGCGATCTCCAAATACGCTGTCCAACGCCGCCAAACGCAGACTCTTTCAACGCCTACGTTGATTGATTCTGGGGGCGCCTCAATTGGACTTAATTGAGGCAGATTGAACTCTCTTCTTTTCCGCGGTTACCACTCTTACCTTCCGAGGATCTCCTTCGGCTCGTACTTGGCGTAGAAGCCCTTGGCCGCATCCTTGTCCGGCAGCAGGTCATCCTCCTCGTCCTTGGCCATCCTTTTGAGCTGGTTAATCTTTTTCCTTTTGCTCCTGGAGCACCAAAGACTGCCCGCGACGACGGCGACGGTCGGATCGAATTTTCACGTCAAGTCAACCCACGGAACCGGAAAGAGAACACACATCGAGAAAAATACACACAAACACACACAGAAACGGATCAGTTTTTCGTTCAACCAGCTTCGACCTTGGCAGAGAGGTCTGTTCACAGAACCAATTCAATTCTATACCGGATCGGACCCTAAGGAACCTTCCTGCCCAGGAACTTGCCGCAGCTAGCTGCTTCCACCGATTCACAGAGACGAGTGAGCTCGCAGCTCGCCGTTTCAATGTCAGAAAGGTCGTCGACGATAGAGAGCGAGACCGAAGTGTGCTATGACTCGGGATCTGCTAGAAGTGACAGTTCGCAGAACGTAGTGTGCCAACTCTATTTCAAACACATACACACACAGTTGTCACCACTCTCTGCGTTTACAAATGCACAGAGAGCGAACGCACGAGAGTCCGACCAACAACAACAAAAAAAAACAGATGTGTCAGCGACGAGAATCGATCACAGAACGCTCGCCGTACGTCGCCGAATCGTAAATCAACAGCGTGCTGACCAAACTCGGCAAACACATGCAAAGCTTTTTATTTTCGATCCGAGGGGCACGACTTTTGCCCACATTCACGGACACACGAACACACCAAAACTGAACCAAATAACATTTAAAAAAAATCTAGCAATCACAAAAGAAGAAAATCCGAGCAAACCACTCGCGAGCTTGAACGCAAAACCGAAAAACCACACGCGATTAGTCACGGGCAATCAATCAAAATTTACGAAAGTAATTCGGTAACAATAACAGTAAAATTTATGCAAAATTTTTAAAACAACTCTGTAACAGTAGCGAACGGAGCAGGAGGAGAGAAGTTCACTTGCAAAATTTGTGTGAAGGCTTTCTTGCCTTCGAGGTGTGCGGGCGAGCTGGGACACCAATACAGATACGCCGTCGCACATCACGAATACCAGTAGGCGGTGATATGACATGTGCATCGGGAGATCTGTCAAAATTGCGACTCATGCCGGTAAAAGGTGTCGGACGGTAGCTGGTAGACATAGGGATGATTAACTTTTTGTTAAAATATTTTTAAACGCGTTTCAAACACGCTAAATATTATTCTGAACGCAAGAAATAGTAGTTTATGCAACAAGTTGCAAAAAGAGGATTTTTTCAGCACGAGTCGTACATTTATCCAACGAGGTTCACCGAGTTGGATAAATACAAAGAGTGCTGAAAAAATCAAGTTTTGTAACGAGTTCCATACAACATTTTTTGCAATTCCAAAAACACACACACTGAGTGAAATTTTATGTCAAATTTTCATGTATTTTGTCAATAAATCGTTTAAATAAAAAAAAATGAAAAGTGTTACTATTCGAAACAAGTGCTGAAAAGTTCAACTTTTCAGCATCCATTTGAGTGCTGAAAAGTAGAACTTTTCAGCATTTATTTTGAAAAGTGTTGCTATTCGTTTCTGTTATTTTTGGTACAGAAAAGTAGGCTATTTCGTCGTTCAAGAATGACAGGAAAAGTAAGTAGTTTCACGACGGAATTGCAAAAATGCATTTTGAATTATCACAAATCCAAGGTCCGTTTTTCTTTATGTCTCGCCACGAAGGGGCGGTACAATCCCTTTCATTTTAGAACATGCGAAAAAAGACATGTTTTTCAATAATTTGAAGCCTGAAAAGTTAATGAGATGGAATTTTGGTGTCAAAGGGGACTAAAACTTCTGATAACTTGTGAAGAATACATTTTTGTTTCTAAAACTTTGTTGGACATTTTTGTACTCTAAAAAATAACCCCGCAAAGTTACAATATACACGTAAAAGATAAATTTGGGTTATTTCAGACTCGAAAAGTACATTAAATTTCCCATAAAATGACAAATCTCACAATTTTTGACAGTTGAGAAACGGGAAATGGAAGCGGTTTTAATACTATTTTTGAACTTTTTTTCAATAAAAAATAAGTTTTTTTTCCGAATTTCGAGTACGCCATCAAATTGGGCGTCCAAGTTTACACAAAAGTTCCTTTGACACCAAATTTCTATCACTTCACGGTTTGTAGCTAAAACCACTGATCACTGAAAACGTATCTTAGTAAAAGTCCAGAAAAATGAGAGGGGTCGTACCGCTCCACCGTCACGAGATATCGAAAAATGGACCTTTGATTCGTGATCAGGGACCAAAATTACCCTTTAGAGCAAAATTTCACGAAAATCTAAGATGGAACGGATGTTGGTTATAATCGCATTAGTGGCAAAAATGCCTCAAAAAGTGAATGTGTGAAAAAATAACCTTTTACGGGTTAAAACCCATTTAAACCTGTTCCGAGTTGAGTTGGAGAATTTGAACGGTGTGCGTCGCGGTCCTCGCGCAGGATTTTCGTTGCCGTTTTCGTCTTTGTTGTCCCCCCGATTGTGTGTGTATTTCGATCCGGACGGTTTCGCGTTTTCGCATTTTAGTTGGTTTTATCTTTCCACAGCCGGCTGTCTAAGATTAAATCATTTATGCTAAACTCAACACCAAATAACCGGGAATAGTCTCATCCGCATAGTCCGAATGATTGCCTTGAGAATGCATAATACATCACACCATTAAACAAAATTTATTGATTATTGGGTCGCATCATCATCCTCTATGTTGAATCCTGGCCATTACCCTTACCCACTAACAAAATCCCAAGTAGAAGTAGTTTTCCGGCACACGCGGGGGTGTGGATATCGTATAGAACCCACCCTTGGTAGCAGCCTGTGCTAACTAACATTCCCGTCCCATTCCCTCGAGATCTACAAACTGACATGGCGGGCGCCGTTGGTGGCCAACGACTGTTTCCTATTCGCACCGGCTCTAGTTTTGATGATCGTGATGTTTTATCTTTTCAGCGCATTCATGCATGCTGTTGATAAGGGAAACATCATTTGATCGTTGAAGCGCGTGACCGGTTGTGCTGATGGGATATTATGGTCCTGTTCAGCAACGGAGAAGGACAACCATGGGTGGTCTCTCATGCTCATACTCATGCTCAAAACCCATTTAAACCTGTTCCTGTAACCGGCATTCCAGTTTTCAACCAAATGGGCTGAAACTTTGGATGGAAGTCCAACTTTTAGTATTCTTTCGTGAAATTTCATATACTTTTTGATCTGAGCAACTTTTTTTTATTTTTGACCCGGGTTAATTTTTTAACCGTCATCAGGGGTGACATTGGGTCTGGGGAGATTGGTTCAAACAAATTTTAGCATTTTTGTATGACCCAATGAGACCCCTGATGACGGAAATAGGAAGATTTTCACAAGATACCATGTTCTTTGAAAGTACTCAAATTTTCATAATATTCAAAATTCTCATATTTTCAATATTTGCTATATGGATATCAAACGAAGCGAAATTTTAATTGCTTTTTCACTTTATTGGAGTTTTTTTTTAACATTTTCATAAAATACCGTATTTTTTAAAAATACTCAATTTTTTTAAATTGTGATATGGGTATCAAACGACGCAAAACTTTTTAATGAACGTATGTATGAAGCATGCAAAATTTCGCTTCGTTTGATACCGATATTGCATATTTTGAAAATTTTAGTACATATCCAGAGTTTATTTTTATAAGGTCCTATAAACATATAAAAGACAATAGCTTATAGGTCCTCGTCAAAAAACCCTCTAGATATTTAAAAAAAAAATACGATAACTTGATTTTTTACATGCAGTCAAGCTGTTAATTGATCTTCACACTTATTTAAACCATTAATGTTGATGTCCTATACAATTTTGTTGCATAATATTATTTAAAACCAAGATCATAACAATTAACAATAAATTTAAAATTTCCCGGGAAATTGGCTGATAATTTCCCGTTTCCCGGGAAATTTGTAACCCCGGGACATTGGACGCTCTAGTACCGAGCTTCAGGGTGCTCCAAATTTCAATGTTATATATTGTTACCAAAAGATGCGCAAGGATCTGGCCTACACGCAAACGTTGTTGAAAATAAACGCTTCAGTGGCCAAAATGTCTCAAAAAGTGACATTTTTGAAAAAAAAACTATTTTTACGGGTTAAATCCCATTTAAAATTGAAGGGCGGAGCGCCAGCTCATGTTACGTCCAATCAAGCTTATATTTTGGATTTGGGCTTCGTATGCCCACCGGAACAAACCCTTGAATGCCCGCCAAAAAGTCATTTTTGTTACATCCTAATAAACATATAAAAGACAGTTTATAGGTCCTCGTCAAAAAAACTCTAGATATTTTTTTTTAAATACGATAACTTGTGAAAGTTTTAGAATCCCAAAAAAACTCTAATAATTTGAAAAAGCATACGAAATTTCTATTCGTTTGATACCCATATGGTAAAATTTGAAAATTGGAGTATTTTCGGAAAAATACGGCATTTTTAGAAAATTTTGGAATTTTCCAAAAAAAGCAGACCAAATTTCGCTTCTAGAAAATTTGAGTATTTTCAAAAAAATACGGTAATTTGGGAAAATTTGAGTATTTTCCAAACAAAAAACTCTAATATATTGAAAATGCATACAATTTCAACTCATTTGATACCCATATTGCAAATTTTGAAAATTTGAGTTGTTTCGAAAAAATACGTTAATTTGTAATTTTTTTAGTATTTTCCAAAACAAAAACTCTAATAAATTGAAAAAGCATACCAAATTTCGCTTCTTTTGATACCCATATTGCAAATTATGAAAAATGTAGTACTTTGAAATTTACTAGATTTTCAAAAAAGTAAACTCTTAGCGAAAGCATTGAAAATTTAACATGATATGGTTGAATTAATCGATTTTAGAAAGATTTTAAAAATGAGTTATCGTCCATTATCGGCGATAAGATTATCGCCGATAGAATTATCGAAATAACGATAACGATACATTATCGTTATTGTCAGACGATAATTTTATCGATTAACAACCTAATGCTAAAAACAATAATTTTGAAAAGCTGGCAAATGTCCTACAATTTTCTTTATGGAAGTTTGAAAATTGGGCAATCAGTTTCTGAGATAAAGCCACACAAAAACTCGAAACGATGAAAATATAATTTTTAAGGGGTATAACCCCATAACATGTCAAAAATTTCAGAATTTCATATTTAAGAAAATGTATTAAATCCACTCCAAACATGATCTCCAGTCACTCCCGAAAGTTGCATGAAGCTTAAAATGTTGCCATGCGCTAAGCGAACTGTCAAACTTTGTGAGCGATTTTCTCAAAACACCGAGTAGATTTACAGGTGTCAAGTTATCTCGAGATTGGATGAACCAAATTGGCTGAAGTTTGCGGTTTCCCGTGTGCAATTTTTAAATTTTGTTTTTTGAAAAAATAACGTTTAAAAAAACATTCAATGAAACAGAACCACAAATTAGACAAAAGTTATGAAAATTATAGGTGGATAGGTTGACTAATGTCTTTGAAGAAAATTGAAAAGAACGGAAAACTATGTCTGCGAAAACGAATTTAAGAATAGTTTAAATGTGTACTCCATACCAACCCATAATATTTTTGCCGATTTACATGTAGGTAACCCCTTAAGTTTCACCTTTTTAGCCTGTAATTTACAACTACAGTCCAATGGTTTGTATGGGACTTCGTATATTCAAATCACGACCAAAAAAATAATGTTTTTTTTCTTTTTCTCGTTTTAAACATCAAATTCGAGTTCTACGAAAGGCCATGCCCCGGGGGGCGTAGTGCCAATAGTTTCATTTTTTTTTCGACCCCATTTTAGTCAAATTTGACTGGTTTGATTGTCTATCAAATAACAAAAAGGCATTTTTTCAATATTTCGTCACCGCCATATTGGCCGCCATCTTGGATTTAAAAATTCTAAATCACTTTAACGTAGTTTCGGGGTCATACTTAAACTCGACAATAAAAAATAAAATAATTAGACAGCAAAAACAATGTTTTTCGTGATTCGATTATCCGAAGATCTGATTGTCCGAAGTGAAATTTTTCCGAGGCCTTCGGATAGTCGAGTCTGGACTGTATCCCGGAAACTATTCCTCCGACTTTGATTTTTTTTTTTTTCAACTGGCTCAAACTTTTTGGGTGCCTTCCCTATGACCAAAAAAGCCATTAATAAATTTCAAAACTAACTGGAATGGCCAATCATCACATATACATGACGAAATCCAGTCTACAACCCGCTAAGATCAACATCTAAAAAAACAGTGTCCATGAGTGTCTATTTATTGAGCAATTCCAGCTCAAATCAGGATTTTTTCTGATACTTTTGTACCCGACCCTCTCCGATTTCAATGAAACTTTTTAGACATGTTATCCCAGGTCTATATAAGCCATTTTTGTGTATATGGAGCCAATAGTACTCGAAAATAACATTTGAGAAGGGCGTAAAGTATTTAAATATTTTTGTATTTTGCAATTTAAAAATTACTGTATCTCGAAAAAGGCAGAACTTATGGGAAATTGGACGAGTTTTCCGGTAAAAATAATAACGAGACTGAAAAACCAAGTCTGTCATATAGAAATTGCCAAAAACCACCAAAAAACCCATTTTTTCATCATTTTTATTTTTAAAACCGCTGTATCTTCCCAAGGATTGGACATAGGACAATGGTCAATATGGAGACTTTTATGTAAAATTGTCTGGGGAATCGATTCCCACTATGGGTTTTTTTTTAAAATTTTGACGTTTAGACCACTTTTCAAAAAAACAGTTTTAGTAAATGATTTTTGTATTTTTTTTAGTAGAGACATACCATCCTGCATTTTTCGTCAGTCTTTTTGTAACATCTTAGGCTATTTCCTCAAAAATTTTGAACGAAAAACAATCGTGACAACACCTTTAATTTTAAGTTTTAGACTAAAAAATCAAAAAATCTCAAAGAAGTGGCGTGTATTTTTGTTTCAGTTTATTTTTTTCAGAAAGCCCGTCCAATTTCCTACAAGTTTGTCTTTGACCACTTTTTGATACGGCGCAATTGCTTCGAGATACAGTAATTTTTAAATTGCAAAATACAAAAATATTTAAATACCTTACGCCCTTCTCAAATGTTATTTTCGAGTACTATTGGCTCCATATACACAAAAATGTCTTATATAGGCCTAGGATAACATGTCTAAAAAGTTTCATTGAAATCGGAGAGGGTCGGGTACAAAAGTACCAGAAAAATTCCTGATTTGAGCTGGAATTGCTTTATTAACATTTTTTTATTCGTAAGGATTTCTTTCAGCTCTATTTGCCAAAGAAAGACATTTGCAACCAGTGTTCACTTTATCAATTTTAAATCTATTATTGTGCTTCAACATTCACAATTCAACAGCCACGCTGCTGCTTTTATTTTCTGCTTTTAGCACCCACTGCTAACTCTATCACTCTTACTCATGTAAAACTCTAAAATAGTAGCACTTTTTGCACATCAGTAATTTGTTACAAACACAAGCAGTTTGGCTGATTTCGGTTTCGTTTGTCTAGATTTGCTTAAAACGCGTCAGAAATGAAGTGGGTATTGTGTGGTACGTGTTTTAAATGCACAGAACGCGGGAGTTGGACTCGTTCAGGGGACTCAGCGTGAACGAGAAACATTGAACTATTTCGCACACACATAACTATACGACAGTTTACAGATTTCAATATATTTACAAGTTTTCGAAACGCATACAAGAAAGCATTCGAAGAATAGAATATTTTGACCTACCTGTACAACGCTTTCAGCATGTTTGTCCTAGACTAGAAAATACTACACAACACACACCCACCATTTGGTCGCTAGTAGAACACCTTCTTGAGCTGTTCGTACGCGCTGTTCATGATGCCCCAGCTGAAGAAGGCCCGCGTGCAGTTCATGCTGACGCCCTTGTACACGTTCCGCAGCTTCCGGTCGCGCTCGTTGTACACCTGCTGCAGCGCCACCCACATGCTCTCGTTCGGGCCGCCCAGCTTGCTCTGCATCGTCACCTTGAGCACGTTGATCGGATAGAACACCGAACTGATGAACGCGCCGATGCAGGCCCCCGCGAAGAACTCCTGCGTCCGCTGGGTTACCGCCGTGGCCTTAAAAGTAACAATGTTTACGTCACATTTCAAAGGAAGAACTAGGAATATCTCACTCTTTTCGGTAACCGCCGGTCCGCCTCCTCGCGCATCACGAAAAACATCGCGTTCGAGGGACCGTTGCGCCACAGGATGGGGACGAGGCCCCGGTACAGCTCCCGGAAGCCGTGCTCGATGTAGATCAGTCTAAAAAGAAGGAAAGACATGTTAGAATGTGAATTAAAATTTATCATTCGATTGATCTTTCATAATCCACAATTTAAATGAACTTGTTTATTTCTAATAGAATCTCATAATGTAAATAGCTTCAGAATAGTAATCAGGGGAAATACACCCATTTTAAGCCCTAATAAGCGGTCGTGTTTGAATGATGCTGGATAATCAAGTGTGTTCCTTAAATTTACTAAATCCAAGTACACCAATGAGTAGAGTAACTTTTCGGGAACATTTCTATTTATTTTCACTATTACTAAAAGTTATTCTATTCCTTTTACAAGCATTTAAAAAACATATTTCCCAAATGTATTCTAATCAGACGAGAATGCATTGGGCCACGCCCATTTTTCTATTTTCGGCTTAGTTCTTTTTTCTTCCAGCGCTCTTTCGTGAGCGAACACTCACGAAAAGTAGCATTTATAGAGAAAGTTTCCTGGCATCACCGGCTCACTCCAACAGGCGCTGCTGGTGGTGTTGGTGGCCACCCTTTGTTCTTTATTTGCCTTCGTTTCTCGCTCAGTTTTCTTCAGCCTTCCATTGAAAGGGGGCGTCAAAAGTCAAACGGACCCAATCCTGCATGAATCTGATTGTAAAAATAGTCAAACTTTGTTGTAAATAACTACGAAGACAGTAATTTAGAGGATGAATAAAAAATTATATCGGTAGTCCCCGTAGTATTGAAGATACTAAAATGTCTGCAACAGAAATCTGGGTGCAAAAGCTGCGTGCTTACTTGAGGCGGTACTGTTGCTGATACGTTTATAGCCTAAATAGTATTTTTGGAGGTTTTAATCGAGCATCAAACTCTCCATATGACGAAGATAGGTGTTTGGTTTGAAAGGTATATTTCCAGAGGCGTCGCGTCCACCTGTTCAACTTGTTCATAGGACAGGTGATCATTTTGATTTCTTTCTGAAGAAAGAATTAAGAATTATGTTCATCAAAATAACTGAATGAACACGCCAACTCTTCTTGGAATCATGAAACAGCCAAGCGCATTCGTAGCCATGAGGCCTCAGTGAAAATCTAACGCGCACTGAAAATTCTCCCAAGCAGCCGCCAACCTGTTCGAATTTCTCCATGCACGAGTTCCCATACAACGCATCCAAAAATACACAGAAAGACCCCCCTATTTGTACACGCGAGCAGAGAGAGAGAGAGCAAAATCTAAAGTTTTCTCTCTCTCTTTGAACTTTGCTCTCTCCCTGCTCGCGTCTCGGCTCGCGCGCTTTTATGTCGACTGTCCAAAAGCTTTCATGCACACCCTGAACTACCACATTCATACCGTCCAGCGTGTACAAATAGGGGGGTCTTTCTGTGTATTTTTGGATGCGTTGTATGGGAACTCGTGCATGGAGAAATACGAACAGGTTGGCGGCTGCTTGGGAGAATTTTCAGTGCGCGTTAGATTTCCATGATTCAAAGACGATTTGGAGTGTTTGCTCAAATATTTTTGTAAAACTTTTTTAATTGTTATAAATAGTAGAATGGCATGTTGCTTCCAAAAAGCGTTTTTAACTGAAAAAGTAATAAATAGCTCAGTTAAAAGTGAGCAAGCAAGTTCATCGACAGGTTCGCAAAATAATTTGGAAGAAAATAGAACAAAATCTTTAATGGGTTACATACATGTATATCCGCAAAAAAAGTCAGAGGATGATGTGAGAACACACTTAGTTTTGTTTAAAATCTGTTTTCAGGGCAATAAAATATACGATTTCATCTATTATCAAAACAATTTTGAAGACGTTTGGTTGTAGCATTCCTGAGATATGGCTATTTGAAGTCAGCAGTTCCAAAACACGGGTGCCACGATATCTTAACACTGTCTTGACCAAATCGGCTCAAAATTTTAGTGAAGACTCGTTAAACCGATTCCGTGTGCATGACGAAGCCCGATTGACAAAAAGTTTATTTTAAAAAAAGATATAAATATTTTTGTGTTTTTCCGTTAGTTAGTTTTTAATTTTTGATTTTTTTTAAAAGCAAATCTTAAAAATTGGGCTTTGTCATGCACACGGGATCTGTCTTGAGAGTCTTCACTTCAAATTTCAGCCAATTTGGTCCATCCCATCTCGAGATATCGTGGCACCCGTAAATCAACTCGGCGTTTAGAGAAAAACGCCAACAAAGTTTGACAGCCCGCCTTGCACATGGCAAAATTTTGAGCTTAAATCGTCTCTTACTCAGTTTAATCATGAAATATCTTCATGAAACTTTCAGGCGTGATTAATAATCATCTTATGAGTAGATTTAACAAATATTCTGTAATATAAAATTTGATGATTTTCTACATGTATGTAACCCCTTAACCTACCAAGCATACAATAATTTCCTTAACATGTTGTTTGTCCAAAAACAAAAATCAAAATAAAGCTTAAATAAGCTGTCGTAAAAATGTCTGCTTGGTTTGAATTCATGAGTTTTGATCGTTTCCATTTTTTGGGAAAATTTCATGAAGTGATGTTTTTTATTTTACTTTTTGTAGATTTATATTGAGATATGAGATACAGTAAAATAACAAACAATCACAGATTTTTTATATTTAACTATGGCAATTATTTATTATTTGTGGCTATCAATTCAAAATTTGTTATATGCTTAAAAAGCCCATTTTGAAAACCAATGCAAAAATAACCGTTAAACGTTCAATAGATTGCACGAGTTTTTGTTAAATGAAAAAAAAAATCATCGATATTAACTTTTTTCCCTCTAGTTTTTAGGGAAACTACTAGAGCACGTGATTTCAGGATTAGAATGGTCAACATCCGGAATGTTTGCTTAGTGAGAATTGAGAATAATGAATATTTTTTGCTCTAATCTAATCCAATGGAAGATAAAAGCAATTCTCTACGAAATCGGTCTTTTTTTGTAGCATTTTAATTTTTGTAATTTTTAATCCGACTGAAACTTTTTTGGTGCCTTCGGTATGCCCAAAGAAGCCATTTTTCATCATTAGTTTGTCCATATAATTTTCCATACAAATTTGGCAGCTGCACGGAGAGACTGTGCCCAGAAATTTTAACAATTAAAATTGTTGATTTTACTTTCGTAAATTTTAACAAAAACGTACTTGTTACTGCCAATATTCCGTTAAAATAACTAAAATTCAGTATTTATTTAATAACCTGTTTGTTGAAAATGCTAGAGGCAAAAAGCTAACAGATTTCCCGAACTCGAATGAACGTGCTCGACTGTTAGCTTTTGTTTTAGGAAAATCAAAAATTTTGTTGGTTGAATATAATTTACATTTGGTTGAATATTTAGAAGATAAACTTGGGTTTGTTTACATCTGTCATTTGAAGTCAGGATTCGAACGAGAGCGGTCGATTTGTTGAGTTTGTGTTGTTAATTGTGAAGTAAGAGGATGTGAAAGGTGAAAATTACATTATTTGGCTAAGTTGAAGTGGCAAATCGAAGTGCACACTGCTGCAACTGTGAAGGTGGAATTGGTGAGTAAGTTTGTTGATGATTTCTTTGCAGGTGATAAACTATGAAGAGCAAAACGAGGACATTCGCAATGGGGACCTCTGATGCGAGGGGACTTTATGATAATGTTTGGAGGAAAGAGAGGGGCAGTGGAAGGAAGAGGCGGGCCAACTCTTGCACGACAATACTTGCACGGGCAAATTTAACAAAATGTTGGTTAATCTAAGTAAGTATGGGTTTAATTTTACACAACAATTTATCTATTGTGTTTTTAATTAGAAAACTGAATCCCCAGGAACCTTCGTGCTTACGATGGATATTTCAGAATCATCAACCATAAAATACATGGAAATGCGTACACATTATATCAAAATAAAAATTCGATGGTGGGAAATGTCTAAAAAAAATAAAATATATAAAAGATATAAAAAAGAAGATATTAATATTTTAAAAATGCTGTTGAAAAAGACTGCTCAATAAACTGGTAAGTAAAACTCAAAATATTGTTTTCAGGAATCGGAGTACGTTAAATAAATTGAATCAAATGCAATGAAAGTATGTTGCCAAAAGTAGTTGTTAAATTAGTGCAAACTGGGTAAGTAGCATTATTGATATTTCTTGTTTATAATTACATTTATTTACGTTCCTTTTATCAGTTTAGAGCCGGAATTAATTTTTTTATTAGATTAATAATAAATTTCATATGTCTATTTGCAGCAAAAGGTTCGCCTTGGTGTAAATTCTGTGTCCAACCTCAAGAAAAATAACTAAACATGAGACCGTTGTAGATGATGACGACTTATCGGATGATTTCTCAGTGATGGTAAGTGAATACAACACTTAATTGTATACAACATAATAAAAATATAAGCTTAAAACTTGGTGAAATTTTTGCTCGGTTTCTACTTTTAAGGAATTTACGATAAATTAAACATATTTTTTGAACATGTTTAACAAAATTTGTAAAATGCTTTTTTTATTATAATTTTTTTTAAACATTAATCAAACATAACATGTTTTATAATAACAATTAAAAAAATACAAATACAGTCGACTCTCTGGCTGTCGATCTTCTCGATATCAATAATTCTCCATCTATCGATGAATTCTTCAGTCCCTTCAATCTGCATACTTCAATTATCTTCATTCCTCGATATTTTCCCTTGCTTGAAGGATCTCTTCCTCGACGGTCCCTTGGATTCTGTTTGCTTTAAAAATCTCTTCCGGTTGTCAATAATTTTACTTTCTCATGGCTTGCATAGACATTTTTCTTGGCGAAACGAAGTTTTGAAGGGTGTTTGACTTTAGTTTGTTTTTGTTTGATGGACGTTGCCATGATTCTCTCCCATACCTGGGTATCAAGAAAAAAAAAATGCAATCGAGTCTTCCTTTTGCATCGTTCTTTAAACTGATGATTCTCTTCCTCGACGGTCCCTTGGATATTGACAACCAGAGAGTCGACTGTAAGTACAAGTACAACAAGTTAATTTGTGAGGCATTATTACAAAATTTACTGCAAATTAAATAAAAATATTGCTAACTACAGCTAATTACTGACTACATGTACGAATATTTTTCTGTATTCAAGTAAGACATTAGTTAAAAATATAGCTAGAAATTCGGCCCAGCCTGTATCGTTAAATAATTAAAGAAAATATATATAGACACTAACATAAATTATGTTTAATTAAGAAATGTTTTGTTATAAACCACTAATAATTTGCTGCATGCAAAAATATTTCAGTTGATACAACGAAAAAAAAAGTTAAAAAATAGTTGAAAAATATTGTCCAGCCTGTTTTTTACAGAATATTTAACAATTATTCAGCTGAAAACAAAAAAAATAGTTAATTTTCTGAAAAAAATATTCTAGCAGTCGACTGCTAGAATTTTTTTTTTGGTCATTTAACCAACAAAAATGGCAATTCTAACTATTTTTTTGTTACTTTTACCTACTGGTGGTCAGCAATTTCGGGTTAACAAAATCAACAATCGATTGTTGAAAAAAAGCTGTGTAAAAAAATAGCCCATACTTTTAGTTAAATTAACCAAGAATTTCTTAGATTTGCCCTGGCCGGTCCGTGTGTCCATACAAAAATGATGTATGAAAATTCAAAAATCTGTATCTTATGAAGGAATTTTTTGATCGATTTGGTGTCTTCGGCAAAGTAGTAGGTATGGATATGGACTACACTGAAAAAAATTATACACTGTAAAAAAAAATTTGTTGATTTTTTATTTAACTTTTTGTCACTAAAACTTGATTTTACAAAAAAAAAACACTATTTTTATTTTATTTTTTGATTTGTTTTAGGGGTTATAAAATGCCAACATTTTAGAAATTTCCAGGTTGTGCAAAAAATCTTTGACCGTGTAATGATTTTTTTAATCAATACTTATTTTTTCAAAAACTCGATATATTGGTCATAAAATTTTCAACTTCTTTTTTCGATGAAAAATCAAATTTGCAATCAAAAAGTACTTTAGTGAAATTTTGATAAAGTGCACCGTTTTCAAGTTAAGGCCATTTTTAGGTAACTTTTTTCAAAATAGTCGCAGTTTTTCATTTTTTTAAATTAGTGCACATGTTTGCTCACTTTTGAAAAAAATATTTTTGAAAGGCTGAGAAAATTCTCTATATTTTGCTTTATTCAGGGTTGTTACGGAAAAGTTGAAAAAAAATCCGCGCCAGATCCGCGCCGAAGCAAAACCCAATCCGCGCGAAATTCGCGCCATATAAAAAAAGAAATTCGCGACAAACATAGAAGAGAGTAAAATAATGACTATTTTTTTAAAACAAAAAAGAATAACTTAGAAAGCATTTGGATCAGTGCCGTTGATCAGTTGTGGATTCAAATCCCACCTGCACCAACCTTTTTCGCCATTTCTGAAAGATTACTAGCAGTTGATGTAACAATTTAAATATCATTGCTTTGAAAACAAATTCAAGAGAAAAGTAAAATTTTAAATTCAAAAACTAAAGACCAATAAAATATAAAAACCGCAAAATTTAAAAATCTAATGATGTTGTACTCGATAATTCTCGCCAAAATTTTACTCCGGAAAATCGAAAAACGAAATTACTATTATTTTCTTTTCTAAAATTTTCTGACTAAAATATGACTCTGAGATGATCCAAACTAAGAAGATGGCAAAAATGGTGGTATTTAATAATTTAATGATTTAATAATTTAATAATTTAATAATTTAATAATTTAATAATTTAATAATTTAATAATTTAATAATTTAATAATTTAATAATTTAATAATTTAATAATTTAATAATTTAATAATTTAATAATTTAATAATTTAATAATTTAATAATTTAATAATTTAATAATTTAATAATTTAATAATTTAATAATTTAATAATTTAATAATTTAATAATTTAATAATTTAATAATTTAATAATTTAATAATTTAATAATTTAATAATTTAATAATTTAATAATTTAATAATTTAATAATTTAATAATTTAATAATTTAATAATTTAATAATTTAATAATTTAATAATTTAATAATTTAATAATTTAATAATTTAATAATTTAATAATTTAATAATTTAATAATTTAATAATTTAATAATTTAATAATTTAATAATTTAATAATTTAATAATTTAATAATTTAATAATTTAATAATTTAATAATTTAATAATTTAATAATTTAATAATTTAATAATTTAATAATTTAATAATTTAATAATTTAATAATTTAATAATTTAATAATTTAATAATTTAATAATTTAATAATTTAATAATTTAATAATTTAATAATTTAATAATTTAATAATTTAATAATTTAATAATTTAATAATTTAATAATTTAATAATGTAATAATTTAATAATTTAATAATTTAATAATTTAATAATTTAATAATTTAATAATTTAATAATTTAATAATTTAATAATTTAATAATATAATAATTTAATAATTTGATAATTTAATAATTTAATAATTTAATAATTTAATAATTTAATAATTTAATAATTTAATAATTTGATAATTTAATAATTTAATAATTTAATAATTTAATAATTTAATAATTTAATAATTTAATAATTTAATAATTTAATAATTTAATAATTTAATAATTTAATAATTTAATAATTTAATGATTTAATAATTTAATAATTTAATAATTTAATAATTTAATAATTTAATAATTTAATGATTTAATAATTTAATAATTTAATAATTTAATAATTTAATAATTTAATAATTTAATAATTTAATAATTTAATAATTTAATAATTTAATAATTCAATAATTTAATAATTTAATAATTTAATAATTTAATAATTTAATAATTTAATAATTTAATAATTTAATAATTTAATAATTTAATAATATAATAATTTAATAATTTAATAATTTGAAAATTTAAAAATTTAATAATTTCATAATTTAATAATTTAATAATTTAATAATTTAAAAATTTAATAATTTAATAATTTAAAAATTTAAAAATTTTAAAATTTAAAAATTTAAAAATTTAAAAATTTAAAAATTTAAAAATTTAAAAATTTAAAAATTTAAAAATTTAAAAATTTAAAAATTTAAAAATTTGAAAATTTAAAAATTTAAAAATTTAAAAATTTAAAAATTTAAAAATTTAAAAATTTAAAAATTTAAAAATTTAAAAATTTAATAATTTAATAATTTAATAATTTAATAATTCAATAATTTAATAATTTAATAATTTAATAATTTAATAATTTAATAATTTAATAATTTAATAATTTAATAATTTAATAATTTAATAATTTAATAATTTAATAATTTAATAATTTAATAATTTAATAATTTAATAATTTAATAATTTAATAATTTAATAATTTAAAAGTTTAATAATTTAATAATTAAATAATTACAGAATTAAGGTACATTCTTAAAAAATTAAGGATTTAAAGAATTAAAAAAATATTGCTTCCAATGTTTTTTTTTTCGTAATTTTTCAATATGCTAATTCGTCTTTCTTTTTGCGTTTTTGAGTCTGTAAGTTTTGGCCATTTCTAATTATGAATTCTATTCTTTGTATATTTGAATATGTAAATTCTGAAATTTTCAAATTGTTGAACTTCAGATTTCTATTTTTTTTAATTTTAAAATTATGTTTCGCTTTTAGACGGAAATATAAATTTTAGATTAAAAAAAAATTAAAAAAAACTAAAAAGTTTCATAGCTTAAAATTTTTCAAATGCTGTAATTTTGGAATTTTGTAATTTTGATTTTAATAAACTGGTTATTTATATGATCTCTCAATATTTATTGTTTGTTATATTTAAAAAAATGCCTTGGAACCTTTGGCAGCCTGTACTGAGCTTAAAAAAAATTCTAAGTGTTAAATCCGATCCGGAACATACCTTAACAATCATTTATGTTCATCCTTACGTTTATATTTTTGGAAAAAGTTTAAAATATGATTATGAAGATAAAAAATTGAATGTATCCTGTGAATAATAATATAAAAATATTTAAACCACGTAAGCAAATGTTTAAAAAATAATGTAAAATTTATATAAGATATTACGATACATTGTTTTAAAAATAAACGCGCCTTGAAGATTATTTCGAAGTTTCGTATTTTGTATTTTTACAATCAATAATTTTCAGAAGAAAATTTACTTCATTACTTCTTAGAAATTGATGTTTTTGCACTCAACGAAAAAGATTCAATTTATTGAATTGGTAATAATATTTTTTATAACTTGAAAGAAATTCTATCGTTCTCAATTATTTTATTTATTAAAATTGCTATCCGCGCGAAATCCGCGCCTGAACAAAATTTGCCAGCAAATTCGCGCCAGATCCGCGCGATACGCGCCATCCGCGCCATCCGCGCGATCCGCGCCGTCCGTAACAACCCTGTTTATTGAACTTTGTTGATACGACCCTTAGTTGCTGAGATATTGCCATGCAAATGTTTAAAAACAGGAAAATTGATGTCTCACCCAAACAACCCACCATTTTCTAATGTCGATATCTCAACAACTAATGGTTCGATTTTCAATGTTAAAATATAAAACATTCGTGAAATTTTCCGATCTTTTCGAAAACAATATTTTCAAAAAAATTAATCAAAACTAACATTTTAAAAGGGCCAAATATTCAATATTACGCCCTTTTGAAATGTTAGTCTTGTGTCACATGAGTTTTGAGGGGTTAGTAAGATGGGTATCACGTCAGGATTCATTATGGTAGGGATTTTGACCATAATGATTTTTTTATCGGTATATGTTTTTTAATCTTAGGCAGGCAAAAACGTATACGACTCAAGATTGTAATCAAACCTTGTGGCTTTAAATGTCAATAAAAAAATAAATTCATATTTGCATTTAAATTTACTATTAAAATCGTATAACAAATGTTAAGTGTTATTTTCTAAAGGAAACATTAAATTTTATTAAAGATCCATAATTGACAGACGATTTAACAAAATTTTAGCGAGAAAAAACTCGAATCGAAAGAACGTCGATTTTTTTTTTAAATTCTAAAGATTTTTAAAATCAACTCAAACATGCTTAAAGCGATTCTGAACGCAGGGAAAGGCATTTTAAATTTATTTCAGCTAATTGTACATACATTTCCATTGAAATTAAGTTTTTTTTTTTTTTTTTTGAAAAATTTGAAGATTTAAACAACATTTGTACCAGCCTTATAAAATGGCAAATTTACTCGAAAGTTATATTGCTGATATTTTTTCCGGAGCAAATGTGGACGCGATTTCGGATTTAAGAGCGAGTTTTTCACCAATGTGTAACAGGTCGTATCGAGGTGCTCCGATTTGGATGAAACTTTCAGCGTTTGTTTGTCTATACATGAGATGAACTCATGCCAAATATGAGCCCTCTACGACAAAGGGAAGTGGGGTAAAATGGGCTTTGAAGTTTGAGGTCCAAAAAACCTAAAAAATCTTAAAATTGCTCTCATTTCCGTAAAACTTCATCAATTCCAACTCTCTTAGATGCATTCGAAAGGTCTTTTGAAGCACTTCAAAATGTACCATAGACATCCAGGATTGGTTCGACTTTTTCTCTTAGCTTTTGCTAATTACTGCAGGGTGGCCACCTCGGGAAAAAACCGGGAAAAACACGGGAATTTATTCCATCGGGAGAAAACCGGGAAAAACTCGGGAATTCGACTGACAAACCGGGAAAATATTTTAAGTTTAGTTAAAATTCGATAAATTCCTCATCAATGAATTCAATGTATACTTTTCTCTATTAGAATATTATTCTAGTCATTCTAAATGAAGAATTTGGGAGAATAATGTTTTAATTTGTGTAATAGACTCAAGCTACTAGGCTTTGGATGTTTTTTTTTCTGTTGAGTATTCCATGATATTTTTCTTTGACGAACTTGCTTTTTTAAATAAAATAAATTGTTCAAGGCCATGCTGTAGACTTGGCGCTATGGCAAGATTTCTACTCAAAACAAGGTGTCTGAATCTCTAAACCTCTTTTTCCATCTAAGTTCCCATCCTCGACGGGATTTGATCAGACAACCTTTGGCAGTGAGTTGGTTTAACCTGAGCCAATACGTATTGAATTTCATAAGCACAATAAACAATCGACTAAATTCATCAGTTTCATTTTATTATGTATTTCAATATCAACTTAAGGGTGCCTAGCAGCCAAGGAAGTTGTTGTATTCTCATTCTAAAATTGTCAAACTTACGTATTTAACCCTTCAACAATATGATTGTAAAAATAGTCAAAATCTGCTTAATTTTAATTTTGTAGACAGTACTTTAGGGGACTAAAGTTTATACCGATAGTTCCCAATTTTGAAGATCCTAAAATTTGCGTACGAAAAATCGTTGTGCAAAAAGCTCTGCTTGATGATATATATAGTCCAGACTCGATAATATTTCGGATAATCAAAACTTCGGATAATCGAGTCTGAACTGTATACAATTTTTACTGTAAAACATTTGGTGGAATTTCAAATATCTGTTTTTAAGTAGTATTTTATAAGATGATGTTTGGCTTTCTCATTCAAACAAATTATTAAGGACATATTGCTATGAAACTTTGTGTTTGTGTTTTTAAATCAGATTTGAGTACTTTTGTATAATTTTAAAATGTCGGAAATTTTTGGTATTTAAGATATTTTTATAAAGTTTTTTGGGATTCTTTTAACAGATAAATGCTTATCAAATTGTGTTCAAATTCAAAGCATTTGAAAAAAGAATTCGCGACGAGGGGTTGAAGTACAAGCCAACTCAGAGTGGGGTTTTTTGGACAGTTAATTTTTTTTCTGGAAATCATCCCATCAATACCTAAAAACTTGCCGAAGATAATAAATCGATCAGCAAAAAATGTTTTAAGGTACCGATTTATTTTAAAAATTGCCACTTTTTCTGCACTGCTGCCAAAGTCTATAAAGATTTGTATGGACTGATGATGCACATTATTTTGGTACTATAATACAAAAAATAAATTCCAGAAATTGCTCATTCTTGGAAGAATCGTTCTTCTTGAACTTACAAAAGCTTTTTCAAAGAAAACTGAAGAGCATTTGCATAAATGCTGTTGTCTTTTGCAAATGTTTTCTACTCATTTGATACATTTTAAATGCTAATAATTTAGGTAATTCTCAAATTTAATACAAAACGATTTATTATTGATTTTAAGTTAAGAAAAATTGTGGAGCATGGAGATGAAAAATCACAAGCATCATGGAAATTAGGGGTTTAAATTTTAACTGATAAAAACGGCTTCGTTTACAACTTACTTACTTTTTGTACTCAAAAACGATTTCAATTCTTGATTGGTGCGCTGGAAGAGAGGACGCGAAGTCGTGATTATACAGGTTAATTTTTTTGTGTGCTTTTTTGTCGCTGTCTGTATGGGGTGAGTGATTGTGGTAATCGAATAATAGCATCATTGGTGCGCTGGAAGTGGGGACGCGAAGTCGTGATTATTCAGGTTAATTTTTTGGTGTGCTTTTGTGTCGCTGTTCGTATCGGATGAGTGATTGTGGTAATCGAATAATAGCATCATTGGTGCGCTGGAAGTGGGGACGCGAAGTCGTGATTATTCAGGTTAATTTTTTGGTGTGCTTTTGTGTCGCTGTTCGTATCGGATGAGTGATTGTGGTAATCGAATAATAGCATCATTGGTGCGCTGGAAGAGAGGACGCGAAGTCGTGATTATACAGGTTAATTTTTTTGTGTGCTTTTTTGTCGCTGTCTGTATGGGGTGAGTGATTGTGGTAATCGAATAATAGCATCATTGGTGCGCTGGAAGTGGGGACGCGAAGTCGTGATTATTCAGGTTAATTTTTTGGTGTGCTTTTGTGTCGCTGTTCGTATCGGATGAGTGATTGTGGTAATCGAATAATAGCATCATTGGTGCGCTGGAAGAGAGGACGCGAAGTCGTGATTATTCAGGTTAATTTTTTGGTGTGCTTTTGTGTCGCTGTTCGTATCGGATGAGTGATTGTGGTAATCGAATAATAGCATCATTGGTGCGCTGGAAGTGGGGACGCGAAGTCGTGATTATTCAGGTTAATTTTTTGGTGTGCTTTTGTGTCGCTGTTCGTATCGGATGAGTGATTGTGGTAATCGAATAATAGCATCATTGGTGCGCTGGAAGAGAGGACGCGAAGTCGTGATTATACAGGTTAATTTTTTTGTGTGCTTTTTTGTCGCTGTCTGTATGGGGTGAGTGATTGTGGTAATCGAATAATAGCATCATTGGTGCGCTGGAAGTGGGGACGCGAAATTGTGATTATGCAGGTTATTTTTTTTTTGTGCTTTTGTTTCGCTGTTCGTTAGGGGTGAGTGATTGTGGTGATCGAATAATAGCATGACTTACTGAATTATTTGTGTCTTGAGCGTAATTTTTGTTGAGTAATTGGTGTTTTTTTGTGATTCTTTTTTTGAGATCTTAATTAATTGTTTTGTGATTTTCAAAGCCCTTCCTATATCATCGTTGATCGGAAGGCACGGCGTCGGGTGGATTGTGTATAATGTTTTGAATAAGGTTTTATTTTTAATGGTGAAAAAGCCATTTCTATATAATTATCGAAAGACGCACTGACATTTTGGATTAATTAATAGTGGAGTGAAATAATTGTGTGTGAGTGACTTTGTGTGTTAACCAAAAAGACCTTCCCATAGCATCGTTGCTCGGAAGGCTCGCCGACGGGTCTGTTATGAAAGTCCTCCCCATAGCATCGTAGCTCGGGAGGCATCGAAAAGCCAATACCTTATCCTACTAACCCAAAAAAATAATAATCACGTGATGCTTGAAGGAGATGCTGTGGATTCAACGGTCTCAAGCGGTATCAACAAGTATATAGCGAAAAACTGTGTGCTTGATGAGTCTGCAACTTCAACTATCGGACTAACATTCCTCCCTTTCGTTGAACTGCAGGCTTCTTGGGAGGGCGCCGGTATTGACTAATAAAGAAGGGATCTTCAGAGGTTAAACAGTGAACGGATGGTTGGCTCCCACTGATCATTTTTGATTCATTGTTTAACTTCAGCTGATCTGTCAATAACGGAGTAGCAGCTCATTGGCAGTCAACCATGCTCATGCTGCTCATGCTCATGCTCAAAAACGATTTCAATTCTTGAGAAATAAAAATATTGAACCAATTGTATACGTTGTGTATGCGTTAGTATCAAAATACCATTTGAACGTAATCTATAAAAACACATTGTAATTCGATTTAAAACTATATGGAAAAATTCCTTGTGGCCTCGGGAGAAAACCGGGAAAAAACCGGGAAATTGAAAACCCAAATCTGGTGGCCACCCTGTAATTACTGTCAAAAATTGATTTTTTTAAAACCTTAATATCTTTTTGCAACAGCTTCCAACACCCATACTCCCATAGGTCAAAAGATAGGTAATTACATGGACTATAAGCCTATGGTATTAACTTTTTGGCCAATCGCAGTTTTTCTCATAGTTTTTCGATTTTTCTAGAACAAACATTTTACAACGTTAGTTTTTGGACGGTAGGCCGCCATAGCGGCACTTTTTAGTCTCAATTTTGTCATATTCGGAATCCTCGGACAATGTCACGTAAGTTAGAAGTTTTGGAGTTGTAAATTTGATTGGAAAAATTGCCATTAAGAATGAATTAAAATATTTTTTAACAATTTGTTTAATTAGGGGTAAAACAGGGTTTCGCCTACTTTATACAGCATTTGACGTATTGATCACAGGGTAAATAAGATCTATTTCTTTTTTCAAAAATGTTTTATTTAATTATATTTTAAATCAAATTTACAACTCCAATACTTCTAACTTACGTGAAATTGACCGAGGATTCCGAATATGACAAAATTGAGACCAAAAAGTGCAGTCTTCTTGGGCTACAGGGCAAAAACTAACGTCGTAAAATGCTTGTTCTAGAAAAATCGTAGAACTATGAGAAAAACTGCGATTGGCCAAAAAGTTATTTCCGTAGGCTTATAGACCATGTAATTACCTATCTTTTGACCTATGGGAGTATGGGTGTTGGAGGCTGTTGGAAAAAGATATTAAGGTTTTAAAAAAATCCATTTTTGACAGTAATTTACAAAAGCTATGAGAAAAAGTCGAACCAATCCTGGATGTCTATGGTACATTTTGAAGTGCTTCAAAAGACCTTTCGAATGCATCTAAGAGAGTTGGAATTGATGAAGTTTTACGGAAATGCGAGCAATTTTAAGATTTTTTAGGTTTTTTGGACCTCAAACTTCAAAGCCCATTTTACCCCACTTCCCTTTGTCGTAGAGGGCTCATATTTGGCATGAGTTCATCTCATGTATAGACAAACAAACGCTGAAAGTTTCATCCAAATCGGAGCACCTCGATACGACCTCTAGAACAAACCGAGCAATATTTACAAATACTGCCTCTTAACGACTTAGATCAATTACAAAACAATGTAATACCTGTTTCAGAACAAGTAATTACGAAACGGCATCACGGCGAACATTTTTACCATCTTCACACAAATCTCCCCAGCAAAAACAACTCCACTCAGCGCCAACCCAACGGCCAGCGCCATCCAGGCGGGTTTCATATCGGCAAAGAGCAGCGTCTCGTCGGCCTCCTCCGCGGCCCGTATCACACGATCGCCGGCCTTCAGCTTGACCATCATTGGCCAGTACACGCTGAGCAGGCCACTCTCGAGCAGTGCCGCGTTCGTGTACACCAGAACCGGCTTGAACGGGTTTCGGAGCGACAGGATGTACAACCTCGGGATGGTTCCGAGGGACTGGTCCAGGATGCTGTACCGGTAGAGCCGTTGGACGGGGTCGTAGTACTTTGGCAGGACTAATTCGGCCACCTCACGTTCCACGATGTGGGCGTGGACTTTGTCCATGTTGAGGATCGTTTCCGTACTGTTGACCATAATGCTACCTAGCAGATGGTTCTCTGTGGCATCCGGATATCCCAGAAAGTTTACCTTGATCTTGATGCCGGACTCCAACAGCTCCTGAAGGGTGTGTAATTCTTGCGTGGCAGGTTTGCTGACCATCATAGCAAGGAGTTTCGTTTCGTAGGCACACGTGGTGAAGAATATAAACTCCATCACCGAGAGGAGAATGATCTTTTCCCAGCGACCTGCTGTGTTCAGGTCGTATCGCTCGAATCCGCAGACGACCAGCAGAATCGGATTGTTTCGAAAATGTGAAGGAAACAGTAGTCTGAGGGTTTCGGCAGCTCCCAGTATCAACGCTACCAGTGCCCAAACCTCCCAATTGAACGGAAAGATAAACAACTGTACGAACGTGAGTTGAGATCTCGGAACCAGGACTACGACGTCGTCGGTCAACCCGGTGAACAGAAACCGGAAGCCTTGCGTTCCAACACTTTTGATATGATACAGTGATAAGTCGATGTCAACCTTGTTCTTTTCGAAATGCTCAATAAAGCAGTAATCCTTCACAATCGTAACCCTAGACATTGTGCAGTTGGGGATAGACCTTTGCAAAGTTGTGTTCATATAAGCAGCAGTTTCCTTCATCCACCTCCACACTGCCCTGGCGGAATCAATCCATTTCTTGCTAACAAACGTGATCGGTCTTCCGTGCATATCACGCATCATGCTACGACTGAACAATCCACTCGGATGCGCCAGATAGTCAAGCTGAACTCTCTTGACCAAATCTACAGCAAACATTCGGCGACGTTTGGCATCCAAATAGACCACGCTGCAAAACGATAGTTGTCTAACCACAAGATTACAAAAATTATAATCTTTCGAAATGCTATCAACAAGCACCAGCAGTTTGGAACGCGGACTAAACGTTTTCAGCACTTGGCGAAACTTTTGATGACCAAGCATCAAATTCTTCGGTTCTATTACCACCAGCAAATGTTCCACGGGTAGCAACTCCAACCCCGCGCTGCCAATTCTGTGTGTGATAACAATCTTGGACACCGATTCGAGTTGAGGCGCTCGAAGCACCTCCTGCAGGACATCATCCGCGGCAATCATTCGATACAGGACGCAGCTGGAAACGCCCGGCACGGTGGCTTCCAAGTGCTTGATCACGGATACCACGTAGCGGACCGTTTCTGAGTTCGATGCAGAGGCGGAACCGACGGCACAGGAAAGCAGCAAGATTGGGAAAATCCATTGTGTGGGATCCATGCTATCAACCCGAATAGTTATTTGCTTTAAACCTATTCCATATTATGTACTAGTTTAAGTAATAACACTTTTGATTTATTGCACTTTGTCAAATAATAATTTTATCTATTTTAAACAAATGAAATCTTATCCACAGATAAAAGTCAGCACAGTTGAGCAATTCTCTGAGATTTCGGTCATTCGATTTAATTTTTTTTTTTTTGTATTTTTTAATCCGACTGAAATTTTTTTGGTGCCTTCGGTATGCCCAAAGAAGCCAAACGGGCCAAACATTCAATATTACGCCCTTTTGAAATGTTAGTCTTGATTTTAAATTTTTGAAAATATTTTTTTCGAAAAGTTCGGAAAATTTCACGAATGTTTCATGTTTTAACATTGTGAATCGTACCATTAGTTGCTGAGATATTGACATTAGAAAATGGTGGGCTGTTTGGGTGAGACTTAGAAAACATCAATTTTCTTGTTTTTAAACCTTTGCATAGCAATACCTCAGCAACTAAGGGTCGTATCAACAAAGTTCAATAAAGCAAAGTATAGATAATTTTCTCAGCTTTTCAAAAATATTTTTTTTTTTCAAAGGTGAGCAAACATGGGCACTAATTTAAAAAAATGAAAAACTGCGACTATTTTCAAAAAAGTCACCTAAAAATGGCTATAACTTGGAAACGGTGCACTTTATCAAAGTTTAACTATAATTCTTTTTGATTGCAAATTTGATTTTACATCGAAAAATAAAGTTGAAAAAATTTTTCGACAGATAATTCGATTTTTTGAAAAAATCTGTATTGATTCAAAAAATCATAACTCGGTTAAAGATTTTTTGCCCATTCTGGAAATTTCTGAAAAGTTGGCATTTAATGTCCTCTAAAACATACAAAAAAAAAGTGTTTTTTTTTGCAAATTAAGTTTTAGTGACAAAAAGTGCAATAAAAAATCACCGAATTTTTTTTACCGTGTATCATTTTTTTAGTGTAGTCCATATCCATACCTATAACCTTGCCGAAGACACCAAATCGATCAAAAAATTCCTTTAAAAAATTCAGATCTTTGAATTTTCACATATCATTTTTGTATGCACATCTGACCAATTTGTATGGAAAATTGTATGAATGAACAAATAATGCAAAATGGCTTCTTTGGGCATACCGAAGGCACCAAAAAAGTTTCAGCCGGATTAAAAAATATAAAAATCAAAATTAATAAAAAAAGACCGATTTCATAGAGAACTGCTCAATGGAGAGTTGTTTGGGTGAGACCTTGGTGCAGAATAGTTGTTCGCAAAGCGTCAAAGCCTCAATTTAGAACTGTCAAAGTGGAACCAATTTACTTTTCGCAAAATGATAACAAGTGGCAAGTATTGTATGTAATCGCTCCTTAATTTATTTTGTCGGTGGCGTCGAGCTTTTGAGGCATTCGAGGTAAAGAAATCTTAAGAAGAGGGTAGAAATCGAGATAGGGTAAATTCGTTGCTATAGCATTTCAATAAGCATAATGTCTGACGCAAAAACTACCAGAGGCGTCGCGTCCACCTGTTCAACCTGTTCATAGGACAGGTGATCATTTTGATTTCTTTCTGAAGAAAGAATTAAAATATGTTCATCAAAATAATTGAACGAACGCGCCAACTCTTCTTGGAATCATGAAACAGCCAAGCGCATTCGTATCATAGAGCGTCAATGAAAATTCTCCCAAGCAGCCGCCAACCTGTTCGGATTTCTCCATGCACGAGTTCCCATACAACGCATCCAAAAATACACAGAAAGACCCCCCTATTTGTACATGCGAGCAGAGAGAGAGCAAAATCTAAAGTTTTCTCTCTCTCTTTGAACTTTGCTCTCTCCCTGCTCGTGTCTCGGCTCGCGCGCTTTTATGTCGACTGTCCAAAAGCTTTCATGCACACCTTGAACTACCACATTCATACCGTCCAGCGTGTACAAATAGGGGGGTCTTTCTGTGTATTTTTGGATGCGTTGTATGGGAACTCGTGCATGGAGAAATCCGAACAGGTTGGCGGTTGCTTGGGAGAATTTTCAGTGCGCGTTAGATTTTCATTGAGCGCTTTATGGTACGAATGCTCTTGGCTGTTTAACGATTCCAAGACGAGCTGGCGTGTCCGCTCAAAGATTTTTGTTTATTTTTTGTAGATTTATATTGAGATGCAGTAAAATAACAAAAAAATCACAGATTTTTTATACCTAACTATGGCAATTGTTTTTTATTTGTGGCTATCAATTATATAATGCTATATGCTTAAAAAGCCCATTTTGAAAATCAATGCAAAAATAAACGTTAAACGATTGCACAAGTTTTTGTTAAATGAAAAAAAAATCATCGATATTATTTTTTTCCCTCAAGTTTTTTAGGGAAATTTTAAAGAGAAACGTAAAGTACAATTTTTATGGCCTAATTGTTTTGATCAGGAAACTAGAGCACGTGATTTCAGGATTAGAATGGCCAACATCCGGAATGCTTAGTGCTTGCTTAGTGAGAATTTAGAGAAATGAATAATTATTGCTCTAATCTAATCCAATGGAACATAAGAGAAGTCATTCTAAAGAAAACTCCAGGGAAAAAACTTGTGGTTGGATTACGCCTCAAGTTTTGATTCAGTTTTTTTTATTAAAAAAAACAAGCTGATTATAGAAAACTACAATGTAAAAAGCATTTCAATTTTACACTTCTTGAAGAATGGTAATTGCTGTAATTTGAAAAATCATGTGATCAATAATTCTTACAACAATATTGTTAACATCATCCATTTTCTCTTTATTATGTATAAAAGATATAGATTACTGAAAAGATTGTTTGAACAGGTAAACATTTTGGCCACCCGTCGCCTCTGAAAACTACGTTTATGACGCGTTTTGAAAAGTGACGAATTATCAATAACTATGAATGGCACATGCCAAACAATATTGAATAATTTTACTCCGACATTATCACTGCGCTTCAAAAATACACATTCTCGGATCTTCGATTCGGTTGTTCTTCTGATTTACAAAATTACAGCCACTTCTGACGCAATATTTCGTCAGGTGGAAAACAAAAAAGCCTCTTTTGGCCGGCCATCAATTAGTCTACGAACAAACAAACCAATAAGCCCTTAATTTTCCAACCAAAATTTAACGTGAAGACTTCCATCATTATCATGATTTTTCCTTCAAATATATAAATTTTGCGTCGCTTTCAATATTTTGACAAAATTCCTTCAACAAGTTGTTTAGAATAGTTCCCTACACATGCTGATTCCTTTTGGTAACGATTATCCCATTCCTTGTAAAGTTATGGAAATCGTCATTAATCAATGATTGCCAACTAGGACGTCAATGACTGTGCCACAAAATTATATAAATTTTGAAGCACAATTGATTTAGATCAAAAATTCCTTCAGTGGCTTCAAGAAGGCAACAACCGGCACATGCTGATTCCTTTTGGTGCTGAAATTCGTTAAATTGAATTTAATTCACAATTTTTAATAGTGATGATTAATTTTCTTAGAAAATGATCGACGGCTTCACCTTAAACAGATTCAAAAAAATTCAAAACAAGTCATTTCAGCAGCAAAAAATATGTCACGCTTGAGCTTGAACATAGAGTTATCTAAGTGCGCATGTATTGCGTATACGTACACGAAAAAGATTGAGGTTAAATTTTGTACCCGCCAGCAAAAACAAATGGTGTGCAAGTGTGCGTGAGATCGGGTTTAGATAACTCTATCGAGAAATTAAAAGTGAGAGTGTGTGCGTGCAACATGGAGTTAAACTTTTCAAAGAGTCATGGTAACCTTCACAACATCTTCATAGAAAGTTTAACTCCATGTTGCACACACTCTCACTTTTAATTTCTCGATAGCCTTCCACTTTGTTGATGTTTACAGCTGTAGTGCAGATGTATTAGTGGGGAGCAGTTGAGAGCAGGCTTGTAAAATGTCGACCAAAAAAACTACCGTCACATGCAAGCAGACCGTCGACGCAACACGGACAAAGAGAATGTCGCGACAACCGTCATGCAACATCTTCGCTTCGCACGTCACCGCTACGGTCTCGACTACATGCTTCGCATGAACGTCGCGCGACGATCACAGCTACCCTCTGTGAAGTTCATAGGAATGACCATCGTGCGCGACCATCATCGAACAGTACGGGTATACAAAATGGTGATTTTTGACCACGGAACATACCCGCATAGCATCAGTAAGTACGGTAGACTACTCAGCTGTTTTGTTAGGATGTTCTGGGTCATTCAAGAACTCCCTGGAGTTAAGATCTGAGGTTATACCGCCGTAACAAGAAAGAGGTCGACAATTCTTGACCACGGATCATACCCGCATAGCATCAGTGAGTATGGTAGACTACTCTGCTGTTATGTTGGGATGTTCGGGGTATTCCAAGGACTCCCTGGAGTTATGATCTGTAGGTCTACTGCCGTAATAAGTAAGAGGTCGGAGATTTTGGACCATGGATCATACCCGCATAGCATCAGTAAGTATGGTAGACTACTTTGCTGTTTTGTTAGGATGTTCTGGGTCATCCAAGAACTCCCTGAAGTTATGATCTGTAGGTCTACCGCCGTAACAAGCAAGAAGTTGGCAATGTTGGACCATGGATCATACCCGCATAGCATCAGTGAGTATGGTAGACTACTCTGCTGTTTTGTTAGGATGTTCTGGGTCATTCAAGAACTCCCTGGAGTTAAGATCTGAGGGTCTACCGCCGTAACAAGGAAGAGGTCGGCAATGCTTGACCACGGATCATACCCGCATAGCATCAGTGAGTATGGTAGACTACTTTGCTGTTATGTTGGGATGTTCTGGGCAATCCAAGGACTCTTTGGAGTTATGATCTGTAGGTCTACTGCCGTAATAACATATCCAAAATAATATCATATCCGCATAGCATTAGTGAGTACGGTAGACAACTCTGCTGTTTTGTTAGGATGTTCTGGGTCATCCAAGAACTCCCTGAAGTTATGATCTGTAGGTCTACCGCCGTAACAAGCAAGAAGTTGGCAATGTTGGACCATGGGTCATACCCGCATAGCATCAGTGAGTATAGTAGACTACTTTGCTGTTATGCTGGGATGTTCTGTCTTCCTAGAAATCCCTGGAGTTATGATCTGTGGGTCTACCGTCGTAACAAGAAGGTGGTCGGTTATTTTTTTACACGGATAATACCGCATTGGTACCACCCATGTGGATGCCGGACCGCGCACTGGACTAAAAATCAAGAGGTCGCCGGTTAAAATCCCGCGGTGGGGTATTCGACGCCTTCGCTCCATGCCATACCTTCGTACACTTAGGAACTCAGGGTGGCGAAGTTCTTGTAGTGGTTGATACTAGCAATAGTGGCCGACAGCTATAAAGTCAACTTCGGGTATGATCCTTGGTCCAAAATCTCCGACCTCTTGCTTGTTACGGTGGTAGACCCACTGATCATAATTCCAGGGAATTTTCGGATGACCCAGAACAACCCAACATAACAGCAGAGCAGTCTACCATACTCACTGATGCTATGCAGGTATGATCCGTGGTCAAACATTGCCGACCTCTTGCTTGTTACGGCGGTGGACTCACTGGTCTTAACTCCAAGAAGTTCTCGGATGACCCAGAACATCTAAGAACACATTGATCTAATGTTCAACACCAAGACCCAGGTTTGTTCTCAGACCACGTGGTCGACGTAACAATAGCAATTTCTTCATTTGCTGTTAATGTTTTTTTTTTTTTGGTAAACTTGGAAAGTTTACGCGATACCAACAACCACCCCCCCTTAAATCCACCCACTTTTCAAAATTATTACTTGGTTTCTCGACAATCCATAAACCACGTAGACACCTACCATGTGGTAGGTGTCCACGTGGTTTATTGGGGGGGGGGGGGGGCGTTTAGCGATTGTCCAAGCTCCATACAAAAAAATATTTGTTTTGTATGGAAATTGTCCACGTGGGGGGAGGGGGGGGGGGTCTGAGATTAAAAAAAAAGTGTCCACGTGGTTTATGGATGGTCCCTTATCTCAGTGCACTCAAACTTTCATTAACTGAAGTTTTTGTCAACAACAACACTCCCGTATAGGAACACAGGAACGACAACATTCGACATGAATATCACCGTTGACCGTCAAAGACTACCGTCGTGCGACGAACGTAGTGTAGCGATGGTAGCGTGACGGTTTTGGCGTGTATTTGCGACGACTTTCGCGCAACGCATCATCGACGGTCTCGTCACAAATGGTTACTGTGACGGTAGGTGCTGCACAGCATGAATGTCACAGAAAAAATGTCACTCGACGGTACATTTCACAGGCCTGGTTGAGAGCATTCGAAAATCACTTTACGCATTCTGTCTTTTCAGCACCCAGGGTGAGACTTATGGTACGTTCGTTTGATGGCTAGTTCCACACTGAGTGCCGCACTCAGAGCTGTCAAAGTGTTTCTTTGAAGAAACTCGCGCTAGTTCCGCACGAGTTTCGCCGCCATCTTGGAACTGAAACTCTAGTGCCGCACTCGATATTTTTTCAGTTTCATGCGAGTTCCAAGCACACTGACAGATGACGTTCGATTGAACCAAAACTGACACCGACGAGTGCGGCACTCAGTGCCGCACTGGCTGTTCAAACGAACGTACCATTAGAAAACTTCAATTTTCGTGTTTCTTTTTCTTAAAGCCGCTCTATCTCAGCAACCAAAGGTCCAATCTTCAATGTATCTTAGACTATTTTATAGCAAATTTTCTGAACTTTTAAAAAAAATAAGAAATGGTAACTCATGGTCACTATTTTTAAAAACCGAAAAACTGCAAATATTTCGCTAAAATCAAACTTTCGGTGGCTTTATCTTGAAAACGGAGCTCTTTATCAAAAAATCTGTAAAGTACTTTCCGGTTGCAAATTCATATTTAAAATTAAAAAAAAACTTAAGTCAAATTTGATTTTGCATGGAATTTCAATTGTTTTCAAAAATTTCAATTTTTCCAAAATATTATAACTCGACGTCAGATTTTTTCTTACCATACTTCTCCATTATTCAAAAGTTGCGGGATTTCGTTCCCTAAAACATATCAAAAAATTGTGGATTTGTAAAAAAAGTTAATTAAAAACTCAGTTTTTTTTCGTGTACCTATTTTTTTCTCAATAGTCTTTAACAATGCCTACAACTTTGCCAAAGACACCAAATTTATCAGAAAATGCACTCAAAAGTTACACCTTCTTAAAAAATCTGTACTATTTTTGTATGGACAGCAGCCAAAATTGTATGGAGACTTGTATGGGTGAACCAATAAGATTTTTAAAATTATACGTTTTTTCATAACACCAAAATAAAACAATAATCTTCTAACCACTTTTGACATTTTGTTCACTTTCGACCTTATGTTTTTCGACCATTATCGCACATCACCAGCCCTTCTCTTCTTTTGTAAATTAATTATTCCTTCAGCAACGTCCGATCTAGATGCAGGTAGATACTGAGCTCAGTTGCTAATCAAAATTTGAGCTTTCGACCAAAAATGCAAACAACACAAAAAAAACGACTTCTGATAGCCACCCAGCAACACTGAATCAAAAGCCATTCGTCAGCAAAAATCAAAAAATATTTGACCATTTCATTAGAGACCCGTCTACTCACCGAAAGGCATGATGCGTGTTCCGATACTTGGCGTGGTACGTCGCGTCCGCCAGCAGCGTCTGGACGCGCTCGAACGGCATCAGCACCGCCTCCACCGTGCCGGCCGTCACGCCCGCAATGCTTTTGGCCACGTACTCGTTCATGCCGCACCACTCGACGAGCGGCCGCCTCGTCCCGTCGTACACGCCGAACATCACCGAGAGGGAGATTGTTTTCTGCGCCAACGGGGGAAAGATCCCCCGGTAGAGGAACGTGATGCCCTCGCCCCGGATCTGCCCGAAGGCCTGGTGCAGCTGGACGCCGTGCAGCATCTGGCGGAATATCATCTTGTAGATCGGGTACGTGACGGCGATGTTGACGAAGGCCGCCCCCCAACCGCACGCAAACTCCTTCCAGCAAAAGAGCGGGACTCGCGCGCCCGGTAGCGCCGCGGGTCTCGCATCCATTTCCGGCCGCACCACGGCCATCGCCTGGGCCGTCGTTTCGTTTGACGCAGGAATTTTGACGAATCTCGTTTCGAGAATGCTCGGTTTGATCTTATTGTTGCTCGTTCTTCTTTTAGATAATTAATTTACAAACGCTGCCAACTATCGACACGGTTCGCCGGCGTTGTCCTACTTTCCCTTACAGCAGTGGGACCGTTTCACGACGCAGGTCCCGTTCCGAAACACTCTGTTCTCATCGCGAACGCTTCCTCTGCGGTGAACAAAGTCATAGCAAATTACACCCACCAAAAAAGACACAAAACAAACTCGGTGCGCGCAACAGATTGGCCCGTCGATTCCCGCGATCCCGTTCCCAACCCGCGGCGCGGCTTCTGTTATGTAACCCCCCGATGTGGTAATTGTGTGTCCAAAAGCGTGATTCTTCACAACACAATTACTCACTGAAACTAGAGCGCTAGCACACGCGCGCGGTCAACTCAGCATTGTCGTCACACACCTGCGTTTGGAGAGACCCGTTCCGCCGGACCGCACCGTTCCCTGCTTCCAGGCACCTGCCTGCTCCAAAGTTGTTCTACGTGTTTTTGTTCCGAACCGATCGAGCGCGACCACGGTGAGCACCTATCGTGTGGGTGGGAGATTCTCACCGAGAAGTAGTTATATCACCGAACAGACGAAAAACGTAGATAATGTTGTTGACACAAGAATTTATCAAAAAAAAAATAAACGCGAGATTTTTTACTTTTAAAATTTTGCGAGCTGATTTCGAGGGATTTTTGGGCGATTTTCTGTGTAATCGTTCGTTGAGCTGTCAAAAACAGCTGCAGCGGTGACGTTTCGCAAAAACAGGGGGTGATTCAACGAAAGAAATTTTTAAAGGATATAGAGCTGGAGAGTATTCGAGAGGCTGATTCGAGCAGTTTAATAGAGTTATCTACGTGCGCATGTATTGCGTGTACGTACACGAAAAAGATTGAGGTTAAATTTTGTACCAGCCAGCAAAACAAATGGCGTGCTAGTGTGTGTGAGAGCGGGCTTAGATAACTCTATTAAGTGCAGAAAATATAATATATATGATAAAATGGAAGTGAACGTGAACGTCGAGCCGGTAAAATCTGTGTCATTCTCGGAAGGAAAACGTGGTGCTTGAAATCGAATCCCGTTTTAAGGGCCTAATCGACACCAAAGTTCGGATGCGCTTCTAGGATCGGGAATACTCCGTTCAGGCACTTCACCTCCCAGCCTGCAAACATCGACCACCCTTCCGGAAACAACAGCAAACGGCTTTGAACTCATCCAAGCTTGTCCTGATGATTGCCGGTAACTAGGCCACTGCTGCGCAACGGAACGTCCGTCCGGAACCGGCTCAGCCTAGGGTCTACGGATGTCACCGGTGACAGATGTCTAGCGGACTTTAAGGATCGGTACAGCGTGGACAAGGAATTTTTCCAACCTAAAGTAGAAGCGTTAAATCTAGAAAGTAACTTACTTTTGAATTAAAAAGTGGTTAAAATTCGCTGCATTAAAAGTTTTTTTCTTTTTTTGGGCCGGTATGCTCTTAAGGCTAGTCTGCAGATCGGAAGGAAAGGGGTCAAGAAACAGCTCTACGAACAGCAGAACAAAGGAGAGGGAGCGATTTCTTGGGGCTTTTCTTCACCCTCTCTGACTTGCTTGCGCTGCCGCTGCTTCCCATTTGAAATTTTTCTAGACCGGTTTCTTCCGAAGTGCATACCTTACATTAAAAAGAAAGGGGGTCAAGAAACAGCTTTACGAACGGGGCTTTTCTTCATCCTCTCTGGCTTGCTTTCGCTACCACTGCAGTGGGTCCTAAGATGGAGTACCCGCAGTCGAGCAGTTTTTGACAGTTCGCTCCATAAGAAATACATTGTAGAAAAAAGTAAAAACTGCTCGAATGGAAATGCTTCATTAAGCCTAAATTTGTGAAGTTATCGTTCACAATGATTAAGCTTATTTTTCTGAGTACAACGATACTTTGTACGACCGCAATGGATTTAAAATTGATTTTTTCATTTTCATTTCATTTCATTTATTGGATTGTTTTGGCAAAAACATCAGTGCAGTAATTCTCCTAAGCTGAGATATGGGGTTCCTTTCAACAGCTGACTAATTCAAACGGTGTTAGAGTTTACTGGTACACGAGAGAAAAATTGAGCAGGGGAAGGAAAAAAGTTACAAAATAACCTTCGAAATTGCTAATAGATAGGGGATAGTTAGAGGAAAGGAGGTATTTCTTATTCTAATATCACATCAAGGGGACATCCGCTGCAGCAGAGGGTTAGCTGAGGTTGCACACCCCATCCAAAACTTTGGAAGCACTCGTAGAAGCCAATCGTCAATCAGCTCCATCTTCGCCATCCTATGGACGTCGTCAGTCGGGAAAAAAATTGATTTTTAAATAAATTTCAAAAAATTAACTTCACGGTCCTTCTTGACAGAAAAGTAGGACAGCTCGCTCCAAGGGGGCCAATGTTGATCCATCGAAAAAAATTTGTCTTGTTATTGCATTGAAATAAAAAAAAGTGATCAAAAATGGTTCTTAATCGAGTTTTTTTTTAAGTTGTACCTATAAATTAGCTTTAGGACCCAATTTCCGGAACATGACCCGTGTGTGCCCTGAGCGAGCTGAAGAAGTCCCCTTCCTCTCAATACAGTTAATGGAGCACCCGCAGTCGAGCAGTTTTTGACAGTTCGCTCCATAAGAAATACATTGTAGAAAAAAGCAAAAACTGCTCGAATGGAAATGCTCCATTAGTATTTGAAGGGCTCGATTCGGAACAAGTGGCCAATTTTGTATTGTCTAGATTTGGTTATAACGAAAAGGGCTGCAAAGACGAGTGACCATCATTTATCACATAAATCATAGAAATATATTATTTGTCGATTTTTAGCCAGTTGGGACCACTCGAGACATTTTTTTATATCGTCGGAATAAAAATTCCGGTGAATATCTGACCATGTCTCGGCCACTAAATTCCTCTGTGGGTGGTTTCGTTTCTAACGCAGTTTTCTGTAACTGCTCGAATGTGTATTTTCTTTCACAGAGTGCCAACCAAACATCCGTCTCTCCCCTATAATACCGCCCAACTCTACCTACCAACAAAACAAAACTGTCAGTCGTGATGCACATTTTTGTTTACATCCCTGCCGCAGTGTTCGAAACAACGTTTTTCGCATCCGTTGAGATTTTGGTGCGCACAAGAATCTGTCCCCGTCCACGATGGAACAACGGCTGAACCGGTACGAGAAGCTCGACTTCCTCGGCGAGGGTCAGGTGAGTGGTTTGGTTACACTAATTTTTTGTTGGAATCTGTAAAGGTTTCTGTTTTAGTTCGCCACGGTCTACAAGGCGCGGGACGTGGAAACGAACGAGATTGTGGCGGTCAAGAAGATCAAGGTTGGAAACCGGGAGGAGGCCGCGGACGGGATCAACCGGACGGCGTTGAGGGAGATTAAGCTGCTGCACGAGTTGCACCATGAGAATATTATTGGGCTGCTGGACGTGTTTGGCCACAAGAGCAACGTTTCGCTGGTGTTTGACTTTATGGACACGGACATGGAGATAATCATTAAGGATTCGAAGATTGTGCTGACGCCGGCCAACGTGAAGAGTTACATGATCCAGACGTTGAAGGGGTTGGAGTATTTGCACATGCACTGGATTTTGCACCGCGATTTGAAGCCGAACAATTTGCTGCTGAGCGGGAGTGGGATTTTGAAGATTGGAGATTTCGGTTTGGCAAAGTTTTTTGGATCGCCGAACCGGATTAACACGAATCAGGTGGTGACCCGGTGGTATCGGTCCCCGGAGTTGCTATTTGGTGCCCGGCAGTACGGTGTTGGCGTGGACATTTGGGCCGTCGGATGTATTTTGGCGGAGTTGCTGCTTCGGGTGCCGTTTCTGCCGGGGGAAAGTGATCTGGACCAGCTGACGCGCATCTTCCAGGTGATGGGCACTCCAAATGAAGAAAACTGGCCCGATGTCAAGTCTCTGCCGGACTACGTTCAGTACAAGCAGTTTCCGCCGATTCCGCTGCGGGACATTTTCACCGCGGCCGGTGACGACCTGCTGGACCTCATCTACAAGCTGCTGGCGTTGTACCCGTTGAATCGGTGTTCCTGTACGGAGGCGCTCAAGATGCCGTACTTTTCCAACAAGCCGGCACCAACCGTCGGCGATAAGCTGCCGATGCCGGCCAGCTACCACGCCGGAGTCAACAGGGACGCCGCCAGCAAGGAGGACAAAGGGCCGACGCTGAAGCGCAAGCTGCCGGACAGCGTGGACGGCGGGACGCTGCCGAAGCGGTTGCAGTTTTGAGTTGGCTTTTTTTTCGTTCAATTTTGTTCAATAAATTATGGTTACAAACGTGAACACACATTTTTTTGATTTGTTGAAATCAAGTTGAGAAACAATTCGCTTATAACAAACTTCACCGACAAATTTGCGAATCCGACGCCTAGTGCAATCCAAGCCGGTGTCAAGTCCTTGAAGAGTAACCAATCGCTTGGTTACTCCATGAAACGACGAACAATGTCAAAGCAAGAAAAATACAAAAATTTAAATCACAAGCCAAAATCTCAACATTTGAATGAAAAAGGGTTTTAAAATGCATTTTGCACTAGTTTAGTTGTTTTCTAATCATTAGTTTTCAAAAAATTTAAGATTTGACGAAAAGAATAATCTTAGAGAAAAAAAAAACTTATTGCGATACTGTACATCGAAAATTTTCAAAAATTGTAAAGATTTTGGTAATAAACCCAAACATGCTAAAATTGATCCTAAATGCAGGGAAAGGCATTTTAAATTGATTTCAACTGATTGCAATTAAATTTTTCTTGAAATTTTTAAGATCTTTGAAAAAATATTTTTTGCCCCCTGATTTTTCCAGGAAGAGGCTGTGTCCTATCCCTCTCCTAGACCAGATCAAAATCCATGATAAAGCTGTCAGACCAAATCTGTCAGACCAAGACTGTCAGACCAAAGAGCAAAAAGTAAACAATCTTGGTCTTCGACGTAGGTGCACACAAATCAAGAAAAAAAATTGAAAAAGAATTTTAATTTTCCAATTCAATTACTGGTTTTGGGCTGCAAAATTTGTTGTACGCCAGAAAATGTTAAAACAGTACGGCGTCCTGTACATCGACAATCGAGCACTTCCATTCGAGCAGTTTTTGCTTTTTTCTACAATGTATTTCTTATGGAGCGAACTGTCAAAAACTGCTCGACTGCGGGTGCTCCATTAAATAAGCAGTTAGACCGACGACACGACAAGACACTCGGTGCAAAAATCTGCGTAAAATCTGGTTCCACCGTGAATCCCGTGAAATCACCGTGATTGACAAAAGTCACGGTAAATTGAAAGACCCCTCGGATTTCGCTTAAATTAAAGTTATCTCGCAACACTGTGTGAATGTAAATATTTACATTGATCAAAATCTGTCAAAATCATTTTATTTCGAAACTTCAAAGGATCAGATTTCTTTCTGGCCATACTGGCAGAACCCACTTCAACATTGCCGGAAGCCACGCACTCCACGGCTCCAACTTCCTTTTTCGGCCGAAACCCGGTTCCGGAATGTGCCAACGAACCTCTCCCTGGCACCGCAGGATTCGGCAGCGTGCCACGGGCCTCGTCGCTCCGGCCCGGACGGGTTGGACCACCTCCTCTTCTCAGGCCTGTCCTTCGTTGGGTGGTTGGAGTTATGATGAGGGAATCGCTGATTCCAACGATTTGTGTGGAGTATCCGGCGAAGGGACATCGGAAGTGAAACATTGCAGGATCGAGCCCACTCACGCGTGGGAGCTGGGGTTGGGGAGCAGCGGAGGATGCGCCTGTTCAAGTTGGGACGAGGTCCGGTCATTTTGGCCATACTGGCGGAACCCTTGTCGCGATGATATCACGGAAGACGGAGTTGATTATCATTGAGAGATGTATTTCGATTTACGACGTCAACAAGCTGATCGTAGAATCGGGTGAGTTCCAGCAGCGAAATTCCATGGTTGGTTTTGCCGAGGAAATCGCACTGGATCACCGGTCTGAGCCGTTTCGGATTGCCGACCAAAACGATGCTGATCTTTTTTACATTCCCGGCACCAAAACTCTCGAGGGGAAACAGGTATGCAACTCCCAATAAACGCCTTTTAGATGTTCGTACTCGATCTGGTTCAGCAGCCGCACCCGGTCCCGCCAGGCTCAACCGAACAGATCCGCTGTTGTTTAGTTCTAGTTCCGGCAGCAGGGCGTCCACTTCCTAGTTCCACCATCCTAGCGACAATAACTGTTAGCGCTTCGGACCGGTTCCAGAACTTCGTACGGCCTGAGCTGCCCCCAGCATTTTGGCACCTTGGCATCCGGCTCGTGGCGCGGTGGTTAGCGGCTTCGGCTGCCGATCCCTAAGCGGCAATCGAAATACATTTTCCCACTAATAATCCACTCCGGTGATGTCATCGCAACAAGGATTCCGCCAGTATGGTCAAAATGACCGGACCCCGTCCCAGCTTGAACACGCGCATCGACCGCTGCTTCCTAATCCCAGATCCCACGCGTGAATGGGCTCGATCCTCCAGTGCTCCACATCCGACGTCCTTTCGCCGGAAACTCCACACAAACCGTTGGAAAGCCTAATTTCCATAAAGCTTGTGATTTTGATTTTTTCAAACTCGATTCCAATAAAACTTCGTTTGGTTTTAAAGAATTATGTTAATTATTACGTGGCTATCAAGAAAGTTCGAAAATCATTTTCAAAATTAAACCATTTAGCTTTAAAATTTAAAATTTAGTTTAAGAACAATATTCTTTTTATTCCTAATGAATGTTTCTGGAAATCTATGCAAACATTTAACATTTTTTAGGTAACAGATTAAAGAAGCATGGCTTTGAATTTGTTTTTTTTTCAGTTAAGTATCCTATAAAAATTAATGTTAATAATATGCGTCGGTTAGACGCTTTATTCTTTCACTTTAATTTTTGATCGCGTTTTCGGTTTACACCTGAACAATCTTGAAATTATTTATGCGGATTTGTGATTCCGCTCGTTCAATCATTCCCTTGGATTTTTCGGGCCTGACAAAATTCTGACAGCAAATTCTCCAGCGAACACCAACACCATCTACCTTCAGGTTCGCTGAACTCATTCTTTCTCCCACACGTGTTTTCGATATTGCGGCTATACTTCAATTTGTTATCTGCGTCGCTTCAAAAAAGTTGCGAACGATTTTGGAGCGCGCTGTTCGTTTCGACGAAAGCGTGTGTCAGTTTATGCTGACTTCAACAATACATTGCATGTAAACCATGTAAACATTGGACGAAGCGAGAGAAGGAAGCTAGTGAAGGAGAGGGAAGAGAGAAAAATCGGCTGACAGATTGTTCGCTAGAAGCAAAAACGCCAAACAAGAAGAAGGCAACTGCGGTTGAAAGTGGTTTGCTCGCGTCACGTCAGTTCGTCACTGATATAATTGCATACCTTAATCTGGGGCGAATCGGGACTACAGTCTTAATAGGGACAGCAGTGTTTAGAGCACTTAAAGCTTTTAAATTTGAAAATGGATGTACACATTTTGTTGGTCTGAGTCTGTTCTAACCGAAACCAACCAGAAAAATCAAAATATTGTGCTCCAACATGGTTAAAACTGCTGTCCCAATTCGCCCCATGTGTCCCGATTGACCTTAGTTTACGGTATTTTGAAAAATTGAGTATTTTTGAAAAAATACGGTAATTTGTGAAAATTTTGTATTTAAAAATAAACTCTAAAAAAGCATCTGAAATTTGAATCCGTTAGATATCTATTTTACAAATCATGAAAATTTTAGTATTTTCGACCACATACGGTAATTTGTGAAATATTTAGTATTAAAAAAAACAAATCTGGAGTTTTTTTTTGAAAAGGTCCAATAAACCAAATTTCCAGTTTTTGCATTTTGGGAGTTTTTGAAACCGCCTTGAGTCAGGGGTATTAAAAAACACCCAAAAAGCAAAAAATGAAAATTTGGTTTATTGGACCTTTTCAAAAAAAAGTCCAGAAATAAATTGAAAAAACATACAAAATTTCAATGGAGCACCCGCAGTCGAGCAGTTTTTGACAGTTCGCTCCATAAGAAATACATTGTAGAAAAAAGCAAAAACTGCTCGAATGGAAGTGCTCCATTCGTTTGATACCCTTATTGAAAATTATGAAATTTGAGTATTTTCGAAATAATACGGTATTATGTATTTTTTTTTTTACAAGAACATACAGAATTTCGCTTCATTTGAAACCCACATTGCAAATTATAATAATGGAGCACTTCCATTCGAGCAGTTTTTGCTTTTTACTACAATTTATTTCTGATGGAGCGAGCTGTCAAAAACTGCTCGACTGCGGGTGCTCCATTTGAATACTATCGAAAAATACGGTATTTTGTGAGAAATTTTGAGTACATATTTACACTTTGAAACTTACTAGATGTTCAGAAAAATATAATCTCAGTGAAAACATTGAACATTTACCATGATATGGTTGAATTAATCGATTTTAAAATGATTTTAAAAATGAGTTATCGTCCATTGTCGCCAATAAGATTATCGCCGATAGAATGGAGCATTTCCATTCGAGCAGTTTTTGCTTTTTTCTACAATGTATTTCTTATGGAGCGAACTGTCAAAAACTGCTCGACTGCGGGTGCTCCATTATCGAAATAACGATAACCATCGTTATCGTCAGACGATAATTTTATCGATTAACAACCTTGAACGCAACGCAGTTGGAGAGGAGGGAGGTGGTAGCCAAAGACACCAAATTTACGTACCATTTTTCTATGGACAGCTCCATTTCCGGTTTTGCTAGAGAATTCGGTCCTAAAATTAAGCTTAGATTGCTGATATTATTGTTTACAGCGATAATGATTATTTTTCTGAGTACAATGACCCTTTTGTACGACCACAACGAGTTTAAAATAGATTTTTAAATCAATTTGGAAAAATCAACCTCGCGGTCCTTCTTGACAGAAAAGTTCCTACTTGATAGCTCGTTTCAAAGGGTTGTTTTGCAATTATTTTTTGCGTTAAAATGAAAAAAGTGATCAGAAATCGTTTTTAAACGTGTTTTTTACCGTTGTACATAAAAATTGACATAGGGCTTTAGTACCCAATTGCTCCAATTAAAAAAAATGCAAGGAAAAGACGGAGAGAACTAAGTACTAATATGCAAGGTCCAACAAAATCTAGAGTAACACGAGAAAAGGGCGGATAGGATTTTGACAGCTTGAACTGTTTTGCTAATTCTCAAGCTTCTGGATTTTTTTTTTCACGAAACTCGAGCTGTAAAACATAAGCTGGCCTCCCCAGCTACCTCCCAACACTTCGGGTTTTGTTAAATAGTTTCCAGTTGTCTCGGAATGGAGCACTTCCATTCGAGCAGTTTTTGCTTTTTTCTACAATGTGTTTCTGATGGAGCGAACTGTCAAAAACTGCTCGACTGCGGGTGCTCCATTTACTAAACAGTGCCAGCTGTCAAAATGCTTAGACTGTCTGCAGCGCGAAGTTTTATAATTGTTTCAAATTGCGAGCAGTTTTAAATTTTTAGAACTGGCAAAAATGAAACTAGAACACGGTGCTCGCAACGCGCTGATCTAAATGTTGTTTCAAAAAATTGCTTTTAATTGTGTGCGTATGATTATCAACACAGCATCATAGTGTGTGTGTAAGAATACGTGGATATCTCTATATATCTGATTTTGTTTGAAACTGAGTTCTATTCCAGTTCCAAATCGTCTCACGTTTGAAACAAACTAGTCAAGCAGTTTTATTCCGGTTTCAAAATACTGCTCGAAAAATAAAACTGCAACTCCGCGTTGCGGGTGGTCTGTTTCAGTTCTATTTGAAAAATGAAACAGCTAGAACAAAGTAGAACTGCGTTGCAACCAGTCTTATGCGCCCTTTTTTTAATGTTGCTCCAGAAATATAGAAGGTATTGTTCGGATTCACTCACGTTAAACTGACGATTGAAGATGCAGGATTATGAAACCTATAACAAAACACTCGTAGCAATTTGAAAGTTTAACCTGCTATTAAAAGACTGCTTGGTCAAGTGATGTTTTTTTTTATTTATGAATAAACCATTTTTTAGAATTTTTGATGGATGACGTATTTTTTCAGAAACTATACCCTCTATCAAGATATGAACCGGCAACGTGGAGTTGAACTTGTTGTTCAGCTTTTGTGAAGTTTACCACGTCAGCTGCGAAAATTAAACTCTATGTTGCCAGCTCACATCTCGCTTTTTAATTTCACAATCGAGAAATTAAAAAGAGAGATGTGAGCAGGTAATGTGGAGTAAAACTTTCGCAGCTGTCATGGTAAACGTCACAGTAACTTGACATATTTTTGTTGGCAGGGAAAATTTCGGACCAAATAATGCTTTTTAGATAAACTCATGATTTTCAACAAATATATTTAATGCTTTCCATGTGCTCGTCTCCGCTATTGATGCAAAAAAACGAACAAAAAAAAGTTTTGCTTTAATGAAATATTGCTTGATTCTTTTTCCATCTCTCGATGAAGGATCCCACTCTCGATTTATCTACCGGGGGCCCTGCGCAGAGATTCGAGCCGATATGCTGCTTTTGTTCATAACAAATAGTTCAATACCGTTTTGTGTGTGTGTATGTGTGTGTGATTTTTTCCCTCTCAATATAAATAGCATTCGCACAGTCAATCATCGCCTAACTTTCACGCAGATCACACAATCGTTTCACGCACATCATGGCAACTTTTAAAGTTGCGAAATCTTGCTTCTATTTTTTTAACAAACATGAAAAATGGTGATTTTTTTTGTGAATATAGGATTGATTTATACGGTCTGACCTTACCCTAGATAACACTTTACAAGATTGAGTTTTATTCCTTTACTCTTTTTGCTGAGCAAATTTTAGATTATGCCACTTGAAAAGGCAGTTTTCAGTAGTGTTGGTTATTGCTTGTTCGGGAAATCTTCTTTTGGTTCAACTCAACCAACTTAAATTCGCTAATCGATAGATTCTCAGTCCTCAGTGATCGATCTTAAACTATCATTGTTCAAGCTGTCTTTTTTTTGCTTCTTTCAGATAAATACTTTTTTATCTTTGTGCGTGACAATTTTGTCTAGAAAAGGCTAATATTTTTAACCGCGGGCAATATCCACTTGGTAGGAAATCTCTAAACATTAATTATCACAATTTTCTATACAAGTGAAACAAATATTAATTCTTTTCTTTCTCCCTTTCTCTCTTTCTCGTAATAGTAAGTTGCATTTTATACCTTGTTTCTCCTCTCTCTAATTCAAACTAACTAGCACCACGTAAGAAACCAGATATGACACGTCCTTCCCTTCATATAAATTTTAACGATTTCCTTGCGGTCCAGATTAGAACTATTTACGCATTTTAGTGTTTATGTGCGTTTTGTAACGAAACTTTACGAAACTATATTGCAACAATTGGTGTGTCTGTAGAGTCCTAACTAATACTAACTTCAACCTTAATCAAGAAAACAATAGGAATGTTGAAGGAAAAAAAGGAGAGGGGAGTAAACAACAAAAAATCATAATTTATCAAATAATAGCTTCTATACGTTGGCTGGTGCAGCACGGGGAAAAAAAGATGAGTTGGTGTCGAGTGCAAAAGTACGTATTTATAATTGTAGGATAATTCTATTAGAGAAATAGCAGGAATGTTTTTGTGTATTGCTTTTTACAAAAGGACTCTCGCGTCGTGAGTTTGTGTGTGTATTTCCTTGCGTTTGCCTGTTTCGATTCGTTTTTACTTCTTTTTTTCTTTGTTACAATTTTTAGTCTCTATCCCACTAGAGATTAAAATCAAGTATTATGAGTTGGTTGGGCTGGCACGGCTTGACGCGCGCTGCCTTTGGCTGCTTCACCCAGTGGAAAAGAGCTGTCAACGAAACGGCTTCGTTGCCACCTCCTTCCCCCCGCGGAGAAGGCCAAAGAGACACGATCAAGAAGGCCTCCGCCCGGCATTCGACTTCTTTTTTCAATCTGTGCTGCAGTTTTCGGTGGATTTAGATTTGGGTTGGTTTGCCGGTTGAAGTGTTGTTCCTGACGATGACGACTCAAACTGTTTGCAAAGTTTGCTAGAACGCATTTACAGTGTAAACGCACTCTTTGATTGAAGATGTCAGCCGACATTTTTCGCGCAGCTGTCAAACGTAAAATTTTCTTTCGATTTGTTTCAAAACAAACGTGGTAAGTGTCGAAATCGTTCTAAATCGATCTAGTTTTGAAGAAAATTGCGTTTAAACAGTTCAAGTCGCCGCTCGCCGGTTCCGACTTCGTCGGCAAACCTTCGCTGAAGGTGCATTTCGTGCACACAGGGTGAAAAGCCTGGAAGAAATGTTTGAAATTTGCCGTCGAAAGGGTGTGGTTGTTGTTGTACGGAAAATCGGGGTGGTTCCAATGTCGAAGAAGCTTCATTATTTGATCTATTCTTTTGCACGCGGCTGCCGCCCGTCTTCCGGACGTCACTTTTTCTCGCTTGTTTGTCATTTTATGCTTATGCTCTTGTTTTTTTTGGTATTATTGCTGCTTGATTCTATTATGATTGCACTTGAGCCCCCCGCCGGAATCCGCGCGGATTCCGGGAAGGGCACCACCGCTGGGTGGATTTGCTGTTCGTGTTCGAATGTACTCACAATACTTGATTTTAAATGAGTCGCTCTCAGGTTTCTATCGTCGGCCCCGTCAGCTTGGTGGCGTACACGTTGGCAACCTGAAAGTTGGTCAAATTGTTAAAATCTGGCTTAAGATCTGAAATTTCTTCCGGAAGCTTACCCGGTAGATCAGCTCGTACTGCTCGCGCGTCCGAACGGCGCTAGCCCGTCCTCGCCGCACGTAGTACACAATGTGGGGAACGTCCACGTTCCGCGGCGGGATCTCAACGGCCCGCAGGGCCACATCGCACGCGATGATGGTTCCGGTGCGGCCGGTTCCCGGCGAACAGTGCATCGTGATTGGTCTTGAAAAGCAAAAGTTTGTCAGTTTTTCAAGCGAATCTCCCCAAGTGATCCACAAACTTACCCCTGAGTTCGCTGCAGCGACTTGTGCTTGTCCATCGTGTTGGTCCCGTTGGTCATGATGCTGCTCGGTGGTTCCGACGCCGTCTTGCCGCCCACGACGTTGTTGTTCGAACTATCTACATTAAGGCTACTTACTAAACTAGAGTCCAGCTGGGAGGTCGAGTCCTCCTCGGCGATGCTGGTGATGCCGTTCATGCCCATGGCCATGCCCATGCCGAGGGTGTCCCGACCTCCGTTGCTAGTTGTGTTCGTGGTCGCCGCGGGCGTTGTCGTTTCGGCCATCTCGGCCGGTGCCAGCCGCGAGTAGCTGCGCGCCTCCAGCAGCATCGCGATGATCGAGGACTCGTCGATCGGGACGCCGGTGTCCGGCCACTGGTACCAGAAGTGCATGATCTCGCGCCACGTGTTGGTCTGGGTGTTGCGCAGGTGCACCGTCGAGATGGTGTACTTTTCCTTGTTTTCGCGGTTCTTCAGCGTGAGCTGCGGGGTGGAATGGAAGTGTTTGTACGGGGAGTGAATCTTGGGATCATCGAGATCTTACCTGGAAGTCACCGAAGGTTCGGTTGTTGTCCAGAACCACCGATGGTGGCAGGTATTCGGCGCACTTTTCCACGCCGTTTTCGCTCAAGTCGGTCGCCATGATGATGACCTTGGAGTTCTGCTCCCAGATCATGCGCCAGAAGTCGTTGATCGTGTTCTCCATGGGTGCCTGGCAGGCGATGTAGTAGTTGCTTGAGTCCTTGGGACCCTGTTGAAAAAATCAAGACGTCTTCAACCCGCTCAAAAGATCCCGCCAACCAACCTACCTTAACAAAGTTAGCGTTGATGTACTCAGTTTTCTCGTCGTCGTTGATACGTTTCAGATGGACGCGCGTTTCCGGCAGTGGAACAACGTTCGCGTACCGGTTCTTGTCCTCGCACCCCTCAGGCACCTCATCCGCTCGCGCCGTCACGTTCGGAATCTCCTTGAACTCGTCGTAGATCGCCGTCTTGTTCTGGATGATGTTCGCCAGCTCGGCCACCGTCAGCGGGTTCGTCTTCAGCCCGGGATCCTCGAAGGCCGAGTTACCGTACGATCGCTTCGACATCCGCATCGTGTTGCCCTTGCCGCGCCGTACGCTGTTGTACACGGACACGTTGTCCAGACTGTACGCGTCGAGGCCAACCGGCCGACAGCGCTGCCCGTACGAGACCTGCGCCTGGCGCTTGCGGAATATCAACTGTAACGGCGGATAGTACAACTACATCAACGAAAGATTGCTCTGCTGTGTTCCACGTGGCGATCGGGGCCAAACCGGCTATTTACACTATGTGCACGCGATCATTCGTCTCGAAAGGTCAAAAGATATAGGTCAAAACAGGGTTCTAAAGGTCACGTTAGTACTACTGAGGTCGGTTAGGGGTTTCAAACAGGTTACAAAACAGCCAATCACCGGAAAGTTAGTCGAAAGTCTCGTTCATACGTTCGCTTATCCTAAGGTATTAAAACCCCCCAAAATACCCAAACAACGCTCAAACCCCCTCGCCTAATACTCACATACGCCGCGATCAACAGCAGCACCACGATCACCACGACCAAACTGGTCACGACCGCAACCACAACTCCGCTGCCTTCCTCCTCTTCCTGCTCTGCTGTGGTCTCCGTCGCGTTCTGATCCAGCGGCGACTTGGACGAGTTGGCGTTCGCGACGGTGGACGCGTTCAGCTCGACGTAGTCTTCCTCCGTGACGGACTCCTCCTCGGACAGCACCTCGGTGGTCATCTGGCGCTCGATCGAGCGACGCGTGGTGACGGTGGGTTCCGACGCCGTTGGTTCCGGTTCTGGGGCGGCGGAAGGTTCCGGTTCGGGGACGGGACTTAGGGTGGTTTCCGAAACGGTGTCGTAGACGCTCTTGTCGTCGACCTGGACGGGTTGGTTCGGGACGGTGGGTTGTTCTTCGGATTGTTCGGTGGGACTGCTGGTGTCGGTGGTTTCTTGGGAGGGGCGGAACTCGACGACCGTCGGGAGGACGGTCGATTGCTGCGGGATGATCGAGTCGGTGGCCTCGGTGGTGGTCGTGGTGATCATTACGATTTCGTTGTTGGTTTGATTCACAGAGTTGACATCGATTTCTGATGAACCGTTGTCCTGGTCGTTGACGACAGGCTCGTTAGCTTCGGTGGTCGTTGTTGGCGCCACCGTTGTCGTAGTGGTGGTGATCATCGTGGTCATCAACAGGGTTGTTTCTTCAGCTGATCGTGGTTCTTGAGTTGTGGTCACCGCAGGTCTACGGGTGATCACGGCTCTCATCGACTCAAAGGTGGTCGGAATCAACGACTCAGTCGTTGCATCCGTTCGCTTTGCGACCGGCGAAGCCGGCGAGTAGGTCGTCACCGGGATATCCTCAAACGTGGTACTGATCTCAGATCTTCCCGTAGTGGTAGTCCTGCCGGGCAGGGCAAACTTTTCCGTCTCATCAACGTTCTCACTGACCTCGTAATTCCGCGTAGGTCTCATCGTAGTCATAGCTTCTTCCGTACGGACATTAAACACCGTAGTCGTCTCCTGAATAAAGTTAGTCAACTCGGGTCGCTTGGTCGTCATCACCTTGCTACGATCTTCAAATTTGAAATCTTCAAGATCATCCTCCCCAGCAGCTTCCGTAGTCGAACTCACCTCAACCTTAGGTGCCACCACCGTCGTCACCTCAACAGAAGCTTCCGGGACCACCTCCGTCACAACCGAAGTAATCCGGTTCTCCTCGCTCGCAGCATCCAACTCCCCGGGAGTCCTATTACCATACTTCCTCCGATCCTTCAGCTCGCTCTTCAAATCAACCACCTCCCCACTAGTCGGCCGCACGAACGAAGTATTCGCAAAATCAGCCGCCTGCATGATCGCCGCCCAGTCCATCAGCTGTTTCAGCGTATTATTGGCCACCACATTCTCGTTCTCATCCCGAACCACCTCAACGCTTCCCTCCGTCGCTTCTCCAACCTTACTCGAAGCTCGATCGACCATCCTCATCCCAGCCAACGCCCAAACCGCCCCGTTGATATCGTTGTCCTCGGTCGCCCCAAACTGGTCCAAGAACTTGCCCTTCTTGCCACCCTTCACCAGCGTCTGATTCCGTACCTCGTTCGACACCACCTCATAGTCGGTACTCTCAACCTCCCGCTGCTCCACCCGAACCGTCGAGTTCCGCTCAATGGTGTGATTGGTACCCTCGGGAACCAGAACCTCGTTGTGTTCGGTGAACACCAGCTGGGTTACGCTGTCGGATGGTTCGAGCGATTCGGCGGTTGTTGTGGCTTCCGGGAGGAGGGATGACGGCTCCGCCGTCGTAGCGAAGAATTGGTCCCGCTCGGCGCGGGTCTCCTCCAGCGAGATGCCGCCCTGGGAGAAGTTGGACGCGGAAGTGTACCTGGCAGGGAGGGCGAAAACATTTCTTTATTTTTGTTTGAGAGAAATTCTCTAAAATTTCGCAAATTTTTTCGAGATTTTTAATTTTGTTTTTTTTATATATATTTTGATTCGAATGAAACTTTGTCATTGCATTCATAGTGATTTCCCATTGTCAAAAGAAACTATTTGACATCATTAATTTGTCCATACAACACTCCACACAATTTGGGAATGGGTGCGTACTGATTTAGTCAAAATCTTTTCTGTTTGTTGGTTCAGCTTTGCTAGAATGGAGCACCCGCAGTCGAGCAGTTTTTGACAGTTCGCTTCATAAGAAATACATTGTAGAAAAAAGCAAAAACTGCTCGAATGGAAGTGCTCCATTAGCGATGATTTTTCGCTGGCCCAGGAAGCGCTACATGATTCCAAAATAAGCCAAGGTATTTATCTTTGACATCGCAGAATGACACTCTCGTCGTAGTTCTTCGTCATCCGTAAAAAAGAAAAACATCACACAATTTTCCAGCAAAATAATGTAGAAAACTAAACAAAATAAAACGCATACCACTAATTATAAAACAGCTCATCTACCAGTAAGAAAAAAGTCATGCTTGTGCTTGAACAGCCTCCTAGTTTGTAGATGTAAACAAAGTGGGATCATTCGAAAATCACGTTACGCATTCTCTCTATTTATCACCCAGTTCATAATTATAAAAAAAATGACGAACTCGCCTTCAATGTTCTTAAGATTACTTGACTTCAAAAGCCAAATGAAATCATTCTTGCTAAAAAAAAAAACAAAAAATGATCGATAACAATACTCTCCACTTTTGGCGAACATTAAATTGGTTCCACTTTGACAGTTCAAAATTGAGGCCACCCAGGTAGGTACTAAACGAATTGAAGTAATTTCTTCATGCAGAAACCTATTTGAAATTTAAAAAGTATCATTTAGTCAATTTTCATCTCATTTGATCATGTGACGTAAAAAATCTCAATTTGGTTTAAAGTTTATTTTCACTAAGCTAGATCTATTTCCCGTGTGGATTAATCGGACCGCGCACTGGACTCACAATCCAAAAGTTGCTGGTTCGAATCCCACGGCGGGCGCTCTAAAAATTCTAGGTGTAAATATGGGTATCCGACGCGGTCGCTCCATGCCGTACTCAAACACTTGGGAGTCCAGGGTGGCGAAGTCCTTGTAGTTAAAAAAGGGAAGACAAGGAAGTGGTTGGTACTAGAAATAGTGGCCGACAGCTATACAGTCAACTTCGTTTTTAGATCCATTGCCAGATGCTTCTAAAATTCATGTTTAATTAAATAAGTTTTAATTTAAAATTTCTTACCATTTGATCAATTCTTTTTTATAAGAAATGAACAATAAATGGAATTAAACAAAATTTTGTTGAGATTCTTCATTTATATTTTTTTTTCAAAGCAATGTCACAAAATAGGTTCATAAAAGTTGAGAATATGTATACTTCCACTTGAATTTCTGGAATTCCCGGGAAATTTCCAAATTTCCTTGATATGAAATTTTGGGATGAACTGATAATTTCAGTAAATTGAGTAAGATAAAATAAAGATTTTTTCATAATTATTTTTTGTAAATTAAAAAAAGTACAAAGAAGTTTGGAAAATGTATACTTTCGCTTGAATTTCGGGAATTTCCAAATTTCCCAGGAAACAGGAAATATTTTTTTCCGGGAAATCCCGGGAATTCTCGGAATTTTCATTGACCCCTCGGTTATTTTGATTTGTTTTTGTGTTTTGACCTGGGGGGATACATCTATATCTCAGTACAAGCAGCTCAACCGCAGCCAACACAAGCTGTCAATTACGGCACCAAAACAAAGCCAGAACGAAAGTGAGCTGTCACTTACGGAACCAAAACAAAGCAACTGCGCACCTGTTCAGCCCTGATAAACTTTCCGAAGACATTTTCTCTCTAGAAAAAACGAGAAATCGGGAATTTGAAAGAGGAAACCTGGTGAAATGTAAAACATTTTGAAGAAAAGTTAAAGATTATTAGAATCTCATAAAATAAAATGAAACAACGGCAAACAATGTTTGTTTCCTATTTATTTTTATATTTTTCTAATATTACAAATTGAATCTAAAATTTAATTATTTTAAATTATATGAGCGGATTTAAAACAGACTCGATCCATGTACCATTTCAAACATTTATGCAGCACGTGCTTCGATGCATATTTTCTTAATTTGGCGATAAATTCCACCGGCTTTTCTTCAACTTTCACTGAACGTTCAAATTAACGTATCAAACAGCAAAGAAAAGGGAAAACTCCCCCTTTAACCGGCAAGGTCATCGCGTCCGCCCAAGCCAAACAGGAAATTTCCCCTTAAACCGAGCGCCAAAAACACACGAAAATTTCTCTAATTGTTTTTCCTCCAAACGGCTTTCAATTCACGAAATCAAACTCATCAACGTTTCGCTTCTTCGCCCAAAAATTGAGAAATTTTGTGTGTGTGTGTGTGCGTATTTAATTTTCTAATCGCGCAACAACCGGCGTAATTTGGGATAAGTTTTTTTTGCTTGCTCTCACGTTGATTGGATATCATATCTCCGGTATGTTACCGCCTGGATCATTTGAATATGTTGGAGAAATTGGCCTACAATCGCGGTCATCGCCGCGCCGAGATGAGACGAGAAGTGTACGTACGTTTACGGTAGTTTGTACTAATTTCTTCGCTATCTCCCGCGTGTCGATTTCCAATTTTTACTTTTCGGTTTGGGTTTCATACGCAAGTAAGCTTTGCGCGTGGAGATAACGCGTACGTTTCGAGCAATTTGGCGGGTTAAAAAAATACAATAATTAATAAAATTTTCTTGGTGAAATTTTCGGAACGCGCCGGAATTTATTTACGAGACGGTTGGAGATCAATGAAATTAAAGTCATCTAGACAATTTATTTCCCTAAAATTCGGTTCACTCAAAATCAGAAGTACCCCTCAAAAAGGGTTCGATCTACCCTTTATCTGTCAACGAAAGGTAAACAAACCCTTTTTGAGTGTTACTTCCACCCTTTTTTTTCAAGTTTACTCGTCGTTACCCTTTTGCAAAGGTAAACTTGAAAAAAGGGTAGAAGTAACCCTTAAAAAGGGTTTGTTTACCATGTGTTGACAGATAAAGGGTAGATCGAACCCTTTTTGAGGGGTACTTCTGATTTTGAGTGTTCTATTTACGAAAACTAATATCTAAATAAGATTATCCCAAGCCACAATTTTTCAAAGTTTTGATTGTCGATTGTTATGTTTTAAGTAAATTTAATAGATATCTAAAACTAAATTCCCAAAAACTCACCGTTCCAACTCGAACCGCGGCAGGCTGGCCTCCTCCACCGACTTAAACTGCTCGACATCGATCACCGCGTGTCGCCCCTCGGTCTGAAACTCAACCACGCCGGATCCCACATCCGATTGCGCCTCAACAACCTCTTCACCACTCGCAGCGGGAACCACCGTCGTGGGCACATCATCCGTGGTGGCCACGGTCGTGGTCGCCTCCAGCTCGGCACTGATGTCGTTGGCCTTGCTGCGAGCGGTCACCGAGTTGTCCACCAACTTGACGATGGGCTCTTCCCGGGAGGAGTTGACTTCCGCGGAAGCGATTACTGGCGGGACTGTGGTGGCGACCTCTTCCTCCTCTTCGGTTGGGACTTCTGTGGTGACCGCCGTAGGATCAACCCTGGTCAGTTCCGCCACCGACGCCTGCTCGCCGGATGCTGGAATTAAAATTAAATAAGTTTTCTGGGAACACTGGTTCCCAGGGGGTAGCCACACAAACCTTCCCGATTTTCACTGTCATAACCGAACTCGATCTCCTTGGTCAGTGCCTCGACATCGCGCTCGAACGAGATCGTCCTCGTAGTAGGCGCTGCCTCCGTCGACGTTTCTTCCCGCTCCTCAATCGTAGCAACCGTCGTAGCTGGCGGCGCCACCGTCGTCAGCTCCTCCTCCGCACTCAAGGCTTGCCTTTTCACGATGATCCCACCCTGCACTGCGTGCTGGCAGAGCAGTGCTGCCAGCGTGACCGCCACCAGGGCCGTCACGGCAATCGTCGGCGCCATCTTCGATTTCGCATTTCGCCAGTGCATCGCGGACACGAATTCCGCGATCGCGCTCCCTCAATAGATTCGATACCCTAGAGTTGTAAGGCAGTTTTCGACTTGACAGAACTTTTTTTTGACAATTTTCGGTCGGAAAGGAAAGAGAAGAGGTCACACTAGTGTCGATTTTCGGTGCTCTCTTCGGCCATTTTTCCTTTGTGGTGGCGACGACGGCGTCGATTCCTCACCGGTCAATCGGTGCACTGTTGGCAGTCATTACTTTTGAATCTGCGTGAAAGAGAAGAGAGAAATTGTAGGTTAGGTTCAGCATTGAACGGTTGTGTACATGCCCAAAACCAAACGAATTATGACCATTACACGTTCGGAGTAATTGACATTGGGCAGGAGGTCGGTCGGTCGGTCAGTCTGTTAGTCAGCTGCAGCTGCTTGGAAGAGGTTTGAGTTGTGTGTTTGAGTGATGAATGTGGTTCAATATTGGACCGTCGTCGTCCGTAAGTGGGTTAACCCCACTGGTGGTCAATTACTTTTGACGCCTTTGTGGAAGGCCAGCTGAGGCTAAGTGCAATGGAGGGCATGAATGGGATGTAGGTAACTGTTTTGAGATATTTGTTGGTAAGGCTTGGGAAAAAAAGTGTGTGTGAACTTATCAAACCCTTTTATTTTTTATCATGCAATCTCAGTCTAACAGGACTAACCTTCCCATAAGAAAATCTTTTGAGCAGAACTAACCGTTAATTTACTTTTTGCAATTCCGTCGTGAAACTACTTACTTTTCCTGTCATTCTTGAACGACGAAATAGCCTACTTTTCTGTACCAAAAATAACAGAATCGAATAGAACACTTTTCAAAATAAATGCTGAAAAGTTCTACTTTTACATGCATTTCCTTTGTCCCCTGGCTCGATTCTTTTGATAAAAATAAGTAACTGGTCCAATTTTGAGCCAAATCCATTAAGGTAATGATCGGTTGAAGCTTGTACGGGAAAAAATCTGAAAAATGTATGGGGAAAAGCAAAAATTTCAAAATTCCACCAGAAGGTTGCGTGAAATATCATTGTCAAGTGTGAGATAACTTTGTAACATTTTGTGATTTTAACTTTGTCGAAGACCGCGAAACGATCCGAGTTAATCTTGACGAGTTATTAGCGATTTATGGAAAAGTTTTAGCATGAAAAGATTTTTTTTTCAACCGCTATTTTTACCTAAAGAATCTAGCCAGGGGGAATCCCTGATGACGATTTTTTTTATTGTCACCCTAGTGACCATACACACGAGCAATTGTATCTCTGTTGTTTCGTGTTGCCCCACTTTCTCCTATGTGAATGTATTAAATGTATCTTGAGAAGGTTTTTTTTTCTAATCGATTTGCTGTCTTCGGCAAAGTAGTAGGATATGATTAAGAAATTTCAAGAACTTTTTGAAAAATAATACGAACAGAGAAAAAAAACCCCAAAAATACGTATTTCTTTATTTTATTTTTTTTATTTGTTTTAGTGTAATAAAAAAGACATCTTTTGAGCCATAGTGCATTACGCATAGGAGGAAATATTATTTTTTGGAAAATAAAGAAAATCTGGACAAAAAAGATCTAAAACTCATGTTTGAAAGCAAAATTTAATGTGCAATCGAAAAGTACCTACTTATAAGTTTTTTTTATGATAAAATGTACCGTTTTCAAGTTACAGCTTCTCTTAGGCATACATATTCTATTTATTTTAAGGTTTTTCGAGTTCACAAAATAGTTTATTGAAGGAAAAATATGTTTGAAAATCTGAGAAAATTTCCTATAATTTTCTTTCTGAAGCTTTTGAAATCGGGCAACTAGTTTCAGGGATACAGCTCTACAAATAATTTGATTCGATGAAACTGAATTTCTCTAAGTGAGCAATTCTCCGAGATTTCGGTCATTCGATTTTTTTTCTGTATTTTTTAGTCCGACTGAAACTTTTTTGGTGCCTTTGGTATGCCCAAAGAAGCCATTTTGCATCATTAGTTTGTCCATATAATTTTGTCCTTAAATTTGGCAGCTGTCCATACAATATTGATGTATGAAAATTCAAAAATCTGTATTTTTTGAAGGAATTTGTTGATCGATTTGGTGTCTTCGGCAAAGTTGTAGGCATGGATATGGACTACACTGGAAAAAAATGATACACGGTAAAAAAAATTTTGGTGATTTTTTATTTAACTTTTTATCACCAAAATTTGATTTGCAAAAAAACACTATTTTCAATTTTTTTAATTTTTTGATATGTTTAAGAGGACATTAAATTCCAACTTTTCAGAAATTTCCAGGTTGTGCAAAAAATCATTGACCGAGTTATGAATTTTTTAATCAATACTGATTTTTTAAAAAAATCGAAATATTGGTCGCAAATTTTTTTCAACTTCATTTTTCGATGTAAAATCAAATTTGCAATCAAAAAGTACTGTAGTAAAATTTAGATAAAGTGCACCGTTTTCAAGTTAAATCCATATTTAGGTGACTTTTTTGAAAATAGTCGCAGTTTTTCATTTTTTTAAAATTAGTGCACATGTTTGCACACTTTAGGAAAAAATATTTTTGAAAAGCTGAGAAAATTTTCTATATTTTGCTTATTCGGACTTTGTTGATACGACCCTTAGTTGTTGAGATATTGCCATGCAAAGGGTTAAAAACAAGAAAATTGATGTTTTTTTTTTCTGAATCTCACCCAAACAACCCTCCATTTTCTAATGTTGATATCTCAGCAACTAATGGTCCGATTTACAATGTTAAAATATGAAACATTCGCGAAATTTTCCGATCTTTTCGAAAAAAATATTTTCAATATTTTACACACCTTGATAGTTTATTATGTGTTTTATTACTAAATTAATAATTTGATAAGCAGATTATAATTTTTTTAGAAATGCAATGGATTTACAAAACCAAATACTAAATGTTGAGTCAGAAATGAAGCAAAAAAAAAGAATGATAAAAATGAGGACACTTGGTAAAATAAAAAAAAATGTAAATTTCAATTTGAGATACAACACTATTATTTTCAACTTGTTACATATTAATTATACACAGAAAAAAATTATGGTAATATTCATCAGGAAATTGTGACACATTTTGTGACAAAAAAAATGTCTAATAAATATTACATCAGGAATTGTTGAAAAAAAAATGTAATACACAGCAAAAATAAAGTTGAATTTTGGAATGTTGAAAATTTGGTAGGTTGAAACCAAATTTCCACCATTTCAAAATTTAACTTTTTTTCTATGCAGCTAAATTAAAGCTTCTTTAATATTTAGGCATTATGTAGTGTTTGTAGTTAGATGAAAATTAAAAAAATCCATAGGTAAAAAAACATTTTATTTTCTTAAAAAATTCAAAGACATTTTGAATTTAACAATAATGTTAGATTTTAAAACATGCATCGGCAAGACATATCTTAAGCTGACTAAAAGTTTACGAAAATAAACCGTTTTGCGGTTATATGGTAACTGAGTAAATAAGAATGTTATTATTTTTAATATGTTTATATATTGACATGAACTGGATAAAACGTTTTTACTCGATATTAAATTTTTCAAAAGGTCATATTTTACACAAGAAATAAAATACTTATGAAAAGCCAAGAAAATTATTTTTCTTTCTGGAATTTTGAAAACATTGAAACATATAATTAAAAGATAATCATTGGGGATTAAAAATAAGCAAATTACAGCACATCGGACGATTTCCACCCGTTACCAACTCCAGATTCCATCACAATCTTTTCCGCATTTTCCGCACCAACCTTGTCCTTCCGGTGAAAGTTGCTAATGTTTGTCAACCCGGTGGTGTGACGGTGATGGGCATCATAAACTAGTTCCTCCTTAATGTGCACAAATGTACTGTGCACACTGCATTAAAAGCTCGTCGCGTTGCCAATCGATTGCACAACCAGTTGCCAGCGATGATCTCTTTTCCGTCCCCATAATGGGGGATGTTGTTTTTGAGTGTACTTGTCCTATGTCATGCCTCTTTCTATTTTTTTTTTTTTTGCATAATCAGCACCATCTAGGGTTGATGGTCACTTTGTTGAACTTGTTTTGTGACAGAAAAGGGTAGAGCGACATTTGACGAGCAACCTTAAAGACCTTTTTTCCCGCTCGTTACATTGACCATGGAGGGCAATTTAGTGCGCGTGCGAAAAAACTTTTCATCACGTCACAAGTCTGACTCTCTTTAGTCTAGTCGGTGTTCCGTAATCGGCTGCGACGTTCGACCGTCCTTCCGTCAAAACACATAACCTCTACTCTGGCGGATCAAATGCATTTCGCAGGCCACCTTGTCAGTACCAGCAGCATCCTCGTGTTCATGAATAACTGGGACACAGATTAACAGACGTGATATTTTCAATTTACTTGGTTGAAAAATAACAATCAGTTCTAATCATGATTTTGACAAGTTGTAGTTCACAAAAAATCCGCTGCAACAACAGTGGCGCCACCACGATTTGATGACAGTGATTGTCTGTGGCACGGAGTTCATTGATTTTTCTTTGACACAACCGGAACGACCACACGAGAGGTTCATTGACGCTCTCCGGTAATCTCCGTTGCGACCATCATCCCAATTCGGATGAGATTCACCGGTTGATTGGCCATCGGCTGCCGCAATGGCGGCAGTGACGTGACGAACCGGCTACCGGGTACAACCGAAGTCTAACGGGAACGTGGAGATTGTGACACAATGTCAGAAAAAAGGTTTTACTTAAAAGCGAACTAGATTCGAACTCAAGTCCTTCCGATAACTAACCTATGACTTGACCATGCGAGCAGTGTTCTTAAGCAGTTCCAATCTCCCCTATCCGATGCGCTCTTCAATCCACCAATCATCGTCCAATCGATCTATAATGGAGCGGTGAAAGTCTCCAATATCGGAGATATTACATGAAGTGCCGCGTCCATGAGCATCATCTATTCACCTCTCGACTCAAAGACCGTGATGTTCGTCATGCGATGCTCAATTTAATTAAGTTCGATGTACTTTTTGGTGGCGGAACGGCAGTCAGCACTTTCGGGCCAAATTATAGTGTGTTGGACGTTTTGATGGAAGAGTGCTCATTCCCTTGTGGATCCCCAAACAGTGAGGTACTCCTCGATATTAGCTCCTGAAAAGTGCTAAAAAGTGCAAAAATGCCTCACGGCAAGAAAAAGAGGCGGTCCTCACCAGCAGGATCGGCAGATTTGAAGAAGCTAAAGAATGCCGAAGCGCTACCTGCAAAGCCAGGCAGTTTGAGCAAGGACGCTCAAAATTCGTCTGGAAACCAGTTCGCTACCCTTCCTGTGGACGTGAGCGAGAAGGAAGAATTTGAACGACGGGAAAAGTTGCCACCCATTTTTGTGAAAACATCATCATCGGATTCGGTGCGAAAGTGGCTGACCGGGTTTATCAAATCTGGTGCTTTACGAGCTTCCATTCGCTTGTGTGCTGATGGACTCAAAATTCTGCTACCTACCAGAAAGGATTACAACTACGTTCGGGATTTCCTGAACAACACCAAGATTGAATACTACAGCCATGACGATCCAGGTAAACGCCCCATGAAACAGGTCCTCCGAGGCCTGTACGACATGGATGTGAGTGTGCTGAAAGAAGAGCTCAAAACTCTTAAGTTGAACGTGATCGAAGTCTTCAAGATGACGAGACACAACAAGGACATCAAGTATCGTGATCAACTGTACCTGGTTCATCTCGAGAAAGGATCGACAACGCCGTCTGAGCTGAAAGCAGTTCGGGCAATTTTCAACATCATCGTGACTTGGGAACGTTATCGTCCAGTGCACCGTGACGTGACACAGTGTTCGAACTGCTTGCAGTTTGGACATGGTGGAAGGAACTGTTTCATCAAGAGTCGTTGTGCAACCTGCGGAGGTGAGCACAAAACTCAAGCTTGCAACACAATCAACGAGAACATCGAAGCGAAATGCTTCAATTGCGGCGGCGACCATTCTACCAAGAATCGAAGCTGCCCAAAACGAGCTGAGTTTGTAAAAATTCGGCAGCAAGCGACGACGAGGCACCAACCAAATCGTCGCAAAACACCACCAACTTTCACGGACGTGGATTTTCCTGCTTTGGCGTCACCAGGAGCAGGATCTGTTCGAGTGGTTCCAAATCTGCAGCCATTGCCGTTGAATCAGCGGCAAAGAGTTGCAGAGCATACAACACCTCCAGGCTTCAGTCAGCAACCGAGGGAAAACCAACCAACATCAACGGGTGAAGGCAGTAGTGATCTGTTTTCACCACAAGAACTTCTGAACATTTTCATCGAGATGACAACAACACTGCGTGGTTGCAAAACTCGCCAGGAACAAGTAAGAACTCTTGGAGCATTCATCTTAAAATACAGTTCGTAGTTTACTCGTTCTAATGATTTTGAATATTTCAATGAATTTACTTTTTTAGTTTTAAGTTAGGATTAGTTGTTAAAGTGATTTTTTTTTCTTTTTTACCCAAATGTATTCGATTCAATGCAAAAATGTAAAACAATTTGAAGCAAATAAATGAATGTGATCAGTTAATAATAAAACGAAAAATATAACAAAGATGAAGAGCATTAGGCCATACCACTTAGCATGTAAAAGAAATGTAATTATTATAAGAATGTTCAATAAAGACGTATTTAATTTAAAAAAAAAAAAAAAATTTAATGGAAGAGTGCGAAAAAAAATTAAAATTGTCAGATTTCGTCAAACCATACCGTTGGCTAAATGTTATGCAAGACCCGCCAGGGTGGAGGAACGCGATGACTATTGCTTTTGCGGCGCATGGTCGTTGGATCCAACAATTTAATGGGGATTGAATTCAAACATGTATGCATTGATGGCAGTAACAATTATGGCTTGGTCGCGGTCCGCAATGCTTGCGGTGTGATGGGATTAGGTTCGACCCACACGTGTGTACCTTCGAGATATAAATCTTGCAATTGAGCGCGACTGACTAGAGGTTCACCAAGGTTCGAGAAAATCTGCGCGGGGAGCTTGTTATGAGTGATTATTGCAAATGCGCTGTACCAATGTTTAACTTGTGGAGAAACATACCTTGTAATACAGTCTTAACGGTTACATTGTTTATATTTTTTTGCAAACTGTTAAAAAAATTAAACAAATTTGAAGAAAAATATTGAGCAAAAATGGATAAAAGCTGAATAACTCAAAAATATGTTTTCCAGAATTTCTTAAAAATTTATTTTATTTGTATTTTTGGATTTGACTCAAACATTGTGAGGGCCTTTCCTATGACCAAAGAAACCATTTTTTGTAATTGGTTCACCCATAAAAGTATTCATACAATTTTCGCTGCTGTCCATACAAAAATGGTAGACAGAAAAAAAAATAATTCTGAATGTTATATCACTAACGATGTAACACTTTCGCACATTCTTAATCATTTAAATTTAAATGCAATTTGAAGTAAATTTACAACATATCATACGTAAAATATGAATTTACGTGTAATGCAGGCGATTACTTCGAATCTTAATATTACTTCAACTGAGTTTACGTAAATATTCGAAAATCTGTAACTTTTGAAGGAATTTTCTGATCAATTTGGGGTCTTCGTTGTAGGTATTGATGAGGACTATTCGGAAAAAATAGATACACGGTATAAACAAATCTGTCGATGTAATAATTCACTTTCTTTGTCACAAAAACTCAATTTCCCGGAAATTTTTTTTTTTTTGAAATTTTTTGATATGTTTTAGGGTATTAAAACCCGCAACTTTCGTGCGATATAGAAATACCGTCAAATATTTGCCGGCAAGGTATGATTTTTTGAAAAAATTGTGATTTTTGAAAAAAAACGAAATTTCAAAAAAAAAATTTTGCTTGGTCTCATTTTTTCTTATAAATTTGAATTTGCAATCGAAAAGTACCTTACAGATTTTTTGATAAAGCGCCTCGTTTTCAAAATATAGCCAGGTTTGATTTCAGCGAAATACTTGCAACTATCGATTTTTAAAAATAGTGACCATAGGTGACCATCTCTGAAAAAAAATAAGTTCAGAAAATTTGCTATAAAATTGTCTAGGAGACATTTACGATTGGACCTCTGGTTGCTGAGATACAGCGGTTTAAAGAAAAAGAAACGAGAAAATTTTAAATTTCACCCGAAAAACCCTCCAACTAATGGTCTGATTTTCAATGTTAAAAACACATTCGTGAAATTTTCCGATCTTTTCGAAACATTTTTTTTTTTAACTTTGAAGCTAGACTAACATTTCGAAAGAGCCAAACATTCAATATTACGCGCTAAAAATTAAAATTACAGGCCACGGAATCAACTTTTGAGCATGAGCATGAGCATGAGCATGAGAGATACAGGCCACGGAATCAACTTTTGAATGAAAAAAGTGTTTTCAAATGCATCATACACTTGTCCATGTCCAGTAGTTTTGCAATCATTGATTTCCAAAATTTCTAAATACTGACGAAATTTTATTTTTGCGATGATGTGCATTGTAACTTCATAAAAGTTCAAAACATTTTTAAACGAGTCCAAACATGTTAAATATGATTATCCATGCAGAAAAAGGCATTTTAGATCGTACCGTATTTTTTAAATTCTTAAATTTCTATAATTTTTATGCGGATGTCAAACTGTGCACAAATTTATATGCATGATCAATTTATAAGATTTGTTTTTTGTAAAATTTTCAATTTTCTACAAAAAACGTTTGTCATAAAAATACTAAAATTTACATAAATTTCATGTGGGAATTGAAGAGGAAATTTTGTGTTGTGTGAAAATTTGAATATTTTATTCCCGAAACACTAAAACAGCAATAGTGCGTACATCGTTTTATATCCATACTGAAAATTATTAAAATTTGAGTATTTTCATGAAATACGGTTTTTTGTGAAAATTTTAATAATTTATTCAAAACACAATAGAACAGTAAAAATGCAAACCATGAAATTTGTTATAAAATTATGAAAAAAAAAATATTTTCATGAAAAACGGAATTAATAAAAAACAATACTTTATTCCACAAACTCTGAAAAGGGTAAATACATCTTGAAATACACATACACAATTTCGCATCGTTTTATATCAAACTGATAATCAGGAAAATTAGAGTATTTTCGTTAAATACTGTATTTTGTAAAAAAAATGAAGTATAGATTTCAAAAATCTTTAAAAAGCGAAAACACAAACACAAATTCGTATCGTTTTAGGGTGAATTATGTAAATTTTAGTACAGTCCAGATTCGATTATCCAAAGGCCTTGGAAAAATTTCACTTTGGATAATCGAAACACAAATTAGTTTTTTTTTTCGATGTCTTATTTTTGAATGTCGAGCTTAAGTATGACCCCTTAACTACTCTAAAGTGGAATCTATGACATTTCCCCGAAACCCACATTCGCCAAGAGACATTTCCCCGAATTCCACATCTCCGAAAAGACACTTTCCCGAAATATCATTTACCCGAAAATCATTTCCCCGAACAATCCATTTCCCCGAACGGCCACATCCCCGAATGGCGACTTCCCCTAAAAACCATTTTCCCGAATGGCCACTTCCCCTAATTTTCCACATCCCTGAAAATCATTTTCCCGAATGACCATATCCCCGAACGGCCATTTGCCCGAACGCCACTTCCCCGAACCCGGTCAGGCGGGTATTGCCGTTGCCCAGAACCGCGCGCGCGGTCCTGGACAATGGCCATACCCGCCTGACCGGGTTCGGGGAAGTAGCGATCAATAAAGTATCCATGTCCACAATTGAACGTTCAAAAAATTCCGAGCTTCACTTGAATTTTGAATATTTAAATTGATGTAAGTGCGATAACTGGCCAGAGGGATTTCAGGTCAGAACGTGTTTGACAAACGTTCAGGCCCGACTACCGCAAACATTTGTAGTTGTTACTCGGGACCTTGGCAACCAAAATCAACCAAATTTCGGGACAATGCACAGAATGGTCAACCAAACAAAACGTGTTTGGCTCTTTTTTTCATTTATTCAAGGCCAATCATTAAAAGCGACAAACGACAAGATAACACAACAACGTCGATTTGATACATTGGTCATTTCGCAAAAAATGCATTTAGTTGAAAATCAAAATACAGTTCAGCCTCGATTATCCGAAGGCTTTGTCAAAAGTTCACTTCGGATAATCGAATAATAAAAAAAATTTAGTCGTCTTTTTTTTGGCTGTCGAGTCCCTAAACTACTTTAGTAATTTTGGCAGTGATGAAATATTTAGTAAAATGGCAGTGATGAAATATTCAAAAAATGCATTTTGTAATTCAATAATCAACTTTTTAGATTTGATTGAAAGGGTTGGGCGCAAAACTCGAATTGGACGTAAAAAAATTTAAAAAAAATGTTCATAGCCTTCATCCAGCTAAAATTGATAAAGACAAATCAGTTCAGTTAAACAACATCTAGAACAAACTGAATCCTGCGCATCGAGTCCTCGCATAAAGCTATCGTTGCTGTTCAATCCTTACCACGTAGATACCGTTTTGGAAAATTGTCCTTTGCTGAAAATCGCCGCTACAAAAGAAAAATCTTTTTTTTTATGGAACGTGGATGATCTCAATATTCCGCACTCTTGAAGCGTCCGCCTGGTTTATGGATGGCCTTCTACGGTTTCAAACTTTAAAAACACATAGAAGAATTTAATATTAACGTCATACTTTTATAAAAAAAAATCCCAAAATAAAAATTCTGTTTATATCAAGGTTATCATTCGGGAAAATTGATTTTTCGGTGAAGTAACCATTCGGGTGCGAATCGTGCACTCAAATCGATCACGTTTTGGTGGATGGTCGACACTTCTCGGACGTGATGGACGTCCGATCGTACAGAGGACCGAACATCGACTCTGATCACTTCCTGGTAGCGTGCAAGATCCGAGCTAGGCTGTCGAACGTGTTGACCCCGCGGACTGCGAGGATAGCGCGGTTGAACGTCCAGCGCCTCGCGAGCAGCGACGTTGCTGCAGAGTACAGTCGGAAGCTCGACGAGCGGATCAACGAGGACGCGCCTACAGGTAACCTGGATGAGCAATGGGGAGCCCTCCAGAGCATCGTCAACACAACGGCTACCGAAGTGATCGGCACGACCAGAGGACGCAAACCCAAAGGGTGGTTCGATGCGGAGTGCCAGCGAGTGACGGACGAGAAGAACGAGGCCAGAAAGCGTATGCTGGTGAAGGGTACGCGCCGAAACTGTGAGCGATACAGTGAGCTGCGAAGAGCTGAGAAACGAACCCACCGCCGAAAAGAACGGGAGTACGACGAGAGAGTACTTGCCGAAGCTCAAGCACAGTACAACGCGAATGATAAGCGGAGGTTTTATGCAACTGTCAACGGTGTAAGAAAGAAAGCGACGCCTTCCCCTGTTATGTGCAACGACAGGGAAGGTAACCTGTTGACAGATAAGACAGCGGTAGCGGCCAGGTGGAAGGAGCACTTCCAACAGCTGTTGAACGGTGAGACGCGAGAGGGAATCGTCGAGGACAGGATGAACGTTGAGGATGATGGAATAGCTGTGGACCCGCCTACGTTGGAGGACGTGGAAAAAGCCGTAAAGGAGCTCAAGAACGCGAAATCCGCGGGAAAGGACGGACTTCCGGCCGAACTTTTCAAGCACGGGAGCGCGCGGATGATCGAGATTCTGCACCAAATCGTCCAGCGAATTTGGTGCGAAGAACAGCTTCCGACCGACTGGTTAGACGGGCTCATCACCCCAATCTACAAGAAAGGGCAAAGACTCGATTGTGCCAACTATCGAGGCATCACAATCCTCAACTCAGCGTACAAAGTACTATCCCGAATCCTGTGGAGCAAGCTGAGACCCTTGACCGAGACCTTTGTCGGCGAATACCAGTGCGGTTTTCGAGCGGGTCGGTCAACGACGGATCAGATGTTCACTCTGCGACAAATCCTCGACAAGTTCCGGGAGTACAACCTGCAAACACACCATTTGTTCATCGACTTCAAGGCGGCGTACGATTCAGTCAAAAGAAACGAACTTTGGAAAATTATGCTAGAACACGGCTTTCCGGCGAAGCTAATTAGACTGATTCGTGCAACGCTCGACGGAGCAAAATCAAGCGTGCGAATAGCCAACGAGACATCTGAAGCTTTCGTTACGTTGGATGGATTGAAGCAGGGCGATGCTCTCTCGAACTTACTGTTCATCATAGCGTTGGAGGGTGCTGCTCGAAGGGCAGGCGTGCAAAGAAACGGAACACTCATCACTAAATCGCACATGCTGCTTGGATACGCTGACGACATCGACATCATTGGTATCGACCGTCGGTCAGTGGAGGAGGCGTTCGTCCCTTTCAAGCGGGAAGCTGCGAAGATCGGACTGACCATCAACACTGCCAAGACCAAGTATCTGGTTGCTGGCAGAGCGCGTGGCAGTGCAGGTGATGGTGTTTCGGAGGTGGAAATAGATGGAGAAAGATATGAGGTGGTGGATGAATTTGTATATCTTGGTACACTTGTGACGTGCGACAACGATGTGAGCTGCGAAGTGAAACGGCGGATTAGTGCTGCAAACAGGGCCTTCTACGGTCTTCGTAGCCAGCTAAGGTCCCGCAGCCTAAGGACGCCTACGAAAATCACGCTGTACAGGACCTTGATACTCCCTGTAGCTCTTTACGGTCACGAGTCGTGGACGCTAAAGGAGGCTGACCAGAGAGCACTTGGGGTCTTCGAGCGGAGAATCCTGCGTACTATCTTCGGCGGCAAGCAAGTAGGAGACCGGTGGCGCAGGCGCATGAACTTCGAGCTGTACCAAGACTACAAACATGCTGATATCGTAAAAGTCATCAAGCACGACAGGCTGAAGTGGGCTGGACATGTAGCCAGAATGTCGGACGAGCGGGCGGCTAAAACGATATTCAGCAGCGAACCCGGACGGGGTCGTCGGCTTCGTGGAAGGCCTCGTACGCGTTGGCTGTGTGCAGTCGACGAAGATGCAAGAGCGGCCAACATTGTGGGCGACTGGAGACGAGCGGCCCAAGATCGAGCATCCTGGAAATCTTCGATTAGTTCAGCGTTGGGTCGATAGACCTGTTGCTGATAAAGTAAAGTAAGTAACCATTCGGGTATATGAAATTCGGGAAAACGACAGTTCGGTAAAATGGCCATTCAGGTAAATGACTTTCGGGGATATGGAATTTTCGGGAAAATGATTTTCGGGGATGTGGAATTTTCGGGGGCACTTTCGGGGACGTGGAATTTTCGGGGAAATGATTTTCGGGGATATGGGATTCGGGATAGTGGGATTCGGGGATAAGGGATAAAACCGTTCGGCCATACTCATACTATGAAACCTACCGCATCATTAAAAAAAATCATCTTTAAAAATTTAACAGGAATTGGATCCAATAAATTAATAAACAAAGATATTTTTAATGAGTTATCGTCGATAAGGTTATCACCGAAAGTATAATAGTATCTCGATAACGATAACGAGTAATTATCGTTATTGTTATCGAACGTCGAAAATTTTATCGATCACAATCTTAGTACAAAACCAGAACTAAAAAGTATATTTTTCAGCGAAATACTTTAGAAACAAAAATTCACATCAAAAGCAGGAACAAAACAAACAATTTGAAATCTCTCATTTGTTATCAGCATAAGATAAAGCAAGTTAATAAACTAAACTTGACAATTACCATGTTTACCAACTTCCCATTTTCATGAAGCAAGCTTCAAAAGAGACATCGCCGAGGATGGAACGAAAAGGGCGGAAAACCCATTGTCTTTTTGGAGCGGCACAAAGATGATCAACTAAACAAAACGAGTTCAAGGGAAGCCAATAATGGAGATAGTCTGTACAAGCGGGCGTACAAAACTGTTGACAGAAGTGAGGGCGAACTGCGCACAATGATGACGAAAATTGAAACCTAAGCCGTCACTTATCTGAGGGTTTGAAGCGATTTTTTGCGTTAAAAAGAGGCGGAAAAATGAGGGTATTAATTGCATGGGTGGATTGGCATTATTATGAACAGTAAAGCACTGATAGTTTGACAAAAACAATAATAGTTATGAAATGTAAATCAATTTTCAGGAATAACTGCTTGCAGAAAATTGCAGCATTTCGTCTGATAAGTCTGTGAATATTAAATTACCAATTAAAAGGGTCACGTGCCCTTTCCTCGACCGAGGTCCAGACATGCGACTTTTGTCGACGTCAACAAACCACGTTGAGCAGACGTGACAATTTGTCAGACAAACAATGTGATTGAAACAGTAACAGCTAGATTGTTTGACAGTTCGATCGATAGAAACTTTAAAAACAAAAAATAAAACTACGAACAGCTGTCAGTTTAATGACATTGACATTGAACCCAAGAAAAAACATAAACAGAATTTAAAAACGAACGCGGAAGACAACAAGAACAAACGAAAACAACAACAAAGTCGGCCGCCGCGATATCGTTCGTATACTTTTCTTTCCTTTTTTTATCCATGGGGCGCGTTCATGAAATTATAATGACATTCGGGTCAAAACAAAAACATTATTATGGGGCGCCTTCTCTCGCGGGTGCCATTTTCGGAGGCTCTAAACAGTTCGCCGCGGGAGTCCGTATTGTTTGTATTGCAGGTAAATAAATATGACCATCGTGCCACCTGACAAAATTCCATCAAGTCACTCAGACACCACGACGCCGTTTGTTTGTGTGTATGTGCATAGTTTTTGTTTACAACTGGTCGTCGGCAGCTTGATGCATCATAGATGGCGATGAAAGCGCATTCTTTGAAATGGATTTGGAATGGAATTCGAGTACCGCTGAACCCCGTTGGATTGATCGATGACAGTTTGATGTTGATGTCAAATTTTAACTTCCAAGCACGTGGTTTCGGGCCTGAGACAGCTGTCAGTTTATTATTCAATTAGCAAATCCATTATGTTGTTTAGTATTGTAAAATGTCAAGCTATTTAGTGTTTACTGTTACATTTATGAACGTTATCGATTATTTAGTGATGACAGATTGCAGTGGGCGGTTAGCAGATCGATAAGACGATAAGTTATTCATACAGCTGGAACATCTGTACAATTTTCAAGGTCGCAATCAACTGTACTGAACAGCTGAGCATTTCCCAAAATTGAGTCACTTCCATTACTCATGGCGTACTTTGTAGCTAGTAGTTTTCGCACATGACAAATATTTCTCCAGCCGTCTGTTGCGCTTCCAGCGAGTCTGGTCCGAGTTTGATCGATATGGGGGTTGTGTGTCGACCAACAACAAAACACCCGTTCATTCTGGAATTATTTTGCTGCTTTGTTGTGGCCCCCCTGCAAGGTTAGCGGGCAAGGTTGCCACCCATTTGGATGACCTTCACCTCGCGGTATCCTCGTCACTCTCTGCTTTTAACGTCCCGCGATAACCAAATTAGGTTAGTTCCAACGTTTACGGAGCGCTCGGATCTAGTTAGCTTTGACTGTCACCTTGGTGATGCCTATTTTGAGATTCTTTCAACCTTTGGAGCAGGAAATGAGTTCTTGCGAAAGATTGAAGATCTTCGTGATTCTCAATTTCGTTCCAATTACCCGAAAATCAACTCTACAATCATAAACCACGTGCCCAATCAGCTGATCGCAGCTTGCCATGTCTTCTTGACGCAGCGGAGGTGTCTCGAAACAACACGCACAGCCTTCTACGGTAAAAACGACGCTGCCTGGCAATGTAAACAAATGCGATGCGGCGTGCCAACGCTCCATCATCGTAGCGTACGCAGTGGACGACCTTCAGAGCTTGTGAGCTTGATGCTAAGAGGCAAAGGGAAAGGGTTCAGCCATAAACAATAGCTTGTAAACGGGCTTGTTACTGCACGTCCTGCGCGTTTGCGTAACAAGATGCAGATTTTTTTCGCATTTGTACGGTGTTTATGGACGGTGCACGTAGGTTGCAGGCGGTATAGCTTTTAGGGGTTTTCACACGCTGTTCACGCACGCGGTAATGTTCTTTATGTGCGAACCTCAGACGGGTGTTCCCGCGTACAATCTAGCTATCAGTGTAGCTTCAGGGTGAGTCATGAAACGAATCGTGAAGTCTTGCTCTGCGTATGACAGATCAAACATCTTACCTACACGGTTGTTTACATTGCGCGCTAAACACAACCAAGCTCAAACATGATAGAGGTGAGCGTCTGTCAAAGTAATCACTTGCACACGCCTACTGCGCGCCATCCACGTGCAAATCGATAAAAACAATAAAAAACGTAAGCTCTATCGATTACGACGATACCGGGCAAACCGGTACAAATTTGCATAATTGCCCCGTCAACCAAGTGTGCAGCTGACAGAAGTGCATCCGTTTGGTAGGTTCGATTATCGTTGAACGTTGATTAATCGATCAAAAGCGATCGATCAATTATGACACGCGAACATTGCTCCACGACGATTTCCAATTTCCAATTAGACCAACCTCCGCCAAGGCACTCGACGCGAAAGGAAGTAAATTGTTTTTGAAACGACTTTGTTTTCAACGGGGATCATGCTACACTAGACGTCAAGATTTTTGACGTGTTTGCTTCCGTTTCATAGAATTACGAGAAAAACGATAAAAATTATTGTTTTTCTTCTCTGGGAGAAGTATTGCATAAACCAGTGTTATAATCAATTCTATTTTGGAAAACTGAACAGATATCACGATCGAGGATTTCAAGGTCAAATTATCGCGGGAAAATCCTGCTCATCGTCACCGGTTGAATCGCTCACAATGTTATTGCGCCTCGATTGCAACCTGTTTTGCATTCCACTTGGCGGTGCATATTGAATCGTGCACGAGTCGTTTCTAGCTTTCAAACTGACGTCCAGCGAGAAAAAAAAAATTAAGTAAATATTTATTTTCCAATCGCGAACAGACAGGTTGGCTGGAAGTTGGAACGAAAACCAATAAAGTAGGCTAAGATTTTCCCAAGAGTTTGCAGTGTTTGCCTAATGAACCTAACCTACAAATCGGAAACGTCAAAACATAACGGCCCCGAAAACCCCGTTGAATCATCAGTCAGATCGTCGTGATGAGTGGACGGCGTCCATGTACGTGGACAGTACGGAATTGTAATTAAGTTGCGTGCCACTGCTCATCATCGCACCACTTTTTGCAAGAGCGCACACACACAAACACATTTGTCTCCATAACTGTGCCGCATATGTCACTGTTATGATGTGTGAGACGCAGTAGTCGCTGATTTGCGGCGAACGTCATCGATTGACGTGCGCGTTTTGGACTGTCAACGGTACACGGTAAATTTGAGACATTCGTCCCAAACAAAAGCTGCGTTATTTTGACAACTTGACATCTGTCATTTTTGTTAGAATGTTGTCGTTTTTTTGGCAATTTGACATCTGTCAGTTTGACAGGATTTCGGTGTTAATTTAACTAAAATATTAAAAAAAAACTAATTTATTCACATTAAGCGTGTATCAATCGAACATTCCTTCACGAAACAACAACACACGTGTACCATCTCCATGGCCAAACAATCGGATCGATTCACATAAAACCGGTCAGCGTTTGCCATTCGCGAGGGAGGGCGGACAACAATTTGATCGATATGCAATCGCAGCTTGAATGTCAAAGGCACGTGCGCGGACAAGTGTCACATTTATCAAAATCGTCAATATTGAAAAGTGGTCACAATTTGTATCATTCGTGACTTAAAGTAGACTTTTTAGGTGATTTATTTAACAATGATGAATGAATCTGACTTGGCAAGCAGTTTTCGTGATAAATTGTTAATTTGCTCGAGCTAACTTCTAGTAAAGCTCCGGAAAGTACACTTAAAATGCACCTCATTAGCCTTAATGCAACAAAATTATAAATTAATATTTAGTTCCTCACTAACCACTAACTTAAGACTCACTCACACTTTTTTTTCGCGAGATAGAGAAATGTATGCAAATGGTCGTAATTATACTAAATTTGGACGGTCTTACTATTTATGTGGCGAGAAGGAGGTTTGGGTTACGATTTTTCGGCGTGCCCACCGAGGTCGACGCGTCACTTTTAATCATACCTTGGATAGTATGAATCAGGAGAAGAATATTTACCTGAAATGAGAAGAAAAAGATAAAAATGAGTGATTTTGGTTTATTTGTAATTTCTGGATTTTTTTTAATGAATTAATAACAAATATTTTGTTAAAGTCGATTTCTGGAGTTTTTTTTGGAAAGGTCCAATAAACCAAATTTCCAGTTTTTGCGTTTTGGGTGTTTTTGAAACCGCCTTGAGTCAGGGGTATTGAAAAACACCCAAAAAGCAAAAACTGGAAATTTGGTTTATTGGACCTTTTTAAGAAAAACTCCAGATTTAAAGATATATCCGGGGCGAAATAAAGTTTAAACTAGTTTTTTTTTATGTTAAACAAAACAAAATTATCACTAAAATTCTCGATTAAATTTTCAAAAGGTCCTATCTGCATTGGAAACCCATGATTCATGTTTTGAAAATTTACTCTAGAATTGAGGATCAAATTAATAAGTAAATATTTTTCATCAATATTTGTATAAAAACCTGAGCTTTTTACATTTTTTTTTAAATAGTACGGTTTGTCATTTTAAGGTTATTTTTTTGAATAAAAAAATCTTTTCAATTCTTTTTTGTAACTTATCAGAATTATTTTAAGAGTATAGTTTAACGTGAAGACTTCCATCATTGTCATGATTTTTCCTTCAAAGATATAAATTTTGCGTCACTTTCAATATTTTGACAAAATTCCTTCAACAAGTTGTTTAGAATAGTGCCCTCACATGCTGATTCCTTTTGAAAACGATTATTCCATTCCTTGCTAAGTTATGGAAATTGTCATTAATCAATGATTGCCAACTAAGACATTGACGTCTGTGCCACAAAATTATATAAATTTTGAAGAACAATTGATTTAGATCAAAAAATCTTTCAGGGGCTTCAAGAAGTCAACATCCGGCACATGCTGATTCCTTTTGGTGCTGAAATTCGTTAAATTGAATTCAATACACATTTTTTTATAGTGATGATTAATTTTCTTCGAAAATGATCAACGGCTTCACCTTAATTTGTAACTGTTCCTCAAGCGAGTTGGAAAAATAATTCTCGAAAAGTCCAGCATTATTCAAAATATTCATTTCAAAATTTTTGTAGCGTTGCAGAATTAATTGAAAAATGCAATATCAATATAGTTCCAATCATTAAAAAATAGTTCAGTAAATTTAACCCTAAGTTGACCTTGGTTGGTTCCTCCAGAAGGTATATTTTAATGGAGCACCCGCAGTCGAGCAGTTTTTGATAGTTCGCTCCATAAGAAATACATTGTAGAAAAAAAGTAAAAACTGCTCGAATGGAAGTGCTCCATTGAAAAAACTGCTTGAATAGAAACTATTTGTAACTATTTTCGAGCAGTTTTCAAAATGGGTACTAAAGCCCTATGTAAATTTTTATGTACAACGGTAAAAATCACGATTAAAAACCATTTCTGATCATTTTTTTTCATTTTAATGCAAATTTTTCTTTTGACAAGACAACATTTTTTTCGGTGGATCAACTATGGTCCCCTTGGAACGAGCTGTCAAGTAGGAGCTTTTCTGTCAAGAAGGACCGCGAGGTTAATTTTTCAAAATTGATTTAAAAATTCATTTTAAACTCTTTGTGGTCATACAAAGGATCATTGTACTCAGAAAAAAAAAGCTTTATCGCTGTAAACAATATTATCAGCAATCTAAGCTTCATTTTAGGGACCCAATTGTTTGAATGTTCCTCAGCGAATTTCAAATAAAATTTAAAAAAACACGTTTTCAAGTCTGATTTACAAAATTTGTAAGCAACAAGTATCACAAAAAGCTTTATACATTATTACAGTACACAGTAAAAAAAAATTATGGTAATATTACATCTCGGTGGGGTACATCTTTTATATCGGAAATTTTGCCTCTAAAAATTGTAATTTTACCACTTTTCTGGTGTAATGTCACTTTTTCAGTCTAAATTGAGGTAAAATTAGATCATTAAAGAGGTAATATTCAACCTTCCAAAATAAAACCTTCCAAATTTACATGATTTTTTGCTGTGTAATGCGCCTGTCAAAAATTTTCAAAACATCAATAAATTTATGGAAATAATTTTCTTCCTAAAGTGATACGTTTTTTCCAATCTATGGAACCAAAATTAAAAATTTGTGAGTAGATCAAATTTGATTACTATTAAACTTAACAAGTTTTCGAAATGAAAATTCAAATTGTTGACAATCATTATTTCGTTTGCACTCTGATTTTTCAAAAAAAATTTGAAAGAAGGGGACCAAAAACTTGAAAAAATTGCATTGGCCATTTTGATTGCTGCTACTAAAAAGAGACAAAAAAAAACAAATATATTTTGCCAAAGCCAATCTATTTTAGAATTTGGAAAAGTCAAAAGTTATAAGAAATTTAATCAATAGAATAAAAATAGTTCAAATCAACCAGAACTTTCGAAAGTGTTGAACATAAAAACGATTTTTTTAATTTTAAAAAATAATAAAGATATTTTGATAGTACATGATTATTGGTCATAATAACAATTATTCATTAAAATCTAACTTTTCAGAAATATTTTTGGGAACTTTTTCGTCTTCTAAAAAGTTCAGAGACTTGCAGACATGGCTTAAAGACAACAACTTATATGTATTTCGCAACCTACGAGAAAATTTAGAAAAAGCTTCTGTGCAAACTTCAAAAATGAGTTGTTGGTAGCAATTCAAGGATAACTTTTATAGAAAACTAATGTTCGAGGCACTTTTACACAGTAAAAAAATGTGTAAATTTGGAAGGTGTAATTTTGGAATGTTCAATAATACCTATGTAATATTACGTCAATTAAGACTGAAAAAGTGACATAACAACAGAACAACAACACATTTTCAGAAGTAATACTACACATTTTTTCTGACATAAAACATGTACCCCTTTCCAGATGAAATATCACCATGTTTTTTTTACTGTGTAGAACTCTAAAAAACAAAAAAACTTTTTGACAAGTCAATTTGGACTTAAGGGAAAACAGTTGTAGCCATTTTAAGGAAAAAAGATCGCAACTTAAATAACTCAAAAAAGCGCAGGGCATGTTTTAAGAACCACCCTGACGTTTTAACAAAAAAAAGGTTTCCATCTAACTTTGCCCGCTAGATTTGAATTTGCTGCCAGAATTGAGCCAATGTGTCAAAATATCGATTTTTAGTCATATTTTGGGCTTGTATGTAAAATTATCAGGCATCTGATCTCACAACTACAACGTTGCCAAAGACTTAAAATCGATTAAAAACTCAAACTATCAACATTTTATTTTGTTACGTAAAATATGTTAAGAAATTTAAATACAAAAATTATTATTAATTTTAATGAGCCTCATTGTTTATTGATAGCGAGTTGTGGCGCTATAACCACGGCAAATAGTGTCCAGGGCATTTGTGGAAATACAGTGTCCCATCCCTAGAGGGTCCCGGAGCACCAAAACTTCTTAGCATGGTGGCTCCCAACGATTAATTGCCTAAACAAACAGGAACGTGAGCGGGGGATCCCCACGTTTCTTCCACCCCTGTAGATTCAGAAATGTATTGCTGCACTCGTGCTCATACTCAATCCATTTCAACGAATCATCTTTGCGGTTAACTTTACGCAGTTGGCCTGGCCGCTTTAACGTTTGTGATGTTTCAAAGCAATTTATTGCATTGGGGCACTGCGAATGTTAATAATGACAAGAGGATGCTAGGCGTTAATCAACCTAAGGCATTTTCCAGGATGCCCTCGAAAGACTGGCTGCGCTAGGGTTAGATTAGATTAGATTAGATTAGATGAGCCTCATTGTTTATTGATAGCCTATTGATTTTGAGCATCATTTGCTGCAATCTAGAAGAAAATAAATTCAAATTGATCCATGCAAACTGCTCACTGTCGATGCACCCTACTGAAATGTTCGCAAAGACAACTCTTCTTTATTAGCTTTAATTACCTGGAAAATAGGTCATGTTATGCTACAATAAACTTCAGCAAAAGTCAATATTGACCATAAATGCTAGCTTCCCACCGAACCAGGCTAGCCCAATAGGAAATGTTTAGCAGCCATCATCATTCCACACACTTCAAGGTACACACATTCCAAAAGAGCCCAACAATTATCCACACACATATTCCACGCTACCAACCGACAGGGTAGACAAAGTCCAATAGACATACCGACCCTCGCCAGTACAAAACACGCTAATTACAGCCCTCCATGGCCCTGCCTCAGCTACTTCTTACATCAGACTCGACCCAACCAAGACCCACGATTCGATTAGACCCTTTGGAGTTTTGACCGGGTCTGGATTGTGTGATTTGTCTGCGCAGCAAACACTTTTGGGCCGAGAAAAAAAAAATGCATTATGCAAATCAAACCAACCAAGCCCGAGCGATCACGGTGAGAACTTTCTGCTCATGAGATTTTTTCTGCTTCTTCAAATTGATGATGGTCAGTGGTGTGAAGAAGATCATCACTTAAGAGTTATTGTCGAGGAGTTCTACAGTTCGACCAGGCCGGCGCCGTTGGTTGTCAAAGCCTACTAATTACTGCATATTTCAACCATCGTTGAGCTTTTCACAGCTCTGCCAAGCCCGCCTAATGGCCTATCTACAATCACTTAACTTAGAAAATTTCACTTAGCTTAGGAGTTTGAATCAATGGAAATGAATCTGATCTTCTACAATGAAAAGGAATAAAATTAGAAACTTGACGTATGGTTTGGAAAATTTCAAAATCTACGGTAAGTTGACGTTTCCATATCAAAGGTAAACAAACAACTGCATAGCAACGTATATCAGCCCAGCAAATTTTCTAAGTTGATTGTGGATGACGGCCGTAAGTTGTGTACATTTTCTAAGTTTTACTTTACTTAACTATTCTAAGCTAAGTGATTGTAGATAGGCCATAAGAGTCAGTCTTTCACGCGAACAATAGGTCGTAAAAATCTCAACCTAAAGTGTATGGCAAACAGCAAAGGTGCAACCGATTCTTTCCTTCCCCGTTTACCCTTCTTGAGTAAAGTGATTTAAATTTTTAATTGATGTTGGTACCTCTTTATCCATCCTGCTGGAGCAAGACCAAATGACACGGTGCTTAATGTCACACCAACACTAAACCAGCTGTCGAGTGGTGACCCTTGGCGAAGATCTGCACGAGATGATTAGGGCTGAGCTTACCGTGGTAATGCTGGCGGCTTAACTATAGTGTCTGTTCCAGAAGAGGTGCGAGGAAAAAAATGAAAACAAACGGGTAATTTTCCCAGGAATTACAACGGTTGAAGTTGTTGTTTTTTTTGTGTGACCATTCTTTCTTCGCAGATATGATTAAGATTTAATCACGGTGGAGCTATCGTTCTGAAGATCTCATGTTTTGATCTGTTCGTACCTAGAGGTTACTTTGATCAAATACAATTAAATTTAAAAAAAAAATCTTGAGTAATCATGACATTGATGAAAATAATTCCTTGGTCACATGTTTCTTAACTAATTTTTGCATTTTTATCTAGCAATGTTCTTTGACAAATTGGTCATGTCTGTAACATAACACCCTACATTTTTTTGTACTGAAAATATGTTCTGCGAAATTTCTTAAAAGATAAAATTTAAGTCAATAAATATATTTATTTATCAAATATTTATCATTTCAAAAATGACTCAAAAAATCGATTCAGCATAAAAAGGTGGGTGATTATGTTATAGACATGACCAATTTGACAAATAACATTGTTAGATAAAAATACCAAAGTTGGTAAAGAAATTATATAAATTAGACAGTAGAGTTGTTGCCTGCCTTAAATTTTTTTATTTTAGATTTTAAGGTTACTTACTTACTTAACATACATTACAGTTTCCATCCCTTATCTTCTGTGCCTACTACGGTAATCTAAGCAAAGATAACGCTCGAACGAGCTGGAACATGATCGTATTAACTAATTAAGCTAAGAAAGGCGCTCTCTGCGAACCTCTACAAGAACGGATTTGTATAACAGAGTGCAATTTGCTCCGAGTGAGGGGCCGCGGCAAAGGGAAAAATTATGTAAATCTGATTTCAGCCGGTCAAGATAGATAACAACAAAAGGGGGAGGTTGCTTTCTTTCACACGAAATGCAGCAGTGAATAATTAGAATTGGTTTAACCAAGTTTTGATTGGGTTTGGAAAATGGAACACATTTTGTAATTAAAGAAACAGAGTGAATACCGTGACATTGGTTTTGTTCCATTTTCCACGCAATTTTTCATTTTCCACGCAATTTTAAGCAAATATTCCACACTTGTTCGCCCAAATAATTATCTACACTTGTTCGAAGGAGGTTATCGGAAGATTGAAAAATTGGTCCATCTCCAAATATCCAGAGAGATCATGCCGAACAACCGTTTGAAAAGCACTCTTCGTACCAACACAAAATTAACCCAGGTGAGATATTAATCGATTTTTCTGCTGCTGCTGCTGCTTCAGCTACTACTTTTCACCCGGGCTTTCTTCGTGGACCGACATAACCTAGAAAGCATACGGAGCACACTCTGTCGCTCAGCGGAGGACTGTGTTTATACGACTGGCGGCACATGGCGGCCACGGCGACGGAGAGGTGGATGGCACCAAAACGTCACCAACAAACCACCACAGCTGATGGTGATGATGATGATGATCGTTATCGTGGCCAACGAACCGCGGCCAGATTTGCAGAATGCCGGAATACTAATGTCTAAACAGAAAAAAAATCAATGGTAAAATCGCATGCAAAAGCATGCACATTACTTTTCTTAGAAAAAACTTTTGAAATTACACGCCGAAAGTACCGTTATTCTCCGAACAAAAAAGAACAATTCTTCGGGATTCGAACCCAGAACACGTCAGTATGAGCTAGATATCTCGGTTAAGTAAGTAAAAAAATGTTTCTTTTTTTGCTGTGCATTGAAACGATTCAAGAAGCAATTTTTCTTCAAATGTAAAAAGATACAACAGCCACCCTTGAAAAATTAATAAATCCCTCTGAATGGTCGATTACTTATGACAGGGTTGCCAAATAATTGGGAATAATTAATCAAAATACTTGTTCCAAGATACAGCTAAAAAAGTAGTAACCCAGCTGCGTGTAAAAGTGCTGGGTGTAAAATGAATATTGCATTATTTTATGCAATTTTATGTAATTTTACGCCCTGAAATATGTAGCCCATCAGAATGGGTAACCTACTTGACCGGAATGTCATGCTGATATATGCGTTTATCCATGCAGCTTTACATCGGTCTGATGGCCGAGTGGGCTAAGGCGCCAGTCCTTATTTGTTGGTGCTGGGTTTGAATCCCGTCGGTTGCAACTTTGTATTGTGTTTGCAAAAATTGAACATGATGTGTGTAATATTAAGTGTTTATTTTGACGAAGGTGATGTGCATGCTTTTGCATGCGATTTTACCATCGGATTTTTGGCTGTGTAATAAAACATTTTTAAAAGTAAAAAAAATATCAAAATCAAACCATCCACATTAACGACCCCCGGGTCTTTTGTGGTCTCTATTGCAAGTTTCTGCTCGAACCTAGGAGTCCGAAGGCTTGAATGGGGAGAGCACCCAAACCTCTTTCTACTCCAAGGAACCTTCCACCCGAGTGTTTGAACTGACGACCTTTGGATTGCGAGTCCAACCGCCGCCAGCGATTCCACCGGAGTAGGCTTGGTTTGGTGTTTTGTTTGTACTTATGGCATGGAGAGGACTCCTACACCTGGAATGTCTTAACGGCCTAACAACCAAGACCGGGACCGACATTTTACTTCCTCATCCGATGGGAGGTTGCAGCAGGTGGGAAAGTCATTATTTTCAAAATTGCAGTCATCCTACTTTGATTTATTTTTGTATAATTCACATAAGTACTCATAGCAGAACACAGTGTTGGCAGATCCTCCAAATCATTATTGAAATTATCCTTTAATTTAATTTTTATTGGCAAAAAGGCAGTTCACAATATTTTTAAATTATATTTTATATTAAATAGTTTTTCCGATTTCGGGTCATTTTGCCTCAACTGTACACAAAAAAGTAGAAATTCGAAATCGACTTTTTCTGATCTGGTAGTGCTATCAAAGGCAAACTTATGGGAAACTGGACGAGCTTTCCGGTAAAAATATTTACGAGACTGAAAAATCAAGTCTGTCATATAGAAATTGCCAAAAACCACTTAAAAACCTATTTTTTCAAAAATTATGTTTTTAAAACCGCTGCGCTGTAACAATTATTGGAGATAGGACAATGGTCAATATGGAGACTTTTATGTAAAATTGTCTGGGGAATCGATTCCCACTATTGGTTTTTGAAAATTTTGACGTTTAGACCACTTTTCAAAAAAATAGTTTTAGTAAATGATTTTTCTATATTTTTAGGAGAGACATACCATCCTGCATGTTTCGTGAGTCTTTTCGTCACATTTTAGGCTATTTCTACGAAAATTTTGAACGAAAAGAAATCGTGACATCACCTTAAAATTTAACTATTAAACTTAAAATTTGAAAAATCTCATAGAATTGGCGTGCATTTTTCATTCAGTGTATTTTTTTTTTCAAAAAGCTCGTCTAATTTCCTACAAGTTTTTCTTTGACCACTTTTTGATACGATGCAACGGCTTCGAGATACAGTAATTTTTAAATTACAAAATACAAAAATATTGAAAACCCTTACGCCCTTCTCAAATGTCATTATCGAGTGCAACTGGCTCCATAAACACAAAAATGGCTTTTATAGGCCAAGGATAAAATGTCTAAAAAGTTTCATTGAAATCGGAGAGGGTCGGGAACAAAAGTACCAGAAAAATTCCTGATTTTAGCTGGAATTGCTCATAAATAAACAATATATTTTAACAAATCAATTGATAGTTTGAAAAATATTTATAGTAGCATTACTGCTGTAAAAAATAAATTTTGTGATAAAAAATTATTTAAAAAAAAAATAAACTTGACTTGAACATTTGAAATTTTGTTATTTTCGCCTCATCTCCTTCGACCTGAACCAGAGTCGAGTGACAAGAACTTTAAATTAAATTTATACAGGACTTATTTGGAAAATGGGTGTGAAGTTAAGCCAATTTTGACATGGATTAAAATTTATAAAAATTGTTGTATAAAATACACAAATTAAAAAATGCCGTTTTAAAGTACAGTTTTAAGCAAAGACTCGATTATCCGAAGTTTCGATTAACCGACTTCGGATAATAGAATAATGAGAATTTTTTTGAGTATTTTTTTTATTTTTTTACTTTAAATATCACATTTAAATTCTGAGACCCCATTTTAGTCAAATTTAAATAATTAATTGCCTTAAAAATTACTAAATGTATTTTTTTCAATATTTCATCACCGCCATTTGATTTAATAATTCTAAATCACTTTAGCGTAGTTTGAGAGTCATATTTAAGCTAAATAATAAAAAATAAGACGACCAAAAAGTTTTTTTTCGTGATTCGATTATCTAGAGTGAAATTTTTTCGAGGCCTTTTAGTCAAATTTGATTAATTGATTGCTTTCAAAAATAACCAATGTAATTTTCCAAAAAAAATTCCCCGCGACTTTGGCCGCCATCTTAGAATTAAAAATTCGAAATCACTAAAGGGTAGTTTAGGGGTCATACTTATGCTTGGCAATCACTGTACTGTACTGGACTGTATTAGAATTTTTGGTATAGAAAGTTAAATTTTCCCACTTTTGTGTGTTTCTCTAAAACATTTGAATAGAAAGAAATGCACTAAGGTAAAAATTTGCAAGAATTAAAAACTTGAAACTAATTTTTTTTACAAAATTGCAAATATTTTTCAAAGTTTATGTCGCCCCCTTCAAAATCGGTTCGAAAAATCAGGGAGCAAAACAAATATTTTTTCAAAAAACTTCAAAATTTTAAAGGAAGCAGAAGTCTAACCAACTGAAAACAATTAGAAATGCATTTTCCTGCATTTGAAATCATATTTAGCATGTCTGGAATCGTTACAAAATATTTTCAATTTTTGTAAAATTCAAATATACGGCGCCACAACAAAATTAAAAATTGAAATATCATTTGTATTTCCATTATTCGAATCATTTTAATTTTATTTTTGCAATTCAGAAAAGTGTATAAACAAAATTAGGAACCACTGTTAATGGAATTCCACCGAAAAATAGACCACCAATGCAATCAAGTTCCTCGAATCAGCTGTTGAGCAGCCAAGTAGCAGTTACAGTATGCTCGAAACTTGCTGAAAGGTAAACATCATCTCTCTTTCACCAGACAAAGAAAGCACCCTCTCGAGCCGCGATATTCGTGTCAGACGCTAACAGAGAACGCGAAGCTAGTTTGAAATGGATGCACCACTTGAAGCAAAAAAAAAACACACGTAGATTGCATTTTCGCAAGCTTCTTCACCCGGAGCGGATCGGGAGAAAACGGGACGGCTCTTCCTGAACTTTCTTCCAGATCGCGGGGTTGTCCAAGTTGTCTCCACGATTTGGCGAGATAAGTATCTCGACCAAGTAGGCCTCTCTCTTGCGTGGAGTTGTCACGTTCAGTTTGGCACGCGCAAAATGCGCTCTTTTCCTCAGCGCTCAACGAACCGTTTTGCTCTATTTTGATCGTTGTCTACAAGTGAAACAAGGTTTGCTGCATGTTTTCGGCAGGGGAAAAATGGCGATTTGTTGCGCTAAACTGCGGAAATAGATTAGGATCTTGCGAGAAGAAAGTCGCTCGTTTGTCGCTGAGTTTCGACAAGATTTATCGCACAATAGTCGTGAATAGGACAGATTTGTAGATATGTTTGAATTGAGGTACAGACTTTCTAAATGATTTCCGGTAGGCGATTTTGAAAAAAACGTTCTTGTTAAATCGCCGCAAAAATCAAAAAAAAGAGGCTTTAAACAAAACTTTCTGGTTAAGAGTAAATTAAATCCCTGATTCAACCTTCAAAAGACGTACCTCCAAATTAAAATATCCATTGAGCAACGCCTATCAACAATCAAACCCATGATTACAGTTTCTCTTTGAGCGCGTGCGCATAAATCTCTCCAAAAACCTTCCGAACCTAAAACCGTGTAATTAATCATCAACAAACGGTTTAATCATTGACTTTTCACGAAAAAAAATCACTTTCACTAGCCAAACGCCGAGATCTGGTAGCTCGTTCGCGCGATATCGCACACAAGAGATCTCAATTATAGAGTAGTGTTCCCGTGAATGCCCAAAAAAGAAGCACAACCTCCAAACAATTTAGAAATTAAACAAAAGAAAATGAAAAAAAGTTTTCGCCGGAAAAGGGAAGAAAATCTGACCATATCGTAGCTCGGCAGATCGAAAGTTTCAACCCAGCGTTACGTTTATGGTAATTGCAACAAAAAAAACCTTCGATTTCACTTGAGCATTTTTCGTATGCTCATTGTGCGCAAATTCCCCTCTCTCAAGTTCAGAAAATCGGAAAAGTTTGCAAAAGCTTACCGACCCGCAGCCGGTTGCGAACAGTTGCTCATTAGGGAGAACCTTGCAATTTCTCGTTAAGTAGAAGCACATAATGCCGCCAGACGGTAGTTCAGGTGTTTTGATAAATCGTTTCTTGAATTTAGGTTGACACGGAAAAAATGTTGACTATAAAAAAACTAAATTGTAACAAGTAGCGTGACGAAAATAACTTTTTTTAAATGCATCAATCAACAATTAAACGGTCAATTTGAATGATCCCAAACTAACCATTGGTTCAGTAGTGATTTACGTCTATTTGTCTGTGCTAGCACCCAGCGAAGCTGGGTTCAAATCTGGATTACATTACATTTTGACTGGCTCCTAGTAGTGCTTGGTAGCCTTGCTGTAGCATTTATAGTCGCCCTCGCTGGCACGTTACGCTATTCTGGGTTTCCAGTCTCTCTTTCCCTTTCAATTTCAATCAAGTCGTGGGGGTGGGGTTAGTATTTGTTTGGGTGAGCTCCACCTTTTTTTTTCTTATTACCAGCTGGTGCAGTGCAAAAAAAACGTGCTCGGTAATGGCGCCAAATTCCGCCCATTGCTGAGTTTATGTGCAACATTCACGACAAAGATCTAGTCAGGTTTTTTAGCAAGCGCAGTTCGTTTTTGTAGTGTTTGTTTGGAAAGATAAATTATTTCAAGCGATAAACTTGCAACAAACGGAAATTTGCATGAAAGTTGGAAATTTTTTGGCATAAAAAAAGTTGATATGGATTGAGAAAAATACTGTCATTCAAAATTAAGATTAAAATTGTACAAATAAATTATAATTACACAAAAACAATCCATTTTCAAACCATGATGATCTCACAGCTAAAAAAGTAGTAATCCAGCTGTGTGTAAAAGGCCTGGGTGTAAAATAAATATTGCATTATTTTATGCAATTTTATGTAATTTTACACCCTGAAATATGTAGCCCATCAGTATGGGAAACCTACTTGACCGAAATGTCAAGCCTATATATGTGTTTATCCTTTCAGATTTTCATCGTTCTGATGGCCGAGTGGGCTAAGGCGCCAGTCCATACTGATGGTTTGCAAAAAATTTACATGTCTATGTGTCTAATTTAACGAAGGTGATGTGCATGCTTTTGCATGCGATTTTACCATCGGATTTTTGCTGTGCTGGCTAAACTAAAAAAAACATATTTTAGTTTCTTCTAGGAATTCGCCATTTCTTCGATTTTTGAGTTTCAACTTGCTGGAATTTTGTGAATAAATTCTCTTTGTTAACAAAAATAACCCATTGTTATCTTTTCGGTCATAAAATATAAGTACAATTTCGGCAGCTGTCCATACCAATTTTTTTATTTTAAATATAAATAAATCGGAATCTTGAAAACGATTTTTTTCTGTTCGATATTGTATCTTCGGCAATTTTTTAGGCATACAATCCAGGCTCGAATATCCGAAGTCCTTGGAAAATTTCACTTCGGATAATCGAATCGATCACATTTTTTTTTGTTGTCTTATTTATGAATGTCGAGCTTTACCCTCTACTGCCCAATTTTTTTTCGGATTTTTTTATTTTTCCCGTGTTCAGGAGGTCATTTTGAGCAACTTTTGTTCTACGAAAAACTTTACTTCTCTTGTTTTAGATTTTTCTTGTTTCATTTTTAGTATTTTAATTTGCATTTATCTTGTTTAGTTTAAATAAATGCGTAGAGGCACTGAACTAGACTAGACTAGAAAGTTTTGAAAATGTTGGTCGTCGTTGATCATGGCCGTTTATCGTCACCCGCGACAGACACGGACGACGAAACAAAGAGAAACGCAAAAAGTAACTTTTTCAAAACTTTTTTTCGTAAAATCGCGATAACTCGTATTGATTATAAGCAAACCTCTTATGTCTATATATAAGAATTTTGGAATTGTTTGCTCTACAACTTTGTAGAACATTGTTACACTCTGAAAAATAACCCTGCAAAGTCAGAAAAAACACGAAATTTTAAAATGAAAAATTTTGTTCTAAATAAAAAAATGACCTTTCTGGGTCAATGTAGATTCGAAAAGTACATTAAATTTCCCATAAAATGACATGTTCCAAAAAATTTTAAATCGAGTAACGGAAAATGGGTGAATTTTTAAAACTTTCTTAGTGTTTTTTTTCGATGAAAAATACGTTTTTTTTTGGAATTCGGAGTACGCCATCAAATTGGGCGTCTAATTTTACATTAAAGTCCCTTTGACACCAAATTTCTATCTCATCACCGTTTCAGGCTGCAAATTATTGAAAAACACCTCTTTTTTCGCATGTTCAAAAATGGAAGGGGTCGTACCGCCCCTCCGTCACGAGATATCAAAAAACGGACCTCGGATTCGTGATCAGGGACAAAAGTTACCCCTTAGGACAAAGTTTCACGCAAATCGAAGAGGGGTCGGGGCAACTTTTCCCGATTTCGTGTGAGTTGGTAGAGAATTACCCACATAAAACAAGTAAAACTTCCAACCCTAAAATTTTCTAAAATTTTAAGTGTTCTTCTTTCCAATGCTTTTTAAAGATCAAAAATTGGTTGAAAATTTGATTTTTGGCGATTTTTTAAATCGAAGCCCGTCTATAGGCGGGGTTGGGTTGTAGAGAGTTAAGTATGATACCTAAACCACGCTAAAGTGATTTAGAATTTTTAAATACATGAAGCGACCAAAATGGCGATGATGAAATATTGAAAAAGGCATTTTTTATCCGAAGTCTCATTATCGAGTAGATAGGAAGAATCGTAGAAAAAATAAAGTTAAAATAATAAACTGTTTTTCAATTTGTACATGAAACGAATTGCGCAAAAAATCATTTTTTTTTTTGTTATTGAAAATGCCATTTTTGGAGCATTTTTTTTAAATATTTTATTTTCGGAAATGTTTAAAATTAAATCGAACCATTTTTCAACATAAATTTCAGATAAAAACCAAGTTGTTTTCATGGGTGATTACCTGAAAGTGACTGTTTGTAAAAAAAGTTATTTTATCACCAAGCCTACGAAAAATTAAAAAAAATAAACTTGAAAGAAAAGAAAACGTTCGAAATAGTTATCTTTCCAAATATTTCTGAAATAAAAAAAAAACAAATCTAATTATTTGTGTTATGATTTTTTTCTTAATGATTTACCAATAATCAAAATTTATTAATAAAATACATTTAAAAAAATTAAAATACATTTTAAAAAAGCCCAAGCCAATTTGCTTGACTTTTTTACGCATTTTCAAACATAGATTTCTCAAAATATTTATTTAGAATAATTAGAATAAAAAAAATATCGAAAAAAAAGCATATTGCATTCGTTTAAGTAAAGGTTTTCTCGTTTTTTTTGCCGAGGCGCAATAACAGATAATTTTGATATAAATGAAACCCAAAGACTGAAAGAAATTCACGGAAAACATGGAATTTTCGAGTGAAGCCAAAAAAGTGGGGATAACACAAATAACTCCACCAAGTTTAATCTCGATCAGAAAAAAGTTGATTTTCATTTTTTTATTTTTACATCAATAGTACGCGCAATGTTGATGTTGGAATTATATATGCATAGCATTTGGAATTGTTAACTCTCAATTATACAAGTTTATTCAATGAAAATAATTTTGAAATACTGTTTTTCTTACCCCCTGATTTTTCAGAAAATTTTGCAACTTAAAATAAAATTTGAATTGACCTTATTATAATTACATCAAATAATATACTAACAGCTAGGAAAATTCTGTTCACTGCAGATGTTTGCTAAAGTTTCAAGAGTAAAATAAAATGCAAAAGTTTCAAAAGTAAAATAATATAAATAAAATATATTTTTCCTTATTGTTTGAGACTTCACTATTTTGGGACCAAAGATCGTAATAAAGCCATTAAATTTAAAGGACAAAATATATTCATGAATTCCTAGACATTTCTTATATTTATGTCAGAAGCATGAGAGTAATTATGCATAAATTATTTGATGATACAATTTGCCTTTGAAAAAAAAAATGGTATTAGTTTGCAAAACACGGGTTTCGGATTAGTCCGGAAAATTTTTAAATAAAAAGACATCGGTTACGTTTTCTAGTTCAATTTTGATTTCTAATCTTTAAATGGCAAAATTATCAATTAAAACCAATCTTACAATTAGAAATCACTCAATTATTTTAAAGCAGGTGAAAACGTTTCACCTGAGTAACCCCCATTGAAACAAAACGAACCGCAAAAAACTGACGGCATCCAAACATGTTGTTAAAAATGTTAAAACAACATCAAATTACCTCTGCCCACCTCTCCCCACCTCCCTGATATGCCCAAAGGTGTGCGCGCATGGCACGTGCCCGAATCATAATCATTTTCTAATTCCTCACACTCCAAAAGAAGAAAAAACACCAACTTCTCAAGTGATGATGAGTTTGAAAGAGAAAACTAATCACCATCATCGGGCAGAGAAAAAAAGGGAACACCGACCCGAACCTGCCACGGGGTCACGGATTTGTTGTTTTTTTTTCGGAGAAATTTTCCCGAATTACGAAAAAAAAATTAAAGCTGAACCAACGAGGCGCGCGCCCGGCACCACTTTGGGTGGGAAGGAAATTACACCAGAGTCCAAATTTGACGAGAGTCGGCCAGCAAGACAGGTGTTTTCTCCGGGTGGCGCGAGGTAGCATAAATATGTAGAAGCTACTCTAGGGAAAAAAAATGTAAGCGCCATATGGTTTTCTGTGTTACTTTTGGAGCAAAAAAAAAAAAGTTGAGAAGAGAGCAACAAAAAAACAAGCTAACTGCAAGTGAAAGAAAGGAAAGAAGAAAAGAAAAGTAAAATTGCTCCGGCAGGAATAATAAAAAAAGAAAGAAGCAAAAAATTAGGAAGATAATTGCGATTATAACTGAACCGTGTGCGCATAGCATTGCTCAAACAAACACTCACCACTGACCCATATATTGAGGGGTGAGGGGGGATGCTGAGATGATGGAAAGCTTGGCGGTGCAGTGGGATTTTTAAATGCTTAAACCGACAGGTAGCAGCACCCGAGTTGTTAGAAGACTGTGGAAGGTCATCACAAAAATCTGGCTGCCGAATAGTAATTTAACAATTAAATTCAAATAACTTTTTGATATATTGTAACTCTACCAAGAAAATAGCCACAAAGAAGAAAAAATCAAGCATTCACACAGGTTTATATTTTGTAATCAGCGAATCTATAATAGGCCAAATGTTTACCCTCAACAACCAATGCCAAACTCTCAGAGGCCTCAAATTTCAATAAAAAAAATGTCAAAAAACCAATTTTTATCCAATTTTCAATCTTTTAAACTCATTGAAATTTTTTATCAATTTTTATTTATTTTAAATGTCTTATTTAACGCAATTTGTAAAATCCCGAAAACTAATTTTTTGCAATTCCGTCTTGAAACTTCCTACTTTTCCTGTCATTCTCGCGTGACGAAACAGCCTACTGTTATCTACTTAAAATAACATAATCGAATAGAAACACATTTCAAAACAAATGCTGAAAAGTTCTACTTTTCAGCACTGAAATGGATGCTGAAAAGTTGAACTTTTCAGCACTAGTTTTGAAAAGTAATACTTTTCAAAAAAAATTGATTTAAACGATTTATTGACAAAATACATTAACATTCGACTTATAATTTCACTCAATGGGTGTTTTTCAGAAATGCACAAAAATGTTGTATGTAACTCGTTGCAAACCTTGATTTTTTCAGCACTTGTCGTATTTATCCAACTCGGTGAACCTCGTTGGATAAATTTACGACACGTGCTGAAAAAATCTTCTTTTTGCAAGAAATATAAACAACTTAAATTGCATGTCCTGTTAATTTTTTTTCAATTAAATTATGCTCTCACTATTTTTATTTACAGCAAGAAAAAAACTGTTTTTTTAACTAAGCTGTTTTCCAACTGTAACTAAGTCTCTAAATTTGTTTTTTTTTTCGATTAAACAAATTTTCCAGTTAACAAAAATCAGTTTCTTTATATTGATTGGATAATATTGATTGGTAAGCAAGTGTGAATTTTATTTCAAGTCCTCCCTCTTTCATTACTTTCCCCCAGAAATCAGGGAGCAAAAAATACTGATAATATTAATTTTCCAGGGAAAAACTCGTATAAAATACTTGATTAGTACAAAATCAATTCATAACTTCGTTTTTTTAAGATATCAGAGTTTTGACATTCCTTTCAACTGTGATTTGTACTATATTTCATTTTGATGTAATTGGATATTCTAACAATAGATTTGCTTCGAAATTTTCTGAGAAAAAATAGTAAAATCACAGTTTGTTTTGTCTTTTGACGTCCTGTAAAAACAATTTAACATTATAAACCATTTTGTTTAACTTTTTGTGTAAACATTTTAAAAAAATACGTTGAATTTTGACATTTTTGTATGTGTTATTTGTCTTAAACTTAATAATCAATTAATTTAAAATTTTGCGAAAAAACTTTTTGATATGACGCAAATGAGCAATTCTCTACGAAATCGGTTTTTATTAAAGAATTTTAATTTTTGGATTTATTAATCCGACTGAAACTTTTTTGGTACCTTCGGTATGCCCAAAGAAGCCATTTTGCATCATTAGTTTGTCCATATAATTATCCATATAAATTTGGCAGCTGTCCATACAAAAATGATATATAAATATTCAAATATCTGTATCTTTTGAAGGAATTTTTTGATCGATTTGGTGTTTTGGTCAAATGAAAAAAATGATACACGGTAAAAAAAATTTGGTGATTTTTTATTAAACTTTTTGTCACTAAAACATGATTTGCAAAAAAACACTATTTTTATTTTTTTTCATTTTTGATATGTATTAGAGGACATTAAATGCCAACTTTTCAGAAATTTCCAGGTTCTGCAAAAAATCTTTTACCGAGTTATGAATTTTTGAATCAATATTGATTTTTTCAAAACATCGAAATATTGGTCGCAAAAAATTTTTATCTTCATTTTTCGATGTAAAATCAAATTTGCAATCAAAAAGTACACTAGTGATGTTTTGATAAAGTGCACTGTTTTCAAGTTAAGGCCATTTTTAGGTAACTGTTTTGAAAATAGCCGAAGATTTTTTTTTTAATTAGTGCACATGTTTGCCCACTATTTTTGAAAAGCTGAGAAAATACTCTATATTTTGCTTTTTTGAACTTTGTTGATACGATCCTTGGTTGCTGAATATTGCCATGCAAAGGTTTTAAATCATGGAAATATCACAAAATTTCACGAATGTTTCATATTATAACATTGTAAATCGGACCATTCGTTGCTTCGGACACCTAGTTTCGAGTAGTAATCTCGCAATCGAGAACGCCAAGGCAATGCTGTAGAGCGAACAATTTGATTTTTTTTAGTTACTGAGATATCGACATTAGAAAACGGTGGGTTGTTTGGTGGGACTTGGAAAACATCAATTTTCATGTTTTAAAACCTTTGCATGGCAATATCTCAACAACTGAGTGTCGTACCAACAAAGTTCAAAAAGCATTATTTAGAGAATTTTCTCAGCTTTTCAAAAATATTTTTTTCAAAAGTGGGCAAAAAAGAAAAACTGCAACTTTTTTCAAAAAAAGTTACCTAAAAATGGCTTTAACTTGAAAACGGTCCACTTTATCAAAATTGCACTAAGGCCGTTGCAAATATTTTTTGAAGTTTATGTCCCTCGACTCTGGTCGGGGTCGAGGGGGGGAGCAAAAAAAATAAAAATATATAAAATCCAAATAGCAGCTATGGTCTCAACATTTGAATGAAAAAAGTGATTTAAAATGCACTTTCCACCTTCCCGGTTGTTTTGCAATCATTAGTTTTCAAAATATCCAAGTATTGAAGAGATTTTTTTTCGTCAAAAAAAAACTTTTTGCGGTGCTGTACATTGGAATTTCAAAAAAATTAAAAATATTTTTGATCGATCACAGACAAGCTAAATATGGTTTAAAACGCAGGAAAATGCATTTCTAATGGTTTTCACTTGGCTAGACTTCTATTTCCTTTAAAATTTTGAAGTTTTTGAAAAAATATTTTTTTTGCCCCCTGATTTTTCGGACCGATTTCGAGGGGGGGGGTCTCTGTTGCAAGTTATTGCTCATTTCTAGGCGTCCAAAGGTTATGTGTGGATTTTTTTTACGCAAAATGGACCGACGTTTCACTTACCCATCCGATAGACGGCCAGGAGGATAAGGCGGGAATTCCTTATATTTTCGGGCGGGATTCCTTATATTTTCGAAAATGTTATGAACTTTACTAAGCCCCAAAGTTATGATCAGTATAAATCTTTTGTTAATTTTTTTTCAAATTACACAAAGTCGTAATTGTGAAAAAAAAACAAAAACCAAGCAAACGCTAATCATTTGATTAAATAATTGTAGTTCATTATATTTTCTAATGATCTCCAACAGTCTGGCCGTTATCAAAAATCGAAAACATATTGAAAAATGGCAAACATATTCATTAAATAAAATTGAAAATGTATTTCCTAAAAATTTAATTTTTGAAGGCATCTTTGCTCAAATTTTCAAAAATGTAACCTTGAGTAATCAGCCATAGATATTGAAGTATTTTAAGTGTTGATGTTGACAATAAATTCACAACGAAAATTATACAAAAATGTTGATTTAAAAATAAAAATAAATAAATTTTCAACACCAATCTGAACGTTGATGAATTGTTTCTGTTTAGATAGTCATTAGGCTATTTCTTTTTTATTCATTTTTTTTCCTCCACAAAACAACAAACCAAAACACACGGAAAACTTTCAACGATAGTTCGACATGCCTCCCCGGACAAAAGCTGACAGTGGATTTACAATGTTTTTCATTGTTACAAAACAATAGTTTTTGCTGTTAAACCAACAACGGTTTTACAGTGAAGTTTGTTGTTCAACAACGTTTTTCACTGTCAAAAGGGGGGTGGTTAAGCGTATTCACAACGAACTTTTTTTGTATGGGAAACAGTGGATTTTATTGTTATTTTGATGTAATTTCTGAACGTTCTTAGAGCTGTATTTTACAACCATTTACAGCATTTTTACAGTAAAAAGCATGGTTTTAAGATAACAGTGCCGTACAGCATTTCTACAATAAAAAACGTTGTTTTTTTCAAAATTCGTTTCTTCATACCAAAAAAAAAAACAAGTTCTAGAGTTTACATTATTTATTTAATACGATTGATCGGTAAGTGTAGGCACAAATGGTGCTCGTCAGTTATGATCAGGAATCAGTTGAAGACATTGTTTCCATGGGCTTCCTTCAGAACCTGAGCCTTGCGCAAATTCTGAATTTTTTCTGCCAATGCCTTGTTGAGTGTGGCCGCGTTGGCCTCGATTGATATCTTCTCATAGGCGTCCAGCCCCGCAACCTTGGCAACATGTTGCCTTGCCTTATCTGAAATTTGAAAGATGTTCTAAAAATGTGTATAACATGAAATAATGAAACTTACTATGGATAAACTTGAGTTTTTTGGGTGAAATAGGCTTCATCGCTTGGCCACCCTTAGTTGTCACCTTCATCGTGCGAAGGCCTTCCGTCCCATAAAAAAATACAGCCAGGCGCTGCGCGAAGTCGGCAGCATGTTTCGACTGGGAGCTGATGTCTTCCATTTCGGAAACGGTAATATCCACTCCAGCTTCAGTGGTAAACACCTGAGGGAATAAAAAACAACTATCAGTCAGACTAAAATATAGAATCATTCAAAATATTTACGCTTGTTTCCTTTCCGAGGCGCAATTCCCGGATCATCGCCATCTGCGTGACAACCAGCTGGTTCAGCCTGGATGATTTCGCTTTTTCTTTGAGCAGACTGTTAGAAAGCTCCTTGGTCTGCTCAAGCTGATGAAGGAACTTGTTCTTCCACATGTTAACGTAGGTCAGCGCGTCGTTCTCCGGTTGTGGTGTAGCTCGAGGTGGGGTTTTCTCAGCTTTGATGGGCATCGGGAACGGATCTTCTTCCATGGCCGCAGATTGTTTGGCGACTTCGGTGTGAACGTGTAACTTCGAGAACTTATCCAAGGTCTCCTGGAAAAAGATCAACGTTTATTATAAAAGTGTCAAACTTTAATGGAAGCGGCTGAAAATACCTCTTCTGATGTCGATCCGTCATCGTAATCGCCGTCCCCCTCCTGACTGTCGTCTTCTTCGTCACTGGTCATTAGAGACAAGCTACCGTTCTTGGTGGCAGCTTCCGGCACGGCCGTCACACTCAAATTCAGAGGGTCCTTGGAGGTCGACGGTCCCGGGCAGTTTTCGATAAACGCGCCACTTGGTATGGACACCATTTCCAAACCATTCTGGCTCAGGCTTATTCCGGATTTCTGAAGCTTTTCGTCCAGCTGAAAAAAAAAACATAAATTAAATTTATTTTAATTTTCAATTCATCTCTCTCTAACCTTCAGTTTAAGCGCAGAATCGTTCACCGTTTTGGCCGCACTTTGCTGTTTTTTCTGACGTTCTGTTAAAATAAAAAAAGAACATCAGTCTGAGGAACACTTTTAGGTTAGGTTTGGTTTCAAAATTTTCACCTTGGGGCTCCGCCCCCGCCTTCCGGGAACGCTTTTGTTGAGCACTTTTGGCCGTAGTCTTCACTTTTTTGGGGTTTTCTGGAAAGATAAATAATAAATATTGTTTATTAGATGTGTAACATTGAATCTAAAACTAATTTGCTAAGTTACCTTTCTTCGTTCGGCCCATTTTAACGACGAAAAAAAATTCTGCAGCAAATGGCGACCGACCACGATGATGGAGACTGACGGTTTGATTTTTGTTGGTTGCACTCTACACACACACACCTCTTTTTTCATGGGTACACTCTAAATTTTGTCAAGCACGAAAAAACATAAACTGTCAACTTTAATCATGTGATTTTGAAACTTTTTGTTTAAAATAATGACACGCATGTATTTTTTTAAATAAGAGCATAATTTCTTGAAGCTGTATATTAGAGTTTGATAAACAATGATTGTTTTTTTTATGATAAAGAGAAAATTGCTAAAATTCTAAAAGGAGCAATTCAGAATATGCGTGTTGCGGATGTTAACAAGTGCACGCAAAATCCACATAACACAGATCTGTGTAAAATTTGACACAGATTGCCCAAAACCTGGAATACACAGAATCTGTGTAGAAGCCTTGTACACAGATCTGTGTACAGCCGCTGTCTGTCAAATCTGTGTAATTTTTATTAAACAAACTGTGTAAAATTTTACACAGATCTGTGTAGGATTTTACACAGATCTGGGTAAAATTTTACACAGAATCTGGGTAGAATATAAAATATGGTTTTGATTCTGAAGATGATTTTGAACATATATTTTAAAAATAAAGCACATTTTATTAGTTTAAGTCTGAGATTTTAAACATAATAAACATTTGATTTTTTGAAACATTTGAAGGAGCCGCAGTATCCGTTTGCTTGTGTTGTCTTCGGAACTCCTCCTCTGGAATAGCTGGTGTGGATAGTTTCGCAGCGGGCAAGCCTGGCACTTCTGCCGCACACGAAGTAGGACATCCAAGAGAAAAGCTACCGATCTGGAATAAAAATCGTGAGAGGTTAGAATAAAGGTTAGCTATTTTTCATGAGATGCATTACCTGAAAAGTTGAAAATCCAATTTAGGACTGATTCTTATTGGAACCGATGGCCGAAATGATAAAAAATCTAATAGAGAAAGACAATTTAACAATAATTCATGGAAAAAATCACGAGAAATAACTTACCAAGTTTCTCGGAGCTGCATGAAAGTCGCCATCTTAAGTTTTTTGGTTTTTACCCAGATTTGAAACGAAAGCTGATCGAAAATCTGTGTAATTTTTTACACAGATCTGTGTTATAAAACTACACAGTTTTGACAGCTAGAACATGTTCTACAATCTGTGTAATTTTTTTACACAGATCTGTGTTATGTGGATTTTGCGTGTGCAATATTCCGTAAGGTCCGACTTCATCTTGACATTTTCGTTTTTACACAGTCCGACCTTTTGTAAAAGACGTTGATAATAAACTGTCAAACAGCTGTTAATTTTTTTTCTTTAAGCTTTGTAAGAAATCAAATAATAAGTCAAAAATCAAATTAAAATGCGTAACTCGAGAAATTATTCGCTTTATCACAAAGTTCGGGGTGTTCCGTACTCAAGAAATCCAAAACCGGTAAAAAAAACATTATAATTAAGTCAAAATATAGGAAATTTCAAATAATTCTTCGTAGATCTCACGAAGTGCAGGATCTTCGCCAAGTACCACGGAAAGGGTGACAGTTTCCGGCGTAGGACTTCGGGCGGGCGTTTCCGGGGAGGGCAACGGAAGTTCCTCTTCAAATGACGAGGTTTTATTTTTATAATATTCATGTTTTGTTTACAACCTAAATAGCTTTTGTTCCAGATCGCAGGACCATCTCGGGCGGACGTATTCGGGAAGGACAACGGAAGTTCCTCTGTCCCAAATCAGGAGGTCTTTATTTTTTGTAATATTCATGTGTTGTTTACAGATTAATTAGCTTTTGTTCCAGATCGCAGGACAACCTCGGACGGGCGTTTCCGGGGAGGACAACGAAAGTTCCTCTTCAAATGACGAGGTTTTATTTTTATAATATTCATGTTTTGTTTACAAACTAAATATCTTTTGTTCCAGATCGCAGGACCATCTCGGGCGGGCGTTTCCGGGGAGGACAACGGAAGTTCTTCTTTCCCAAATCACGAGGTTTATTTTTTTTAATATTCATATTTTGTTTACAAACTAAATAGTTTCTGTTTCAGACCGCGGGGCCATCTTGGGCGGGCGTATTTGGCAGTATGAGTCCGGGAAATGAGGTGATTGGATTCTGTATGTTGTACATAATTTGTGCTAATTTTTTTTCTCTTTTTGCAGTTCCTAGACACTGGCGATGATTTCAACGATCAGGGTAACGCAACAGATTATGACCATGAAGGCGATGAAACGGATTCGAACGCAGAATTTGGTCCAGATGATTTTTTTGAGCACTCCGAAGAGGTATTATTTTGTATCAGCAAGTTTTAAAGTTTTTATTTTTTTTTTACTTTTTTCAGGACTCAATGTTTGAAGAGGGTGAAAAACTGAATCCCAACTTAAACATAACTAAAAATGAAGTTATCCTTATGTTGATGAACATATTCATGCGTCATAATCTCACAAATCGCGCCATGGAGGATCTTTTGCGCATGTTAAACATAATCTTCGGCAGAAAATCGCTACCTGAATCTTTTAGCTCATTTCTCGCGTTATGCTCGTCACAAGATTATCATCGACATTATGTTGGTGATAATTGCAAACTCTACCAAGGAGAGAATGTTGCTGAGAGCTGCTCAAACTGTTGCAATACCAAGAAGTCATTTTTTATATCTTTCGACTGGGAATCAAACTTAAAGCGCATTCTCGCGAAGCACTGGGAGCTGATCGTAAATCACAGGCAATCAAGTAATGAGGAAAATGATATAAAAGATATCGTTGATGGGAAAATCATAAAGAACGTGACACAGCAGACAAGATCAAACGCCACAGACATAAGCTTGAGTTTCAACACTGACGGTGTAGCAGTTTTCAATTCTAACACCCGGAAATCCTTGTGGCCCATTATTGTGACTATCAACGAACTTCCGCCTGATTTGAGATTCTCACGCCGGAACACAATCGTCGCTGGATTATGGCTTTCACGTGAGGAACCAGATTTGAACGTTTTCTTAACGCCGTTTCTAGCCCAAATACAAAAATTGTCGGAAAATGGTGTGCAGCTAAACGAACATACCAAGTGTTCTGTTTCGACGGTTTGTTGCTGCGTTGATAGTGTGGCTAGATGTAAAATTCAGCAGCTGAAACAATATAACGGTTATGAAGCTTGCAGCTTTTGTACTCATCCAGGTTCTCTTGTAGAAACAAAGCAAGTGCGATACAAATATTTAGAGAACGTTAGGCCGCGAACCAACATAGATGTACTGAAAGCCATGGCATTGTCCAACCAGCGAGGTGAACCTGTAAACGGATTTAAAGGGATATCACCACTTGTTTCGATACAAGATTTTGATATTGTTGAAGGCTGTCCGGTTGATTATCTTCATTGTGTGCTCCTTGGAGTATGCAAATTAATGGCCAAGTTGTGGGTGGATGGAGTGGGCAGCGATTATTACATCAGAGCGCACGTGGCACAGATTGATAATGTTCTAGATTCAACGTATTCATTTCATGAATCATCAAGAAATGCCCGTAAATTCTCCGATCGAAACTCATGGAAAGGCAATGAGTGGCAAGCTTGGCTACTTTTATACGGTCCAATTTGCTTGTTGAACGTTTTACCGCAAAAATTTTACGACCATTTTTGTACTCTTTCAACTACAATCAAAACTATGTTGTGTGGGCCATTAAATTCACAAGTAATTGGAGAATGTGAAGCACAACTAAGCCAATTTGTTAAACAATTTGAAATGTTTTATGGAGAACAACACATGAACTACAATGTCCATCTCCTGCTGCATTTATCTAACTGTGTACGTAATTTTGGTCCCCTTTGGGCATTCTCTTTGTTTAACTTCGAGGATTTAAATGGAGTGCTCAAAAAATTTGTTAAAGGTCCTAACAGCCCAATTTTGCAGGTCACAATGCGATGTAATTTATATCACGAACGTTTTTATTCACCAATGTTTGAACTAGTACAACAAAAAGTAGTAAGTTTTTGTAAATCATTAGATAGTAAGCCTCAAATTAGCACCATTGTTGGAAAATGTCCCATTGAACTTTTGGAGACTATTGAACATGATTATGCAGACAATTTATTTTTCATTCAGAACAATTTTATTACCGGTAAATATCTCTTCAAGCCAGATCGGAAATGGCCAAATGAATCTGAACGGTTTAGATGTGATTCTACTTTCTCAATAGTGGATGATGGGCATACCATTTTCGGTATTATCAGACAAATTCTCACTAAAAACACGAACGTATTTTTCGTTTACATACCAATAGCAATTAATCACATCAATGATTGTTTTGCTAGTGGAACTGTTGCATCTCGTAGATTAAAGATGGTCAAGATTAATAGTAGCTTAAAAAAATGTGTAAGAATTAAAAGAGACGATACGTTGTATGTCTGCAAGGTAGATTTTGTGCCATATAAGGATTAATATAACGTAAAATTAATGTATTAAAAAATAAAATTGTTCAATTGCTTTCGTCTGAACCAGTTTTTTTTGTTCAATTTGCAGCTTTCTCTTGTGCCAAGTGTCCCATACTGTATCAGATTAAATAACCCTTCATGACATCGTTTTTACATAGCAATATGTTGTTACAATAAAATCTACTGTTAAACCATCAGTTTTGATTGTTACATTATCCCAGGGTGTTACAATGATTTAACAGTAAATAATATATTAACAACAAAAAACATTGTAAATTCATTGTTTCTACAATCAATTCCACTGTACCGTTTTGTCCGGGTCCCTGGAGCGCAAAATAAACACAACCAAAACAACCAGAGAGAGTGAGTACTTCCACCGAGTGGTGCAAAAGAGATAACACATATCGAGAGCAACACACTTTTTTAACTACTCAATTTTGCACTATCGGTACAAATTGCTGAAAACCTCCAATGTTTTCGCCAACTATCCCGCAGAGATGCCATATTTCCACGTCAAACCTCTCTAAGCCAGATGGCGGTGGTGGCGTGCACATTGGCAATAAATCGTTTTGCACACGTCGATCTGGATTTTGTACCCAGTAGTGCAAGGTACAGTTAGACTAGTTTTACTCTAGCTTCGTGTGCTTCCCTGTGGAGTTGCTCACGGGAGGACCAGTTTTGTCCGCGGCACGGAATGTCTGGACGTTTTAAGAAGGCAGTGACCGTTAAAAAGTGTTGCCAAATTTGACAACTTCCTTTTTTATGATTGATTTGAGTAATTTTCACGGCGGAAGTAACCTCAAAAATAAGTCAAAAATTGGACCGTCTACCCTAGAAGCGGGAGCTTTCATCCCGTTTTGGCCTGCAGTCGTTCCACGGTATGCTCCATGGCGCAAAGTAGGTCGTTTTCAGTTTCATTTCCCGGCAGACAGCGTGTTTTTGCTAACAATTGGCAGCACTGCAGGAGAATGCAAAAAAAAAACTAGGTTATGTAAAAGTTTGAATGATACGAAGTTAATTCGTTAGGAATGTTGCGGTAGAATTTCGTCAATTCTAGTTTTTTTTTGTCAGATTAGGAAGTTAATACTAAAAACTATACTTTCAAGCTAAATTTATGTACCAAAAAACGTAATACAAAGGTTCAGACCATTCTCCTGAAAAGTGTTTCAAACCCGCTAAAAACAAACCTGCGTGACCACGAGGCAAACGTATTGCTCAATTACACCCCGCTAAAGCCATCACCACCACCACCAGGAAGGCAAAAGAGCACGTGCTTGAAAATGCAACGCTAAAAAAAAGCACGTCGCGTTGCCCGTCACTGGTGGTGAAACTGAAAGTGTCAGAAATACGCTGCTACTAACCAACTATGAGGAAAACCGCCACCCCAAAGTGTGAGCAAATGTCACACCAAGGCTTGGGTGGTTTTGTGCAGAGACGTTTGGAAAAATGGCACGATGATTGAATTGTGATTTTTGAGGAAATGCATAAAAAAGAAACTATAGATTTTCAATTTTGAAGACAATAACTTAAGATAACCAATACAAATTGAGCAATTCTCTACACGCAGAAAAATAAGGCATGTTTGAATCAACAAAACTTTTTGTTGATTTGAAAATCAAGATTTTTGTTGAATCAACGCTAAACGTCAAAGCAGCTTTTTCAAAACAACAAAAGACTTTTGTGGAATTGAGAAAATAAATGTTTGTTTCAACGCAATTTTTTGTTGACTATATTCCACAAAAAATTTGTTGATTCAAACCTCGTACAGGCTGATTCTACAAAACATTTTCTGCGTGTAGTTTTTTACCTATTTTGGTTCTAGTACCTATTTCCGACCCACACGGTAGAATTAACTTAAACACAGATACAAATTTGCTTATTTTCTAAATAATTTTTTGTCGTTATAGATTGATTTCCTAAAGAAAACCATATTTCTAGAGTATTTTTTTTAAATATCCTAGAAGCTATTGTGTTTCATATGAGCAGTTCTCTACGAAATCGGTCTTTTATCTTCAATTTTAATTTTTGTATTTTTTAATCCGACTGAAACTTTTTTGGTGCCTTCGGTATGCCCAAAGAAGCCATTTTGCATCATTAGTTTGTCCATTTAATTTTCCATACAAATTTGGCAGCTGTCCATACAGAAATGATGTATGAAAATTCAAAAATCTGTATCTTTTGAAGGATTTTTTTTATCGATTTGGTGTCTTCGGCAAAGTTGTAGGTATGGATACGGACTACACTGGAAAAAAATGATACACGGTAAAAAAAATTTGATGATTTTTTTATTTAACTTTTTATCACTAAAATTTGATTTGCAAAAAAACACTATTTTTATTTTTTTTTATTTTTTGATATGTTTTAGAGGACATAAAATGCCAACTTTTCAGAAATTTCCAGGTTGTGCAAAAAATCTTTGACCGAGTTATGAATTTTTTAATCAATACTGATTTTTAAAAAAAATCGAAATATTGGTCGCAAAATTTTTTCAACTTCATTTTTCGATGTAAAATCAAATTTGCAGTCAAAAAGTACTTTAGTAAAATTTTGATAAAGTGCATCGTTTTCAAGTTAAATCCATATTTAGGTGACTTTTTTGAAAATAGTCGCAGTTTTTCATTTTTTTTTAATTAGTGCACATGTTTGCACACTTTAGGAAAAAATATTTTTGAAAAGCTGAGAAAATTCTCTATATTTTGCTTCTTCGGACTTAGTTGATACGACCTTTAGTTGCTGAGATATTGCAATGCAAAGGTTTAAAAACAGGAAAATTGATGTTTTTTAAGTCTCACCCAACCAGCCCACCATTTTTTAATGTCGATATCTCAGCAACTAATGGTCCGATATTCAATGTTAATATATGAAACATTTGTGAAATTTTCCGATCTTTTTGAAAACATTATTTTCAAAATTTCAAAATCAAGACTAACATTTTAAAAGGGCGTAATATTGAATTTTTGGCCCTTTTGAAATGTTAGTCTTGATTTGAAAATTTTGAAAATAATGTTTTCGAAAAGATCGGAAAATTTCACAAATGTTTCATAGTTTAACATTGAAAATCGGACCATCAGTTGCTGAGATATCGACATTAAAAAATGGTGAGCTGTTTGGGTGAGACTTAGAAAACATCAATTTTCCTGTTTTTAAACCTTTGCATTGCAATATCTCAGCAACTAAAGGTCGTATCAACAAAGTCCAAAGAAGCAAAATATAGAGAATTTTCTCAGCTTTTCAAAATATTTTTTTCAAAAGTGTGCAAACATGTGCACTAATTTAAAAAAATGAAAAACTGCGACTATTTTCAAAAAAGTTACTTAAAAATGGCTATAACTTGGAAAGGGTGCACTTTATCAAAATTTTACTAAAGTATTTCTTGATTGCGAATTTGATTTTACATCGAAAAATGAAGTTGAAAAAATTTTGCGACCAATATTTCCATTTTTTGAAAAAATAAGTATTGATTAAAAAATTCATAACTCGGTCAATGATTTTTTGCACAACCTGGAAATTTCTAAAAAGTTGGTCCTCTAAAACATATCAAAAAATAAAAAAAATTAAAAATAGTGTTTTTTTCAAATCAAGTTTTAGTGATAAAAAGTTAAATAAAAAAAATCACCAAATTTTTTTTACCGTGTATCATTTTTTTCCAGTGTAGTCCGTATCCATACCTACAACTTTGCCGAAGACACCAAATCGATTAAAAAATTCCTTCAAAAGATACAGATTTTTGAATTTTCATACATCATTTTTGTATGGACAGCTGCGAAATTTGTATGGAAAATTATATGGACAAACTAGTGATGCAAAATGGCTTCTTTGGGCATACCGAAGGCACCAAAAAAGTTTCAGTCGGATTAAAAAATACAAAAAAATCGAATGACCGAAATCCTAGAGAACTGCTCATATGTAAATAAAACCAATTAAAAAAAAGCAATTTTTCAGAAAAATCCAAAACAGGCAAAAAAATTAAACAAAATATTTTTTCAAACATTGATTTAAAAAAACTGGCAATAGATCAAATAAAACTTTTCCTTACTTTTTATTTAATTGAAACAATTTTGCAATCAAAACGAAAGTTCCATTATTTGCCCATTAAAAAAAAAATCAGAATGCTGAACCTCAACCTAAAAAAAAATATTCCAATACAAATTATGTTTTTAATTCATTTTAGGCTTGTAATTTCAATTTTTATATTTTTTATTTTGTTGCCCCCCTCCGCTTTGGTCAGAGCCATAAACTTCAAAAAATATTTGCAACGGCCTCAATGATAAAAAATAGTCACATTTGTTGACTTACTAACTATAACTAATAAAAAAACAGTTTACGTACAAAATAATGGACAAATTCACCAAAATATTACATGATTGGAGAAATTACAAAAATAGTTTATAGAAAGAACACAAGATTCTATAAATATTTTCGAATTCTTATATTTTATAATTTTATGAATGTAATACATACAATTGTAAACCAAAATAGCTGTATAGTAATTTTATAATTTAAAAAAAATCTGTCAGACAAACCTAATAATGAAAAACAAAAAAAACTAAAATTTAAAGTAATGGCCTATCTACAATCACTTAGCTTAAAATAGTTAAGTAAAGTAAAACTTAGAAAATGTACACAACTTACGGCCGTCATCCACAATCAACTTAGAAAATTTGCTGGGCTGATATACGTTGCTATGCAGTTGTTTGTTTACCTTTGATATGGAAACGTCAACTTACCGTAGATTTTGAAATTTTCCAAACCATACGTCAAGTTTCTAATTTTATTCCTTTTCATTGTAGAAGATCAGATTCATTTCCATTGATTCAAACTCCTAAGCTAAGTGAAATTTTCTAAGTTAAGTTATTGTAGATAGGCCATAAGAGAATAGGTGTTTTAAGCAGATAGTTTTTTTTTTCAGCTGATTTGAGTGTGTTGGTGGATTACCGTTAATAATCACCAATGAAAATAATCGTGGATTGGCATTTAACAATGACAATATTTGCGTGGTGTTTGTTTATCGATGATAATGATATTTTTCAATTTAGTTGAGCTATTGTTTTATTTTTTCTGTGTAATTCAAAATTAAATAATTACAAATATTCAACCGTATACAGAAATTATTGCTCTGTAGGGCCAAAATAAAGACATCTACCAAGCAATCAAGCTATCTTCATAGTCTTCTCTCTTTGTGCAATCGAATGCGTAAACACAGATGACTAAACCCTCCACGCAAAGTTCCATATGGTGTGGCTCACCCAACCAGCTCATTGATCCTCTCCACTGCTAATGATTTGCTTTGTTGTGAGCGCACTCCACACTTTTACCACCTTCTAATCAAGAGCCGATATCGACGCGATAAAAGACAAAAGATGGCAACAAAAAACCCGCGCCGTTATGACGACCCTGCAATAGAGTCATTCACACGATAACAACAGCAACAGCAGAGATGGCGACGACGACATGTGCGCAAATAAAGGGGGTTTATCTTGGAGATTATTTGAGTTTTGTTACATAAAGCTTTACATTTCTACTCGATTGTCGCCAAGGAATCTTATTTGTCGAAGATTTGGATGATGGTTTTGACCTTTTGCATCGTATTTGGCCTTAAACGTCAGGAAAATCATAATAAATTTGTCAATAAAAACAATCACAAACGTTTGAATGTGTGCGTTTTAAAAGGAATTAATCAAAAGTTTGTTATTCAAATCTCTTAAATTTCGCCTGTTTAAGTGGGAATCCACCGGAACTCTTATCATCATCGAGTTTGTAGACTTGCGGGTGTCCCTTATCAGTTCGTTGACGGTCCGAGCTCGGTGAAACTGTTCATTACGAAATTGACCGTGGCTGATGATAACTTCAGTGGCCACCGAAACGAACTTTCCATTTCTAGCACTTTGATGAGTGAACTTGAAAAATGTCACGAATTGCTGCAGTTGTAGTTTGATAATGAAAAGAACAAAGCAGAAAATACACAGTGATAAGATAAGTTTGGTGACATTGATATTGACCATGTGACCATCGATTCGAGTTTTGGAGGTTGGAATTCACTTGAAGAGCTTCGCATTAACTTCGCCTACTGTGACCCTCTTTGGTCAACCATGAACCGGCGAAGCCGCCGCCGTCTGTCACGGTTCCGAATCAAAACAAAGCCTACTTGTTGTTTTTTTTTCTTCGCTTCTCGTCACCGATCTGCAAAAGTTACTCAACACCGCGTGAGAACTGTGTCTGGGTCTGGGAATCTGTGTGCAGTTTCTGACGCGTTTTGCCGCCGGCAAAGTGCGTGGGCGTTGAAAGGCTGACAACGAGTCGGAATGTTAATTAAATTACCAAGCCCGGCGTGATTAAATCGTCGCGGTCTAGGTCCGCGACTTGACTGTTTCAGTTAAAGTGGCGTTTAATGAGTTGTCCCCCGAAGTCGTGAGGGTGTGATTTTGAGAGCCAAACTATTCAGGTCAGATTTGATCATGACCTTGGATTGGGTTGAGAGAGTGGAATGACGTTTTAAATTGGAAAAAAAGAATTTCAGTTACGACTGAATGTTTGAAGTATTTTTATATATAACAACAATATGACAAAAGTACCTTACTTATCTTCAATAAGTATTGATTTAAATTGAGTCCTTACCTGAAAAGAGAAATTAAAATAATTAAAAAAATGCAACAAAAAATCAAATAGAAAAATTTGAAAAAGTTATTTTCAAGATATATTTTTTTTTAGCTGTGCTATAGTATAAATATATGGGTCATTCCACCTGAAGCGGAACACCATTTGAAAATTATCATCTCCGATTCTGCTCAAATTTGGCAGAGCTGTTGAGACTATCAAAACATGCAAAAATTCCGAATTCATCAAAATTGGACCACCCCCTCCATTTTTGTACCCTCCCAAAAAATCGACTTTTTGGCGATTTTTGAGCGAAACCCCTATCTTCAAACGACGATAACTCAGGAACCACAAATCTTAGAGGGTCGGTCTTAGACTCAATTTTGAAGGAAATTGGACGTAGAATCCATTTCCGTGATCAAAATTTAGATTAAAATATGTTTTCTACCCGTATTGCGCAATTGAAAACTTTGAATGGCCGTATCTCAAAACAGCCCTATTTATTTTTTAAATTTGACCTCACCATCGTATTCCCCGTCCGATTTTACATAAGAATCATTTATCGACAGAAAGGAATATTTTTCGTTCCAGAGATATCGAATTTTCAAGTTTTAAGTATTTGAAATTACCTATAATTATAATATCTACACTCGCCGCATCTGCTAGAAGCACTCAGTCGTGCTGATCAATAATAACTACCTGGTGTTCTGTAAGATGAATTATTTTTTCAATTTTATACGATTTTGAGATAATCAATACCTTGAACAATCTATTTTTTGTTTAAGGAATATTTATTGGGTAATTTTTAATGCACTATTTTTCCTGATCTCAGTGTCATTGAACCATATTAAGTAAAATTTGAACTTTTAATATTTATTTGCAAATGCTACAGAGTTTTTACAATACAATTTTCGAAAATTTATCATTATTCTATTATTTTCATATTTTTTCTAATTCCTCATTTCTTCCCACTTTCTCAAATTATTTCTTTTATTTCTTCTTTTATTTGAAACGAGAACAAATGTAGAGCTGGCTGTAGTAGATGAAATAATTCTCATGGGTTCTAGAGCTTTTGCCATGTGCGGTAGCGAAATAGTGCCATTCAGCAAAAACCCCAATATCTGCCTGAAAGATTGATCAAACCGATTTTTTATATTGTGAGCCAGTTTCATCTGAATAATTGATGATTTTTTTCAATTCTGGTACATTTGATTTCAAAAACAAAACCATATACTTCTGATACATGTGGACAGCAGCTGTATCGTCTTCCAAGATTTCGAAATGATTGGCAAACAAAAAAAAGATTATTGTTCGGACGGTGTCAAAATGAACACAACTGAATAATAACACAACTAGATAATAAATCAGATTAATCGTTGTGATTTTCTTACCTTTTTCCAGAAATCCTCCTTCTTAATCATGCTTCACGAGAGTTTTGTTCATATTAATTCATAATTTTTAACACGATAATGTATCGTACACTTTTTCTTAAGTTACAAGATCAATTACAATTTCCTGCTAGCTCTGCGGGAATTCCATTCTGCCCTGTATTGCGTGTCGTTCTTGCTTTGTACTGTGGGCTAGCACACAAATTCACCGTATACAGCAGTTTCTTACAGTGGTGTACATTACATTTTTGCCTTATTTGCTAATGATTATTTGGGATGAAATCTTAATTTAATAAATAACCAGGTAGCAGTTATTGAACAGCGCTTCTGAGTGCTTCTAGCATATGTGGCGAATTAAACTAATGTACCGTAAAACGGGGTGACTTTGATAGCCGGGGTGACTTTGATAGGTTTGAGATTTTTCCGCAAAATGAAGAGTACAATTAAAATACGTACGAAATGGCATAGAATCATACTGACCGTGGTACAGAAGTGTTCAAAGTACCTCAAGGAGAACTTTTCATAACATTTTGAAAAGTTTAAAAAGTTAGTTAACTATAGTTAAGAAAATGTTGGTGAAACTCATTATTTTGAACTTCTCAAAGTGTCATGTTTTTCTCAATGAACATGATTTTTAATCTGAAAACGGAATGCATTTTCGGATTCTTTGGACAATTTTCCACTAGGAGAAGGTTGAATAAGTTTGTAAATAATAAATAATATGTGATTTTGAAACACAATTTTAAAAAATCTCGAAATTTATATGCAATTTCAGTTGAACAAATTTCATGTAAAATGTGAAAACTTGTGATTCGTGCTTCGAATTCAGTATAAAATGCAATATAAATCGATAATTTTACAAACAAAACTAGTTTTAACAAATTTCAGGCAAAATTCTGACTTTTCAACAATTTTACCTAAAATTTATATGTATTTTGTTAAAAAGCTTATAAACTTAGTTGACTAAATATAAACTTTGTTTTTTTTCTTAAAAACTATATCAGCTACTTTAGTGATGCTACATTTAACGTACAAATAAAGTTTGAACATCTTAAATATGATTTTAACAAGAAAAACTATGACTATCAAAGTCACCCCGGAATTTGAACTAGGAATTTTTAACGTAACAATTTTTCTAAACACTATTGAAAAAACTTTTTTTCCAAAATAGTGCATGGACTTTGTGTGGCCTACCCCAGTACATGTTTTAAAAATAATAATCTTGAGAAAAAGCTTACCTGTTGGAAAATATTCCAAAAACTAATTGAAATCCTATCAAAGTCACCCCAGTTTACGGTAGGTAATCTCAAAAACTAAAAACTTTAAAATTCGATATCTCTGGAACGAAACATATTCCTTTCTGTCGATAAATGATTCTTATGTAAAATCGGACGGGGAATACGATGGTGAGGTCAAATTCAAAAAATAAATAGGGCTGTTTTGAGATACGGCCATTTAAAGTTTTCAATTGCGCAATACAGGTAGAAAACATATTTTAATCTAAATTTTGATCACGGAAATGGATTCTACGTCCAATTTCCTTCAAAATTGAGTCTAAGACCGACCCTCTAAGATTTGTGGTTCCTGAGTTATCGTCGTTTGAAGATAGGGGTTTCGCTCAAAAATCGCCAAAAAGTCGATTTTTTGGGAGGGTACAAAAATGGAGGGGGTGGTCCGATTTTGATGAAATTCGGAATTTTTGCATGTTTTGATAGTCTCAACAGCTCTGCCAAATTTGAGCAGAATCGGAGATGGTAATTTTCAAATTTGCATTTTTTGGAATGACCCATATATGAAAAAATCTATATCTTGAGAAGACATTTTCTAATCGGTTCGGTATCGTGGGCAAAGTATGGTTATGTTTTATGTTCATAACAAGAAAAAAACTGAATTTCTCAATTTTTGCCACAACTTAGCATTGACAACTTTTATTCCCTTCAATTGTTTTAATTCAATTTTATATTTTAATAAACAAGTTTCAAAGTATAGAATTTTTCAAAAATATGGCCCTAATGCATTTTTTCCAAAGTTTTCATCGAAAATTAGTGAGGTTCACTTTTTGTACATATTGCAAACAATTTTTGGGTATGCAAGAGTGACGAATCACCTTAATTCTCTCTTAATTAGGAGAAAACCATTCGACCCAGTCTTAATATTTAAAAAAAAATCAAGGTGCACTAGTTTCTGCAGACTCAAAACTTCTTGCTTTCCATTGATTTGAGCATGCACAGGCATTTTTATCGAATTATGTAGGTCATCGTTGAATTTGGTCGAGGCACATTTTTTGAAAAAAAAAAAAAAATTTGGAATGTTTTTACAATACATTTTTTGAAATGTTAGTCGTGATTTATATTTAAAATTATATTCAAGTATCACTTTTTACACTACATTTCTCAGATTAGTTTTCTAGATATCATCGTTAGAATTAATAGGGTAGCACTTTAAAAATATGTTTTGTGATTTTTCATTCTTTGAATTCTTTGGTACACTGAAACATAAAATCGTAGGGTTAAAAGCTTGACAAAGCAGAGTTCTCATTGTACATCAAAAATCAAATCGTAAAGCCTCTACAAAAAATAAAATTCAAAAATGTTTCAATTTTAGCATCCCTAAAATACAGAGATACGGTCTCTCAAATAAATTAACTGAGAAAAAAAAAGTTTCTAACTGACAGTATTTCAAAAACTGTTAGTTTGATTCTCAATTTTCAAAAAAAAAAATTGCCACGAGCTTCGAAATTTCTACACATCAGAAGATGGGTCGAAAATCCGTACATTGAAGGTCGGATCCTAGGAGAAATAGACCCAAATTAGGGGCATTTTTTTTTGTTTTTCGCTCTGCTTGGTATGCCCAAAATAGAAAAGAAGAATTTTTTTAATATTATTTTTTTCAATAAAACTATATTTTTTCAAAACGTTAGGTCAAGCCAAGCCAAAACGTTTTTACGTTCTTAGTTCCTAGCAGACGTTTATTACACTTCCAATAAAACTTGCTTGCCCTTCGACACTTTGCGCATACCAAGTTCATACTAGCAACACCAGTTCAGCAGCTCAAATGGTGCCAGATTTTCGCTTCAGTATTCAAAGCGACACGATCCATAACTTTGAACGATGATGATGATATTTTGCTGCAGCTCCGGGTTTATGATGTGGTTCACGGTTCGTTTCGCAAGCCGGCAAGGCACTTCCTCGAACCTCTCAAAATAGGCTCCATTCAACTATTAGGGATGATCATATTTGTTTTGAACCAGCAGGATTTCCTTAAAATTCAAATTTGAAGCAAACAAATTGGCTAACCCGTTCCAAATCGCTGCATTTTGATGCAAAATAATTAAAACACCTTAATTAGTCCCCCTCTCCAGCAGGTGCTTTACCTGGGCCAACTTTGAATGCAGTGCAGAGTGAAAACGTTTTGAGGAAGCGATTCATCGCCGTCGTCGTCTTTTTCTGCTGACGATGAGTCACTTTCTGGGGGAAGAGCGCTAAACCACGTGGAACCACGTACGTGTGCTGAACAGTAAAAAAGTATTGGAAGCTATAGTTTGGAAAGGTTGATACCTCTTTCATGACGTAATTTTACCATTACACAAGCAAAGCGGTAAAATTACACATTTTTCGAGGTAAAATTATACATTCTTTCTGACTTTAAAGATGTACCTCTCCCAGATGTAATATTACCATGATTTTTTTACTGTGTGGTGAGTGGTGCAACATGAATGGCATCAATCTCCCACCAATCTCAATCACGCCGCGTGGGGTTAATTCAATCAAACCAATTTCCGAGCTTAAAAGGTCTTTTTCCCCAAATTGAATCTCCACCCCTGCGATTGAAAAGTGACTTTAATTAACATTGAAAGACGACGACGAAACAAAAGCGAGCAAATTTGCTTTACTAGTGTCAATCGTACAAAAGCAAATCAAATCGAAAAGTGCCGGAAGAGACGTTGTGTCTGTGATGGCATTTAGGTCTCTCTTCAGGGGGGAGGTGAAAATAAAATTCGATGGCAGTGAAAAGGGAAAAGAAAAATGGCGAGCAAAAAAACTGCTGGCGGATGCTGGTCCCCTATCTTGAGATGGAATTGAATTTTGCGCAGACGCAATCGCGATGCGGGCTGGGATTTCAATGAGTGGAAATTTTATACTTTTATTATTTAAAAGTTTCAGTTTGATCATCAACACAAAAAAACGACTAAAATTCGAACAAAACTTTTTTATACTAAATGATAAGCTGTAGCAAAACACTTAGTTTTTACTACCTACCACTTACCTATCCAAATCTATGTTTTCTCAAAGTCTAGATTTTTTAAACTTTCTACATTTTGGTTCTTTTTATTTTTTTTTTTGCCAAAATGGGATCCAAAAAGATTGAAATATGATTAAGAAAAGCTTTCGCTTGGCCATTATTTTCTTATTTTTGCTTCCTTTAATCCGAAAACATATGTTTCTTTTGAAATGTTATGCTCGATTTTGGAAATTTGTCATTTTTATATTAAAATTTTTAGTGTTGATTAGAAACCAGATTTATATTTTCAAATTCCTAGTTTGCTATCGAGATCAAAAGAATCTTTCATTAACGAAAAATTTAAAATTAAAATGCAATGTATAATATTGAAAACATTTTAAAAAGATCACCAGTACTAGTTGTAAGCGAAGATGTTTTGAACGTGTTTTTCTCTGAAACTCTAGTATCTACCAAGATTGAAATTTTTATTTCCATGCCCTTAATTTTTTCCAAACTTAAAATCAATAAAATTTAGATTTTTTAATGAATTATTTAAGGGTGCACAGCAACCATGGAAGTTGTTGTCTTCTTTTTCCAACACTGTCAAACTTTCGAACCCAATCCTGCAACATTCTGATTGTGAAAATAGTCAAACTTTTTCATAAATTATCTTGTAGACAATACTTTAGGGGATGAATGAAACATTATATCGATGGTTTCCGTAATTTTAAAGGTACCAAAATATGTGCAACAAAAATCTTGGTGCAAAAGTTCTGATTGATGTGCACCGTTAATTCATTGTTTGAAGGCAGAAAATGAAAATCATTTGCATTTTAAATTACTTTTACAGAAATTAATGTGATTGTTTCTGTAAAAAGTTACTTTTTATGCCAGTTCCAGTCATGATAATGCTTAACCAATTTGATTTTTTAGGGGGTTACATACATTTACAAAAACTCAATATTTGAAATTTCCGAATATCTATTAAATCCTTTAAAAAGATGATTTTCAAAAACTCCGTAAAGATTCATGAAGATTTTCCATGATTAAACTGAATAAAAGACGATTTAAAATAATGGTTTGCCATGCGCAAAGCGGACTGTCAAACTTTGTGAGTGTTTTTCTCGGAACACCGAGTTGATTTACGGGTGCCACGATATCTCAAGATTGGATGGACCAAATTGGCTGAAATTTGGGGTGAAGACTCTCAAGATATATCCCGTGTGCATGACGAAGCCCGATTTTGAAATTTTGCTTTAAAAATGCAAAAACTGACGATTTTTTATCTGAAAAACATAAAAATATTTTTTTGCAATTCCGTCGCGAAACTACTTACTTTTCCTGTCATTCTTGAACGACGAAATAGCCTACTTTTCTGTACCAAAAATGACAGAATCGAATAGCAACACTTTTCAAAATAAATGCTGAAAAGTTGAACTTTTCAGCACTTGTTTCGAATAGTAACACTTTTCAGCATTTTTTTGATTTAAACGATTTATTGACAAAATACATGAAAATTTGACATAAAATTTCACTCAGTGTGTGTTTTTTGGAATTGCAAAAAATGTTGTATGGAACTCGTTGCAAAACTTGATTTTTTCAGCACTCTTCGTATTTATCCAACTCGGTGAACCTCGTTGGATAAATGTACGACTCGTGCTGAAAAAATCATCTTTTTGCAACTTGTTGCATAAACTACTATTATCTTTTTTTTAATAAACTTTTTTTGAATCGGCCTTCGTCATGCACACGGGACCGGTTTAACGAGTCTTCACCAAAATTTTGAGCCGATTTGGTCGAAGCAGTGTTGAGATATCGTGGCACCCATTTTTTGAAACTGCTTACTTCAAATAGCTTTATCTCGGCAATGATGCAACCAAATGTCTTGAAATTTATATTGACAATAGTTAAAAATGTTTATGTTTATGTCCTGAAAACAAATTTAAGCATAAGCATAAGCATAGGTGCCCACCCGCAGTTGCTACTCCGTTATTGACCAGGACCTTCAGAAGTTACATCCACGAGCCGTGGAAGATGAGTGGGTGCTATCTTTCCTCGCTTCGCAACTTCTCAAAGGCCCCTATCATGCTGATCAATACCGGCGCCGGCCACGACCAGTGGTAGGGTCACGGGGAAGTGGATGGGAATGTTAGTCCGATACTTGAGTGATAGAGACCGCCCAATCGACTGCATCTCCTACAAAGTATCACATGAGTTTTGAGGGGGTTAGTAGATGGGTATGAGGTCAGGATTCACGAATGGCAGTGATGTGACCATGAGCATTTTGTTTATCGATTGATTTTTTTAAATCTTAGGCAGCCGGCTGCGGAAAGGTAAATTAGTGAAGATTTAGAAAGTTTTTTTAATCGAACGCGTGCCAACCGAGCATAAGTGCTATGGGCTGGACTTATCAGTATATTTTTACTGTTTGTAAAATTTAGATAACGCGAGCAAATTTCAAATCTCCTCGCAGCACACAATACACGACAAAAATGCGAAACAAAAGGCACACACAAAAAAAATCACTTTTCACTCCGAATATTTTTACGACCACGCGCTCCCTTTGTCAATTATGCACTCTATGTTTATGTCCTGAAAACAAATTTAAAAAAAAAGTTTGAGTGTATGCCAATACCCACCCTTGACATTTTTGTCGATTTACATGTATGTAACCACTTAAATAGTATAACATTTCCTTCAAAATTGAAATTAAAATTTAGAAAATTTTGTAAACCCGAAAAATAACAAAATTTTACTATTGATCAATTTTTCTGCATCGAAATCAAAATGAATAACACGTTTTCATAAGTATTTCGTATTTTATTGTGAATGTTTTCTTGATAACTATTTCAATTTTTTAAATATTAGATATTTCAGACATTTTACCTGCTAAAAAAGATACTCAAATACGACCAATGAAAAAAGTCTTTTTTTTCGCAAGGTAAATAAACAAATTTTGAACGCTGTTTGACCACAACAAATTGAAAAAAAAATATGATCGAAAAAAGGTTTCTTTTAAATTACACCAAATGCATTATGATTAAATCAATATTGAAATACATTTCATTAACTAAAAAAGACTTCAGAGTAGTTTTGTAGGGTAAATTTAGGAAGTTTCAATAGAAAAATTAGACAGCCAAGTAGCTTGAGTCTATTGAACAATGTTTTAAACAATTATCCCGGCCTTGCAGGCCATTGCAAATTTTGTTTCAAGTTAATTTTTATTTCCTACAATTGATTCATGTACTTAGCCATATTTTCAGCTGCCTAAAAAAATTTCATAAATCATTTTAGTTTAACTTGTAGCATTTTCTCTGTAGGCCACCGAACCCAGTAGCACTTTATGGCTTTGCTTCCGTTTGCTAAACCCAAAGAAATAAAAAAAATTCCCATTTCAACCTTTTCCATCAACATTCTTTTCCCATCCCAGCAAAATAAAAACCATCAGAAGAGATTCTTCACCGACTTCTTGAACAAACACACCTTAATCACACCTCGCAAAGAAACGCTTACTCACGTCAGTTCGCTTGGTACGGCAGTTATTGTTATTATTTCTTGAGTATTTATGATTTATAATTTTCCCTTCTCTTTGTTAGCGAAAAAAGAAACAAGACTTGGATTGGTCCGTTGTGGTTTTAAACTCCAGTGAACCCAACCACCAACCAACCGACCAACAAAACAAAAAGTAGATGGTTTCGAAACTCACCTCCTAACGAGTTAGAAGCTATGACTAACCGAATCAAACCAGCACCACCACCAACCTGAACATTGGATGAATGAATGAACCAAGGCTGCTCTTGGGGGTTTGTTGTGGTACAGCAAGTGACTGTTGATGGTGGAATTCCAAGAAGGTGCTCACCTTTTAAATTCAGAGTAACGGTTATTGGGTGAAGATTCCTACCGGAAGTACATCCTTCAACGATACTTCTGTTTATCATTCATCAAGCTGTCCCATCACCAGCAGATTGCACCAAATCAGTGCTAAACTGCGAAATTGCGCGCTCGGTGCAGAACCTTGAAGTCGTACTGTGCTAAGATATCCTCAATTGAGAGTCCCCACTCGTATTTTTAGATTCTAAATCTCCAGCGGAGGTACGTTACTTCAAATTGAGTCCAATTGGTCTAAATCACGCTCGTAACCAACGCTCGTCGCGGCGAGATCGCCAAGATGACACTCTTAATTCAGGGTGTTCAGGGTGATACCAAGTCTATATCAGACACACCCTGTATAAAAGCTGCTCGGCTTTGGCGACAATCGGTTATAGCAGTCTTATCCAGCATGGCAAAGAGAATAGTCGATCCGAGCTGGGTCGTGTCCGTCGTAGTCATCGGTCTAGTGGTCCCGGCCGTGGCGGGACAGTGCGCGTGTGGCATTCGGCAGTCCAAAAATGACACCGTCGTCCCGGGCGAGCAGATCGAACCCGGCGAGTGGCCCTGGCAATCGGCCATCTACTGGTGGGGCGGATCCAAGCTGAACCCGCCGCAGCGGATCTGCGAGGGTGCCCTGGTGGACTCCGACGGGTGGGTCCTGACCGCGGCCAGCTGTCTGCAGAACGAAGCCGGTGACCTGCTCAACCTGACCGGCATGGTCGGCCACGTGGGACTCGTAGCTCTGCAGCAGAAGACCGAAGGATCCAGCCGGTTCCCGGTCGAAGGAGTGCTCATGAACGACGACCTGGATCTGGCCCTGGTACGACTCAAAGTCCCCGACGAAGACTGGGGCGGAATGCCCGTCTGCCTGACCGACGGCGAAGAAGACTGGGACAAGCTGTTCGGCCGAGCCGTCTACGTCCTCCAGCAAAGCCACCGCCACCGTCTCGGCGGCTTCGAGATCGTCAAACTGCCCCTCGAGAAGAACGTCATCTGCTACGGGTCGGCCCTCGCCGTCAAAGCCAAAGCCATCTCCCACAGCAACATCAAGCTCAAATCCCGAGGCACGCACTACCACCGTAACGCCCAGGGAACCCCACTCTACATCCACAAACCCGAGGGCTGGACGCTGCTCGGCATCTCCAACAAGATCCAAGCGGACGTCCCCGGCTCGCTGTGCCACCCCGGCGACTACGAGTCCTTCCTGAACGTCAACATGGACGAGGTGCACCAGTGGACCTTCAGCAAGCTCGACGACTTTGGGGCCGACCCGGAAACGTCCACCGAGTGATTAAGTTAGCACCAAATAAACCTAGACAATCGAAATCGGTGTTGGTACTCTCTTTCAAAGAACGATCCCAACCGGAAGCTCCCCCTCTATTGTTATGTCGCGCCATTTGGGCGTGTAATTGACTTCGTGCAGCTGATGGGTGTGAATCATTGCAAAACACAGAGTAAGCGAAAAGCAAAAAAAAATGCGTCTGCACTTCCTGGCTGGTTGCACTTTACAGACGACAAGGGTCATCGTTTGATATACCTGTTTCGCAGCAGCACAGGTTGGGTTGCGCAGGCTAAGTGGATAAGGGGAGGAATGTCTGTTACGAAGACTTCCTGTCCGGTCTGCGATGCGTTCAACCTTTAGGTGGCGACGGGTGAGGAATGTGGTTTTGGAATTTGTTTGTGGATCAACGGGATTGGTGATGACACATTTCCGTACTATTTAGTAGGGAATTCTTCTATGATAAGGTTTTTTTTTTCATTGAATTATTGTTATTATTGGGATCAGGTTAGGACCAAGTCGGCTTCTTATGATAAGGTATGAATCAGATATTTTTGTGGTGTGTTTGTTAGACTGGACTAAAAATTTTAAAAAAATCATATAATTGAAAACATAAACTCATTAGTTATGGATATCGTGTCATTAAATTTCATAAGAGATCAGATGAAGTAATTTAGCCAAAATTTAGCAAAATTAAAATTCAATTAGGCTGGTCTAAATAATTTGGTACAATTTTTGAAAACTAATGATTTCAAAACAGCTGAACTAGTGTAAAACGCAGTTTAAAACACTTTTTTCAGTGAATTGTTAAAATATGGCTTATTATTCCAATTTATATTTATTTTTGATTTTGAATTAATAATTTATTTCTAGTAGCCAACGCGCAAATGTTGTTTCGATTTCGATGTTTCTTGAGGTAAATTTGCATTTTTGGATTTTGTAATCCAAAACCTTAATATTTGGGAAGAAAACCAAATAACTTCTCCGTGAATAAAAATAATCAATTTAATTTCTATTCATAGTATTTAATTTTATCGCTTAAAATATTTTTAAAATAATCACGCTTTTTATTTTGTAGCGGAGTTTTTTACAATAAACATTTATATGTTTAAGCAACGATTGAAATAAAAAAAAACCAAACTATTTTTAAACCTGTAATAGTAGTTAATGCAACAAGTTGCAAAAAGAGGATTTTTTCAGCACGAGTCGTACATTTATCCAACGAGGTTCACCGAGTTAGATAAATACGAAGAGTGCTGAAAAAATCAAGTTTTACAACGAGTTCCATACAACATTTTTTGCAATTCCAAAAAACACACACTGAGTGAAATTGTAAGTCAAATTTTCATGTATTTTGTCAATAAATCGTTTAAATCAAAAAAATGTTGAAAAGTGTTACTTTTCGAAACAAGTGCTGAAAAGTGTTGCTATTCGATTCTGTTATTTTTGGTACAGAAAAGTAGGCTATTTCATCGTTCAAGAATGACAGGAAAAGTCAGTAGTTTCACGACGGAATTGCAAAAATTTTAATCTGTTTTAGGGCCGATATTATTATTATTATTTTAAACCCTCTACAGCCCAACCCCGCCTTTAGAAATCCATTTTTCAACCAATTTTTGTTCTTTAAAAAGCATTGGAAGGAAGAACTCTAACTTTAGAAAATTTATGGGTTGCATGTTTTAACTTGTTTTATGTGACTTTGCCAATGTTTTTAAAAAAAGTCATGTTTTTAGGTGTCAACTCTGGCTGTAATTTTTATTAACATTTCATATATTTCAAGTAAAAAGAAGTATGCAGTAATTTTTCTAGTGTCCCAGACTATGCCTCTACGCATTTATTTAAAATTTAAATCATAATGGTGCCATTTTATAGCAAAAACGAAACTATTGGCACTACGCCCCCCGGGGCATGGCCTTCCTCTAACGTGGGATTTCTGCTCCAGCGCCTCTGACGAGACAGGAGAAACCGGGACCGACGTTTTACTTCACCATCCGGTAGAAGCTCAGTGGGTAAGGCGGGAATCGAACCCGCGTCTCATAGCATCATCGGGATCGGCAGCCGAAGCCGCTACCCCTGCGCCACGAGCCATTTTATAGCAGATAATGTGAAAAAAACAAGCAAAAAAATGAAAAAGTGGCTATAAAAACATGAAAAAAAAGATAGGCAAAATGTAAAGAGGTGGTAGAATAGGCCAAATACTACCAAAAACAAACATAAACTAACAAGGGCAAATAAAAAATTTCGAAAAAAAAAATTTGGGCAGTAGAGGGTTAATTATGTCCCTTGTCTCAGGCTAAAGTCGAGTTTAAATATTTCATGAAAATGTTTTATAAAAATCAATACTTTAAAAAAAAAAACCTTTTGCTATGAAAACTTGTTGCGGTACAGTGCATCGGAATCTAACAAAATTTCAAAATGATTTTAACTAGTCTAAACATGCTGCAAATGATCATTAACGCAGGAAAATGCAGCTACTATGATTAAAATTATGAAATATTTTAGTTTTTAATGTATTATTAGCTCCCTGATTTTTCAAGCCAAATTAAAAAAAATGCAAATATGAACTTCAAAAAAAAATTTTTTTTGCGTCCGACGGGATTCAAACTTAGCACCAACTGTAAGTACTGGCGCCTTATCCCGCTCGGCCATCAGACGAATGAAGAATGGAAAGGAAAAACGAATATAAATCTGGAGTTTTTTTTTTTTTTTTTGAAAAAAAGGTTTAATTTACCAAATTAACAGTTTTTGCTTTTTGGGTGTTTTTGAAACCACCTTGAGTCAGGGGCATTTAAAAACACCCAAAAAGCAAAAACTGAAAATTTTGGTTTATTGGACCTTTTAAAAAAAATTACACCAGCAAGTGTAGTAGAAAAATCGATGCTCCGCCGAATAATCTCAGTGATGATTTTTTCAGTTTCCAGATTATTCGTACGCGAGATAGGAAGGCTTTGGATGAACGTCAATTTTTTTTCTTTTAATGAATATTCTTCCATTGCTGCTTGTACAAGTTTTCTATTCAAATGGTAAATTTTGATATTTTTCCGATATTTTTTTATCCTGATAACATCTTAAGTAAGATCCATGTAAATTCTTCCAGAAAAAAATAGTACAGTTCAAATTTTTTTTTGGAAAAACAATAGAAGAAACACAGAAAACCAGAAAAAACAAACTCATTTTTGTTTTTTCGAATAGGTATGAAAATATTAATGTTATTTTACAATTCCTGAAACAATTAATGAATTTTCAAATTTTATGAAAAAAACGAGCTATCACATTTTTTTTTTATTGAAACTTGATTGTGTTCATTTTTAACCTGATTTTACACTGATTGTTCTATTGTTCTTTTTGAATAAAATAAAATAAAAATTAATCTTTGGAACTTTGGATAATCGAATCACGAACAAAAAAAAAGTTTTCGTAATTTTTTTTTACTTCCTTACTTCAAAACATCAAATTCGGTTTCTGCAACTCCGTTTTTGTTAAATTTGACAGGTTGCTTGCCTGTAAAATAAAAAAAATGCATTTTTGCAACATTTCATCATCGCCATTTTGGCCGCCATCTTGGATTTAAAAATTCTAAATCCCTTTAGAATAGACAGTAAAAAAATATTTTTTTCGTGATTCGATTATCCGAAGTGAAATTTTGACAAGGCCTTCGGATATTCGAGTCTGGCCTGTATAAGAAGTTTTGAGCGACTCTTGTTTGAAGCATTTGAGATGAATGCTTTGAATTTAAAATTTACTTCGATGTTTTTAAGTAATAATTGTAATGGCTTTCAAAAATACTTTAAATGTCGCTAATGGAGATAAAAACAATATATTTAAGAGAAATCTGTCAACTGAAACACAATTTCAGGATCATATTGGCTCCAAAATGAAATCCAGCAATCTTTCAATTTTCGATGTTCTTTATGAACCAAAATTAAAAAAAAATAGCATCTTTGCAGAATTTAAAATGACACATCCTTGTTGAAATTTCAAGGTTAAAAATAACACTCTCAGAATGGACGGCTATAACGTCGATTAAAATGTTGTATGCGGCAAATATATTTGTGTATCAAAATCTTAGTTTATTTTAAAGGAAATTTTGTTTTGTTTTTGCAAAGAAATATCTTGCAAGGTTTGTTCAGAACATATGCAACCACAACCGATTTCCAAACACGTCGTAACTAGACTTCGTTACCGTTCATGGCACTCTAATGAACATCGTAAACCTTTACGATTTCAGCAAACAGCCACAAACCACGACCGAAACGTCAATAGAGTAGCCAACAAACTTTTGTTCTACACCCTGAAATCTGCGCTACCAACACACAACTTAGATACGTCAGAAAAAAATAAACAGACTTCCGCCTTGACTCACCTCTCAAAACAGCATAAAGTTCAGGCACCACGTTCGAATAAAACGAAACCCGCAAAATTCCGCAACGCAAAACTCGAGAAAACACCAACAACAACAAAGTCTAGCAGGCACTGACAAACACTGTTTCTGTTGAAGAAGGAGTTGGGTTTGTTGTTCTCACACACCACTAACCCAAACTTGCGTAGGGTTTTTTCACTGTTTTCTGTTTGTATTGGGCGAACCTTCACTTTTTTGGGCACCTCACTTTTTTTTGTTAAGCTGTCAATACGCTGAAAATAAAGCTTTAAAAATGAACACACTGTTTCCAATTTGGCCGCTCAACAACTACTAAACAATCATGAATGAAAACGACAATAGCGCCGTTTTGGGCCGTGCAAATATTATTATTTTTCGTTTATTTTTCTTCGCACTGTCATTTATGTAAGTTTGACACATCCGCTTTCGAAAACATTCCACACTCGCAGACACAGAACAGACATGGACTCGTACTTGGAGTCAACTCGCAGCTGACCAGACGAACGCGAGTTCGTCGTTCGACCAGCGGAATTAATCCAAGTCCCGTACGTTCAGGGTGATCGTTCGATCGCACCAAGCTAGGTCACCGAGTTTCGAGTCCAGCGATCGCCACTTCCTGTCCCCTGTTGTGCGGTGGAGATATCCTAGTAGAGTCCTTGAGTGTCTCGTACTGTGTGTACAAATTTAGGACCGGAGTTGGCGTTGACTCATCCAGCGTTTTCTGGGAATCTCCGAGGGTGTTCCTCGGATGCTTGGATTTCTGTGTCAAGTTGCACAATCCCGTACGACCCCCTTCGCAGAAGGAAGGCTCTTGTTTAGTCGCCTACTGCGTCCAACACGCACACCAACCAAAGGTAGACTTGGATCACGCAAACATACAGGTCGCGCGCGCGAGATACCTGCCAGCCCCGTACTAAATCTGTTTGTTATTCTTCACCGCGCGTACACACAGAACGAGTCAACAAGTCCACTCACACCACCACCACGACTCCGGAGGTTCCAATCCAGTTGGAGACACTTGCGTTTAGGCGCACAACGGACACTTGGTATGAGTTTTAAGCGAGATGTGCAATACACCCTCACACGCACACACACACCTACTGCGATCGGCTAGTCACCACGGGCAACGGAACTTCGCGGCCACAGCACAACAAACAAACAAAAACGGGGAAACGCGGGACGGTGTCTCGAAAAACACGACCGTTCGCGGCGATAGTTGCAGCGGGTTTGCCGTTTGCGGGATCTTGGTAGCGTTTAGAGCGCGCGGTCAGGCAGGTCCCTTGAGCCAAAGAGTGAATGAATTTGGGTGAGAGTGAATGAACACGCGAGAGAGGATAAATGGAGAGCGAGCGAAATTTGCGGTGAGAATGGCAATACGGAATGAAGATCGCGCAAGCAAACAAGAAAGAGAGTTGGAAAAGAGTAGGAGATAAGAGAGTGAAGTTCATTCCAGATGGCTCTCGCGTGAAAAGCTCAAAGATGAATGAATTGTGAAAAAATCAACAAAGAGAGAGAGCGCAAAAGAGGGAGGAAAAGAAAAGCGCACCGAGGAAAAGTAGTTCATTTAAATAAACAATACTTCCGAAAAATGATAATTACAAGGTGGGTTTTAATCAGTATCATTTTGCACACTTTTTTGTCCAGCGTTCGTTGCGCAAATCTCAAAGATGAGATTGTCGGTTTAGAAAATGAGTTCACCGGCGGTAATTGGGCGTCTGACGCCGCCGGCGGAAAGGTCAAGCCTGATGAGTTGGTGAAAAATGAGTGATTTGGGAGGAAAAACGTGTGATAAGAGCGAGAGATTTCACAAGAACAGAAGAGAACAGAAGTAAACATTGATCAAGTTCAGTCAAAAGAAGCAACCGTGTGGCTCCATCAAATTAAATTTAACCTTAGGTTAAAAAAACTAAATTAAATTTTGATGTGGAAAAAAGGCGTCACGTTTTTTGTCATAAAAAAGAATTCATTTACTGTAATGAGTTTTATTGCTATTTTTACCAAGGGGCCATTAACATACCACTGCACAGTGAAATAAAATGTGGAAAAGGCGATTACCAGAGTGGCCACCAGGATTCGATTTTCAATTTCCCGGTTTTTTCCCGGTTTTCTCCCGAGACCAGAAGGAATTTTTCGGAATGTTTTTAAATCCAATTACAACGTTTTTTAGGCTAACGTTAGTATCAACTTACTTTTTTAACGCATACAATTGGTTCAAAGTTTTAATTCCTCAAGAAAGCTTTCAAATATCTTGAGTACAAAGTAAGTAAGTTGTAAACGAAGCCGTTTTTATCTGTTTCCACAATCCAAACCTCTAATTTCCCTAATGATTGAGATTTTTCATCATCATGCTCTACAGATTTTCCAAGTTTAAAATAAAAAAATAAATCGTTTTTATTTTTTAAAATAACATAAATTACTACTAGAAAGCATGAAATGGCATTTACATTTTTTTAATTTTGTACATTGTTATCTGGGTGATGAATAGAGAGAATGCGTAACGTGGTTTTCGAATGATCCCACTTTGTTTACATCTATTAAGTAGCAGGCTGTACAAGCACAAGCATGACTTTTTTTATTGGTAAATGAGTTGTTTTATAATCAGTAGTACGTGTCTTATTTTGTCTTGTTTTCGACCATTTTTGGTGGAAAATTGTGTATGTTTTCAAGTTTCGATCGGTTAGAAGAGGTTTTTGACGAAGAACTGCGGCGAGAGTGTCATTTTGCGATGTCGCAGATATATTCCCTGGCTGATTCTGGAATCCTGCAGCTCTTCCTGATCCAGCAAAAAACATTGCTAATTCTAGCGAAGCTGATCCTACAAGCAGAGAAGATTTTCACTGAATCCCAGCAGGTTTTCAAACGGAATCAAACAATAAAGACAGCTTCTGGATGGACACAAACAACTTCCATTCATAATTATCAAAAATCTCCAACTTTCTTAATTTTTCTTGACCACAACTCCAGGTCCTCAAAAGCCAAACATTTTTCATTCTAGCAAAAAAATAAATAAACAATTTTTAATGATCGATAACAATACTCTCTCCTTTTGGCAAACAGTAAATTGGTTCCACTTTGACAGTTCAAAATTGAGGCCGAATCAATATTCAGCACCCAGATTGTTATCAACATTTATGTACATGCTCGTAAAATTTCTTTGTAAAAAGGTTTGGTGAGTTAAAAACATGATTCTTCCATGAATTATCAATTTCTGTTGAATAATTTTTTTTTTTTTTTTGGCTAAAATTATGTGACTACTTTCTTTTTAAGGGACCATCCATAAACCACGTGGACACTTTAGGGGAGTGGGGGTATGGCGATTGTCCACGCTCCATGCAAAAAAGGTTTTTTTTGTATGGACAATTGTCCACAAGGAAGTCCACGTGATTTGTGGATGGTCCCTAGCTAAAAAATATTTTTTGCATTATTAGTCCAAACAAAAAATTATACAATTTGGAAGGAAAAGTGCCATACAAATGTAAAAAATCGGTACCTCGAATCGTTTTTTTTATCGATTTAGTATCTCCGGTAAGTTTGTATGTATTGATGGGATAAATTTTCGAAAATAATGTTAATTAAAAAAAAACTTTCTACAAAAAAAAACCAAAACAAAAAATGGTAAAAATCGTAAAAAATACCGAGCTGCGATTTTGTCAACATGAACTAAATTTTTGTGTTGATGTCGTAAACACCTAAAAGTGATTGCCTGTATTAAAAGTGACTTTTTGTAATAGAATTATAAAAATATTGTATTTTTAAAATATCTGAAAATTTTACATAAATTTCAAACGACATTAAAAAAATGAAAAAAACATTTTTTCCCAATTTTTTGTTAAAGTACATACTAAATACTTCAGACATTTAAAATCATACATAAGGCCATTGCAAATATTTCTTTATTTTAAAGTTAAGGCTTGTATCTAGAATTGTTTGAAAACAAGTACTGGGTAGGCCACACAATGCCCATGTACTTTTCCTGGATTCATTTTTTTTCCTGCTGAAATATATTTAAAATATTGTAAATTTAGCTGAAAAACTTTTTGAAAAGTGAAGTTTTCGAGTTTTCTTTTTTTTTTTTTTTTTTTTTCTGGGAGGGTGATCCAGCCGCACATCGTTGATGTCGAAACCTCTAAACTGGGCCCTCGTCCTGTCACGTCCGTCAGTAGTCTTGTCGTACATTACAACTAGAACCAGATCTGCCAATGAATTAGTACACTTCGACCAAATAAACACTGACGCTGTATGGATCTGACTCTAGAATAAATGCACAGTTGTGTGTTATTCATAAGTCCAAAATGTTCAATTATTCATATAAGTCCAAATATTCATTTGCGGATAACTACCTAACTTGAATTGAATACAAGATTTAAAGCAACCTATCCGAAAGCTTCTCTTATCTCAAATCCCCGACATTTTAATTATTAACCAAAAAAAACGTTTCTTTTAAAACCTGTCTGGCTTCTTAAAAAAAAATAGATTAGCATTTCAAGTCGTGAATTGAAAAAGAGACGACCATTTGATCGTCAGAATTCCAGTAGATCCTCGATTCGCAACAATGGTCGATACAATCATAATCCGACAGTCGTTAGTTCAACAGATCAACGAATTTAGTCCGATTTCATTTCACTATTGATTGATCGAGACTCTATGGAAATTTTGACAAATCAGAATGGTTTTTATGCAACTTGAATGAAAATCACCGATTCTGATAGAATTACTAAATTCACTATTACTAATTTTGTCCCTAAATAACTAAATGCAAAGTATAAACAGTTGATATTTATAGTTAAAATCCTAAATTCTACAAAAACTAATTTTTAAAAACCTGTATCCTAACCTGACACCCACATTAAGATAGGGAAAAATCACATATGTAGCGGTTCATTGTACAAATGTGATACTTCCACTATCAGAGAACCTCCTTGTCTCGATGACAGCTTACCGGCCATCGATTAAGCCCTGAGACTACGCCAAAGTGGGTTCTCGCAGCATGAAGTGGTGTCCATGTGTAAAAATGGAAGCTTCAGCAATATACTGAACACTTCGATTTTATTTCCACATCGAATCAAATCATACTCTTTGCCAAACAAGCATCAAACCTATGACACTCATTATGACAAAGCCCAGGGAAAAGTGAAGTTTTCGAGTTGTAACTATTTTCAATCAACAAAAAAATCAAATATTTTTCATCTCTAAAAAAATCTTTACTGCTTTTTTGAACATTGAACATTTTAAACAACACCACGATAATATTTCGATAAAGTGTTTTGTTTGATAATTTTGAAGAAAAGTGTTGATCTTGAAATTGAAATAGAAAAATTTAGAGAAAAAAAATCACTTAATTTATTTTGTAACATTGAAAATCCATATGTTCCAAGATAACATCAATAAAAAAAATTAGGTACCTTATTGGGTAACATTTATGATAAAAAACATTTTTTCTTTAGTTAAATTTTTGGCAAAATAATAATGAAACTTTAGAATCTTTTACCAACCTTTTGAATTGTTTGAAGAGATGGTACTTTCTTTATTTCTTTTCCAGATTTGAGACAAAAATTTTAAGAAAAAAATGAACAAAAAACTAAATAAACGGTACACTTTATTTTTTTTTTCAATTTGTAATTTGTGCGTTTATTTATAACGATAACCTGTTAGTTTACAACTTTTTATCAGGTCAAAGAAGTATAATTAAATTTATTATCGAATGTAAGCAATTTTTCTCATCTGAATATTTTTTTCTGAATATTTTCTGAGTGTTTTGTCGTGTTTTTAGAATCATATAACTTAGCCAACAATTCGAAAAAAATGTTTCTTAGGAAAATCTCATTATAAACTTTGCCAAAGATTTGTGATCAGAACATGCCATCTTAATGTACAGATTTTCGAAAATATTCATAGCACTTGTGTATTGACAGCCCCCATTACCCTACACCCAAAACTGGCAGCGCTAGTCCGAGAGAATGATGGTCTCGAGTCGAGAGAATAGTGGTACCATTCACGGACGCAGAGAACACAGCTCGAGATGGGCGATAGAACTATTCTCTCGAGGTTCATTTGCAAAAAAAGTTCATCCGTCAAACAAAAAACCAAAAGTGTCGACAACGGGAATCGAACCAGAGACCTTTGACAAACCAATCCAATGACTTAGCTGCCTCGGCCACCACAGCTTGGTGACCAAGGAGAAGTCAGAAGTCGATGTATGACACTTGTTGGAGATTTATTGATTCAACTAACGAATGAACTCATTTGTTATGATGGTGTGAGTTGGTACCATTATTCTATTGATTTTGGCATTGAGCCCTCAATAAATTTTGAGAGAACGATTATCTCGACTCTGAATTTTGGGTGTAGTAACATTTTTAAACTTACAGGTTTTATCATGGTTCTGAAAACCCTGAAACGGCATAAATAGGCTTTTATGGCCTACTTAAAACCTAAAATGTTGCTTGGGTATGTATGCATCAATCAATCATGCAAAATAGCTGTTTTTCAAAATTAATGATTAGCAAAACCGAATTGAATTAAAAATGGCCTTCCTCTAACGTGGGATTTCTGCTCCAGCGCCTCTGACGAGACAGGAGAAACCGGGACCGACGTTTTACTTCACCATCCGATAGAAGCTCAGTGGATAAGGCGGGAATCGAACCCGCGTCTCATAGCATCATCGGGATCGGCAGCCGAAGCCGCTACCCCTGCGCCACGAGACCCACCGGAATTGAATTAAATAATCTGCAAAAAAAATTGCGTTATTTTTTTGTTTCCAATCTGTATGTTTTTTCTTCTCTCAAACATTTTGTCTGGGATATTATTCAAATGTCCGCCATTACGAGGTTTGTCTTCCGATATCCCCCGAGACCGCTCGTGGTACCCCAAGTGGTACATGTGCCCCAGGTTGAGAACCACTGATTTAGAATAACAGGAATAATATTCTAATTGAGAAAACAACATATTCAATACATTTAGGAGGCTTTTGTAAAACTTTAACTGAACTTAAAATATTTTCCCGGTTTGTCAGTCGAATTCCCGGTTTTCTCCCGGTGAATAAAAATCCCGGGTTTTTTCCGGGTTTCCCGGTTTTTTTCCCCGAGGTGGCCACCCTGGATTACGTCCACAAATCGGAACGCAGTTGTTTTCGACATTATTTTTCAATGTTTTTGTTGTAAAAATTCTGCAAAAAATGCTACGTCGTTTGCGGATTGCACCTTATTTTTTAGGGGAAATTTTGAAGAATGGGGAGGGGAGAGAAAAAACTTGAATTATTATTTGGGTAATTCTCTACCAACTCACACGAAATCGGGAAAAGTTGCCCCGACCCCTCTTCGATTTGCGTGAAACTTTGTGCTAAGGGGTAACTTTTGTCCCTGATCACGAATCCGAGGTCCGTTTTTTGATATCTCGTGACGGAGGGGCGGTACGACCCCTTCCATTTTTGAACATGCGAAAAAAGAGGTGTTTTTCAATAATTTGCAGTCTGAAACGGTGATGAGATAGAAATTTTGTGTCAAAGGGACTTTTATGTAAAATTAGACGCCCGATTTGATGGCGTACTCAGAATTCCGAAAAAAACGTATTTTTCATTGAAAAAAACACTAAAAAAGTTTTAAAAATTCTCCCATTTTTCGTTACTCGACTGTAAAAATTTTTGGAACATGTCATTTTATGGTAAATTTAATGTACTTTTCGAACCTACATTGACCAAGAAGGGTCATTTTTTCATTTAGAACAAAATTTTTCATTTTAAAATTTCGTGTTTTTTCTAACTTTGCAGGGTTATTTTCTAGAGTGTAACAATGTTCTACAAAGTTGTAGAGCAGACAATTACAAAAATTATATATAGATATATAGACATAAGGGGTTTGCTTGTAAACATCACGAGTTATCGCGATTTTACGAAAAAAAAGTTTTGAAGAAGTTACTTTTTGCGTTTCTCTTTGTTTCGTCGTCCGTGTCTGTCGCGGGTGACCATGAACGGCCATGATCGATGACGACCAACTTTTTCAAAACTTTTTTTCGTAAAATCGCGATAACTCGTGATGTTTACAAGCAAACCCCTTATGTTTATATATCAAAATTTTTGTAATTGTCTGCTCTACAAATTTGTAGATCATTGTTACACTCTAAAAAATAACCCTGCAAAGTTAGAAAAAACACGAAATTTTAAAATGAAAAATTTTGTTCTAAATGAAAAAATGACCCTTCTGGGTCAATGTAGATTCGAAAAGTACATTAAATTTCCCATAAAATGACATGTTCTAAATTTTTTTACAGTCGAGTAACGGAAAATGGGAGAATTTTTAAAACTTTTTTAGTATTTTTTTTTCGATGAAAAATACGTTTTTTCGGAATTTTGAGTACACCATCAAATCGGGCGTCTAATTTTTCATAAAAGTCCCTTTGACACCAAATTTCTATATCATCACCGTTTCAGGCTGCAAATGATTGAAAAACACCTCTTTTTTCGCATGTTCAAAAATGGAAGGGGTCGTACCGCCCCTCCGTCACGAGATATCAAAAAACGCACCTCGGATTCGTGATCAGGGACAAAAGTTACCCCTTAGGACAAAGTTTCACGCAAATCGAAGAGGGGTCGGGGCAACTGCTGTGTGAGTTGGCGGAGAATTACCCATTTAATAAAGTTTGCATGGACCTAAGGGTAAGTTTTTTTTGTTTTTAAATATTGTAGCAGAACAATAGTTCCAAGTATCCTCCCTCCCCTGTAGATTCTGTGAAATGTGATCCGTTCATAGAATCCTCTCTGCGGTAAACACAAAGCAGTAGGGCTGGCCGCTTTAATTTTGTATTACATTTTCGGGTGTTTTTTGATATTGACAAGAAAAGTGCTTGACTTGACTTTCCAGCATGCTTTCATCGGACTGGCTGCGTTTGTGTTAGATTAGATAAGATTAGTATTTTTTGAAAGTATTTAAAAAATAACATTGAAAACTAAATTCAGGTGGTTCCCTTTTCAAAAAAGTAGTATTGTACTGTCTTGTACAATTCGAATCGTCCAACATTTGCTGCAGCAATCAAACCTTATTGGAAAGCGAGTTTTTCGTAAAAACAGAATTCTCTCCACAGTTATGCACATCTCAGTGAAATCTCGTGCCGGGGGTAAACATCAAACGAAAAAGAAAGTTCCCAGTCCAAAAACATCTATCTATCGACAGCAGCTTCCACCTGGCTACGCGAGCATAATTCATCACAGATCATACCGGCACACACACACACACCTCAAAAAAGGGACAATGCTCAACCAAGGAAATCGGCCACAACTGCGAGAGCGTTTCGTTATTTGGAAAACGATTAATAAATTTTCGAGTGAAACTTTTATTGCCACACACACACACCTTCCTCCTCCTCTCCGCGGTATCGCGGTTGAACACACTGAAAATATGATGCCCACTAATTAATGGATGTCTAATTGTCGGCACCTCGTCGCACCGCACCCCTTACCCAATTTAGGGGAGGAGGAGGAGGTTCAGGAAAAAAGTGCATTCACTCATGATGCCAGTGCACAACAGTAGGCTTCCTTTTTTCGGCTGTTTTCTTCTTTATCGTCGTCTGTATTGTATTTTTATTGCAAGATTTCACTTTATACGTACAAAAAAAAGTCAGTTTTTCCTTTGGCGCAAATAAAAGTGTTCACGGTTGGGGCGGTTGGGAAGAGGAACGAAAAAGAAGAATTTGCATTTAATTGGATGTGATTGTGTCCAGCGCAGCGTGTATGACGGTGGCGTTGGCCATTAGGAGATGTTAGGTAACGCCCAGATTGGTTGGGTGTCCATTAGCCTGTCCCATTTTGAGGTCATGTCGAGGAATTTCAGGTGCTCACTTCTTAAATGATAGATTATGATGTTAGGAACAATGTTTTCTTAGACAAGAAAAAATAATAAAATACTTTTTCGCACCCCCTAGTCGATTTACTGAAAAAAATCACTTTTTTGAACAAATTTTCTAAAATCGCTTGGAATCAATACAAAAACTGTTTCGATCAGGTGTGTATTATCTTCAAACGATAGGTTTTTGTCCATAGATTAAGATGCACTATCAATATTGGACCAAAATTTAAGTTTTTGGACTCTCCCAGGCGGATTTGTGTCGAAAAAATCGCATTTTTTCGAAACTTTTTTCAGAAATGTTCATTTAATTTAGGGTAGCCTATTTTTCCCAGTGAAACCAATACATGCAGCTTGTAGGAAATTTCATGGCGAACATTTTTCCCTCTGAGAAAATGCAATTTCGACACTCCAGAGCCGAGATATTTGAGTTTTAGTGAGGAAAAAAGTGCCAATTTTCAAAATTTCTCAGAATTCAGAAGCAAGGCCTACTAATTACACGATGTAGCAAGCATATGTCTCAAAGGTCAGGGTATGCTTTTTTATAGTAATTTTGGCCGCTGAATCCGAATCTGAAATCAAATTTTGTGTAAACAGTGATGTTTTGGAGCTACACCTTTTTGGAATGTTATTTGCGTGTTTAAGAGGCAGTTTTTGTAAATATTGCTCGGTTTGTTCTAGAGGTCGTATCGAGGTGCTCCGATTTGGATGAAACTTTCAGCGTTTGTTTGTCTATACATGAGATGAACTCATGCCAAATATGAACCCTTTACGACAAAGGGAAGTGGGGTAAAACGGGCATTGAAGTTTGAATTTTCCGAATATTACAAAAGTGAGACTAAAACGTGCCGCTATGGATGCCTACAGGACAATAACTAATGTTGTTAAATGTTTATTATAGAAAAATCGAAAAACTATGAGAAAAACTGCGATTGGCCAAAAAGTTATTACCGTAGGCTTATAGTCCATGAAATTCCCTAACTTTTGAACTAAAAGAGTATGGGTATTGGAGGCTGTTGCAAAAAAATATTGAGGTTTAAAAAAAAACATTTTTAACAGTAATTTGCAAAAGCTATGAGGAAAAGTTAAACCAATCCTGGATGACTATGGTTCATTTTAAAGTGCTTCAAAAGACCTTTCGAATGCATCTAAGAGAGTTGGAATTGATTAAGTTTTACTAAAATGCGAGCAATTTTAATTTTTTTTATATTTTTTTGACCTCAAACTCCAATGCCCGTTTTACCCCACTTCCCTTTGTCGTAAAGGGTTCATATTTGGCATGAGTTCATCTCATGTATAGACAAACAAACGCTGAAAGTTTCATCCAAATCGGAGCACCTCGATACGACCTCTAGAACAAACCGAGCAATATTTACAAAAACTGCCTCTTAAACACGCAAATAACATTCCAAAAGGGTGTAGCTCCAAAACATCACTGTTTACACAAAATTTGATTTCAGATTCGGATTCAGCGGCCAAAATTACTATAAAAAAGCATACCCTGACCTTTGAGACATATGCTTGCTACATCGTGTAATTAGTAGGCCTTGCTTCTGAATTCTGAGAAATTTTGAAAATTGGCACTTTTTTCCTCACTAAAACTCAAATATCTCGGCTCTGGAGTGTCGAAATTGCATTTTCTCAGAGGGAAAAATGTTCGCCATGAAATTTCCTACACGCTGCATGTATTGGTTTTACTGGGAAAAATAGGCTACCCTAAATTAAATGAACATTTCTGAAAAAAGTTTCGAAAAAATGCGATTTTTTCGACACAAATCCGCCTGGGAGAGTCCAAAAACTTAAATTTTGGTCCAATATTGATAGTGCATCTTAATCTATGGACAAAAACCTATCGTTTGAAGATAATACACACCTGATCGAAACAGTTTTTGTATTGATTCCAAGCGATTTTAGAAAATTTGTTCAAAATAGTGACTTTTTTCAGTAAATCGACTAGGGGGTGCGAGAAAGTATTTTATTATTTTTTCATGTCTAAGAAAACATTGTTCCTAACATCATAATCTATCATTTAAGAAGTGAGCACCTGAAATTCCTCGACATGACCTCAAAATGGGACAGGCTAGTGTCCATCCGTTGGGGGGGGGGGGGGTTTCCTTCACAATTTTCACCTTGCAGACACTAAATGCATTTCCAATATCATTGAACTTCAGAAAATTGCGTGTTTCTGTATTTTTCTTAGATAAAAAGAGAAACTTTTGCGGAATTTTCTGATTCTGATTGACATTTAGTAAGACAGTTCAATAAAAAAAATCTGATTTTTTTACTTGCATCTATTTTTTCCGAAAAGTCCATATCAAAATCTACAACTACAGTCCAAACTCGATTATCCGAAGCCTCGATTATCCGAAGTTCCGATTATCCGAAGTTCGATTATTTGAAGATTTGTATGGGACTTCGGATAATCGAATTACGAACAAAAAACAAAATTTTCCTATTTTTTCATTTTCTTGTTTTTAACATATAATTTGAGTTCTACGACCCCGTTTTAGTCAATTTTGAGTTGTTGATTTCCCTTTAAAAAATAAAATGCCATTTTTCAATATTGCATCACCGCCATTTTGGCCGCCACCTTGGATTTAAAAATTCCTTAGTAACTGTTCAATTCTTCATGTAAACTAATGTCAAAACATAAACAATGACTTTTAAACCCCGCCGTTTAACATGGAGGCTTTTTAGAACCCGCCAAACAAATCGCAGCAAACTGGTGGTTACTGGGGAAAATTCAGAAACGTCCTTGTCATAATTTCATTTGTTTTCATCTGAAAAGGAAGTGATTTTTTTTAGAATTTTTCAGAGTTCAGATTTTTTTAACCCGGAACCAAGCAGTGGTGTTCCAGAGTTTTAAATACCGTAAATTTCATCGGTGTGACGATCTGACCCGATAAAACACGCAGTTTGTGGTTCCAAATGTTGCGTGACCTCAAAAAAAGCCATTGATCGCTTCCGATGGACCACAGGGTGAAAACGAAAGAAAACTGAAGAATTCCAAGAAAATCAAACATGTTTTAAATTTGTTTTTAACTGGTTTTGAAGTGAAACAAACATGTTTTAAAGGGGGAAGGTCTTAAAGAATATGGTTTTATTTGAAATTCTTTTGATTTGATACCGTCAATGTGCCTGGGAAGTAAGATGTCAAAGAATTTTGAAATTTCCCAGGTTCTTCTTAACAACTAAACTCCCAAGCTCGAGAAAAAGGGGGAGTTTCCTTATAAATTCCCCCTTTTTCTCGAGTTTGGGAGTTAAGGTGTTGATGAAACTTAATTCTGCTTAAAGGGTTTTGCAGTGGACATCCCAGAGAAACTTAGCTGAAAAAATTACGTTCTTAGTTTGCAACATCAACATGTTTCCGGCGTACTTTTTTATTTACTCAGATATTTATCAGCTAATTAAGAACCCATGCCCCACATGAAACTAGATTTAAATTATTTGGAGACAATCACAATCCAATCCATGGGTTGAAGGCTCTCAACATCCAGCATTACAACAAGCTTTTTTTAAACGACGGACGGGTCACCGGATTGAATAAAATTCAATAAATATGACCACTTGTTTCTCGTTCAATCAAGTCTGATTAAAATCAGATTTCCGGAAATCACTTCCTTATCAATTGAAAACAGAAAATTTATGACAAGGACTTTTCCGATTTCCCCCCAGCTACCCTCAGTGTGCTGCGATTTGTTTGGCGGGTTTTAAAAATCCTCCATGTCAAACGGCGGGGTTTAAAAGTCATTGTTTATGTTTTTGACATAAGTTTACATTTCAATAGGGTGAATCTGCATTTGTAAACAAGCAGTTTTTCCCCTCTTACTTGACGTGAACTGTCACTTGAGCGAAAGAGATAGACTGCTAGTTTACAAATGCATATTCGCCCTATTGAAATGTTCCTACGGAATTCTAAATAATTTTAGCGTAGTTTAGGGGTCATAGCTATGCTTAAGGCTACCAACTGTACGGATTTTTTCCTTACCATACGGATTTTCGACCCCCTTCGCGGATTTTTAACAGGCCGAAATTTTTGTAGGGAATTTCACGCATAATAATATGGAATTTTAACAATTTTTGAACATTGAATTGCTTTTTTGATTTGGTCAAAGCATTTGTAAATTAGACATTTTAATTTAACTGTGAGTTTGATTTAAAAAGGGAGAGTTTTCCGGGTTTCAATTTTAATTCGGTTTTTTTGGTGAATAATCAAGATACAACCAGTTCTTTTGCAATACATAACAGAGTTTTGGAGTTCCTTTCAGCTGTGTGTTGCATCATAATCCATTTTGGAACAATTATTTCTATAACTAAAACACTAACAAGAGCAAGAAAAATTAAAAAAAAAACTTGCTAAAATTGCAAAGAGTTTTCCTGGGTTTTCTCAATTCAAACTTGATTATTAATTTTATTTTTTTTTTCTTTCATATATTAATAGGATCTTTAAAAAAACTCTAGACTCTATTAGACATTCCTTACCAAATAAATTTTTAAAAAATCCAAAGGCTTTCCAAAACTTGTGAAAACCTTAGAACATTTGAATTATAAAATCTATAGTTTTTTTAAAGGTCCTATAAATTGTTGTCTTTCACATGTTATAGGACCTTTCCAATAAAAAAATTCTGGAAAAGTGTTCGTAAAATTTTAAACGTTTTACAAAAAAAAAATGTTGAAGACTAAATAATTCCTTGACAGTTTTTGATATACAGTAGTTGTTCGCAAACTGGGCTTTGTTTAACTGAGCTGTTTTTAACTGGGCGCTCGATAACTGGGTCGTAGCTCAGTTAAAAAGCAGACAAACGTCAAAATACCAAAATGACCGAGGGGTTAATGGATGTAAAAATCATATTCAATAAATAAAAAAACTTTTTTCAAACTTTTGTTTAATTTCAAGTTACAATTAGCATAGCATAGCATTGGTGTCTACCCGTAGCTGCTACTTCGTTATTGACCAGGACCCCCAAACATTGCTCCGTGGACCACAGATGAAAAGTAGGAACCAATCATCACCCCTTCGCAATTTTCAAAGGTCCCTATCGTGCTGATCAATACCGACGCCGGCCACGACCAGTGGTAAGACACGGGGAAGTGGATGGGAATGTTAGTCCGATACTTGAGTGATGGGACCGCCAAATCGACTGCGTCTCCGACAAAGTATCACATGAGTTTTGAGGGGTTAGTAAGATGGGTATGAGGTCAGGATTCACTGTGGTAGGTGATGCGACCATGAGCAATTTGTTTATGGGTTGAAATTTTAAAAATCTTAGGCAGCCGGCTGCGGAAAGATACCTATCTAGGGATTTAAATATAGTATTAATTCGACCGCGATTCTCCCGAAAAACTCCGTCGGCGTGCCTTCCGATCAACGGTGATGTAGGAAGGGCTTCATTCATTAAAATTATTTTATATCATAAGCCTTAAAACATATCCGTCGACGTGCCTTCCGATCCTCGATGATATGGAAAGGACTTAATCCAGCAATACGACTTGCTTGTCTCAAAAACAAAAATCGGATCGTTTCTATCGAAAACTATATAAAGAGGACAAAAATAAAATTCATCGGCCAACGAACGCGCGAACAAAAAATAAATGAAAAAAGAAGAAGAAGAAATCCAATCACCCCATGTACACAAATAGCGACACAAAAAAGACGGAAAATAACACGAAAAAACAGGACTGCGCGTCCACACAGGCACCGCACTACTGATGCCATTATTTAATTATAATGACCAATCACCCCATGCACTCGAACAGCGACATAAAAGAGACGGAAAATAACACGAAAAAACAGGACTGCGCGTCCACACAGGCACCGCACTACTCTTTGTTTAATTTCAAGTTACAATTAAAGAAAAAATAAAAATTAAGCATTGTAAATAAATTTGAGGAACTTTTATTTTTATATTTCATCTGGAAAATATTATGCATCGGAGGTCACCTTGTTATTTTTTGTTCAGCTCAGTTAACGAGCAACATTCGGTGACTGGACTAGGGGAAATTCTCGTATGTTTGGCAGGTTAAGCACTCGCTCCTAACTCCATCCAATTTGCTGTTTTTCACTATTTAAACAACTAATTTTGCGCAACTTTTGATAGAAACTTGCTTGCTCTCTTCTTATTGAGCTATTTATCACTCGATTTCAGATGAAAACGCTTTTAATTAGCTTTAATAGAATGTCAAAGTTCTGACCTGTCAACATTAGAGGCACGCTGGAATTAGATGCTGTTCCCCTACGTTCTCAGCCCAGTTACAGATAAACCTCTTTTTACGTGGTGGCGTTTTTTTTTTTTTTTTGAAATTAAATATGTCTTTATTGAATAATCTTATAATAATTACATTTCTTTTACATGCTAAGTGGTATGGCCTAATGCTCGTCATCTTTGTTGTATTTTTCGTTTTATTATTAACTGGTCACATTTATTTTATTTACTTCAAATAGTTTTACATTATTGCATTTAATCGAATACATTTGGGTAAAAAAGAAAAAAAATCACTTTTACGTGGTGGCGTTACGCTTTTTGTTTCGTAGATTTCTCTAAAACCATACAATATTTTTGCAAGCTTCAAAAAGCGTTTTGTAGATCTGAACAAAACCAAAAAAAAATGCTTTTTTTCATAAAATTATTTTTATTAGGTCCTTTTCGGTACTGGGACCTGGTTAGGACCGAGTCGGCTTTTGTAATTACATTTGACTTAATAATTACAGAGGATCTTGTGTGTAAATGTTAGTGGGAGGGGAACCGACATAAAAAATGCTTTTAAAACATTGCAAAAATGTTGCGTCGTTCCAGAGAAATCGACAAATTATAAAAACGTTACGCACCGCGTAAAAAGAGGTTTCACTGTACCGAACAACTACTGTACCATGGTGTCTTATCGGCAAAGTGTACGGATTTTTGCTCAGCAAGAGTTGGTAGCCTTAGCTATGCTCAACAATCAAAAATTAGACAACGAAAAAAAATTTTGTTTTTTGTGATTCGATTATCCGAAGTGAAATTTTTCTGAGACCTTCGGATAATCGAATCTTGACTGTATCAGAAAATCCCTTCTCAAGGTACAGAGTATTTTTCTGAAATACACGTAACAAACATATTAAAGTCACTCAAATTTGTTCGCCTTGGGCTTCAAGTTATAATAAAATGTCCCCTGAACTAATTCCTGTATAGACATTGTCCAAAAAAGCTTGTTATTGGGCATTGAAGGGCGGAGAACAAAAGGATATTTTAGTGACAAAAACGAGCCAAAAAAATGAAAATATCACGGAGAACATTTTGCTTTTTTAACATCCTATTTATGTCCAGGCAAAGCCAAGATATTTGCAAGTTATTGAACAAAAAGTGACGAATTTTCAAAATACTTAGTGTATTAGCGTTTTTAGCATAAAACATTGGCTACTTTTTTTACAAACGGAAAGGCATATATTTTGGATATACTTTAAATTTGATATTTGATATATTTGAGCAGTTCTCTACGGAATCGATATTTTTTTTTAATTTTAATTTTTGTATTTTTTAATTCAGCTGAAACTTTAATTATGCTTTCGGTATCCCAAAAGAAGCCATTTTGCATTATTAGTTTGTCCATATAATTTTCCATACAAATTTGGTCCATACAAAAATGATGCATGAATATTCAAAAATCCGTATCTTTTGAAGGCATTTTTGATCGATTTGGTGTCTTCGGCAAAGTTGTAAGTATGGATAAGGACTACACTGAAAAAAGTGATACACGGTAAAAAAAATTTTTGGTGATTATTAATTTCACTTTTTGTCACTAAAACTTGATTTGCAAAAAAAACATTTTTTATATTTTTTAAATTTTAGTATGTTTTAGGGGACATCAAATGTCAACTTTTCAAAAATTTCCAGGTTGTGCAAAAAAACTTTGAACGAGTTATAAGGTTTTGAATCAATACTGATTTTTTAAAAAAAATCGAAATATTTTAACTTCATTTTTCAATGTAAAACAAACTAAAACAAACATTCAATATTACGTCCTTTTGAAATGTTAATTTTGATTCATCAAATATTTTAATATTTTTTCGAAGAAATCAAAAAATTTCACGAATGTCTCATATTTTAACTTTGAAAATCGGACCATTAGTTGCTGAGATATCGACATTAGAAAATGGTGGGTTTTTTTGGGGTGAGACTTAGAAAACGTCAATTTTCCTGTTTTTGAATCTTTGCATGGCAATATCTCAGCAACTAAGAGTCGTACCAACAAAGTTCAAAAAAGCAAAATATAGAGAATTTCTTCTCAGCTCTTCAAAAATATATTTTTCAAAAGTTGGCAAACACGGGCGCTAATTGAAAAAAATAAATAACTACGACTATTTTCAATAAAGTTACCAAAAATTGCTATAACTTGAAAACGGTGCACTTTATCAAAATTTCACTGAAGTACTGAAGTAGATTGCAATCTCAATTTAACATCCAAAAATAAAGTTGAAAATTTTTTGCGACCAGTATTTCGATTTAAAAAAAAATCGGTATTGATTCAATAATTTATAACTCGGTCAAAGATTTTTTGCCCATTCAGGAAATTTCTGAAAAGTTGGCATATCAAAAAATAAAAAAATTGTGTTTTTTTGTAAATCAAGTTTTAGTGACAAAAAGGGAAATTAAAAATCACCAAAAAAATTTACCGTGTATAATTTTTTTTCAGTGTAGTCCTTATCCATACCTACAACTTTGCCGAAGACACCAAATCGATCAAAAAATACCTTCAAAAGATACAGATTTTTGAATTTTCATACATCATTTTTGTATGGACAGCTGCCAAATTTGTATGGAAAATTATATGGACAAACTAATGATGCGAAATGGCTTCTTTGGGCATACCGAAGGCACCAAAAAAGTTTCAGTCGGATTAAAAAATACAGAAAAAAATCGAATGACCGAAATCTCAGAAAATTGCTCACTTTTAAGGAGAAACCAACAATGCAAAATGACTTATTTGGTCTTAAGGAATCGATCGACAATTTTTTTTTTTTTTCAAAGCAGTAAATATAAAACTAAAAACATAAAAATAACAAAGCCCTAGAAATTATTGAACTAAATTGTGTAAATGTTCCTTGATTTAGCACGATCGAGATTTGGAATGATAGTGAACCATCACTGTGTCCTCCAAATTTTGCCAATCAATATGTGCATAAATTTTCGACGAACAAAAATCGAAAAACTTTTACCCGCGGCATGGATGCATAATTGAAACCGCGCCAATCACCGCGCAACTTTTCCCTCCCCACGTGATAAGTGAGTGGATGTCCAGCAGCACCAGCAGAGATTTAAAGCTTATCCATCACACAGGTCTATCAATCTGTCTCGGCTGGAATTGGATCGTGCAGGCCCAGGGGGCATTCTTCCGAAACGTCATGTTTCTTTTACCACCCCAAAATTAATTCAATTTGTTAATATTTATAGCTCAATTAACTCTTTTTGTGAAAACACTTCACACAAGTCACTTTCCTCCGAGAGGGTACTTTCCTGCAGGTCTGGTCCACACTTGGGACGTTGGGAAGGTGATGATGATGATGATGGTGATTGGATAGTTGGCAGCTGCTGCTTTTGGGGTGAGCTTTCGTTTGGTTATGATTTACTGTGATTAACCCGCGTGTGTACTTGCTCAGGTCATCGTAAATCATTAGATGGAGAAATTCTGTGTAACTCGGGTAAGAGGTCAAGGGGCTTTTATTTTTAAAGCTTTTAGGAAAGCTATAGAGACTCTATCTTTTTGCAGGACAAAGATGCTTGTACTTGGCATCGCACTGTCCACCACAATCGGCACAGGGCGATCCCTTCTTGTAGATTGGTTGCTCCATCCAGGTCCAGGACGAATAGTTACAGGTGATCAGCAGGGTGTCCCCGCCGCTGTAATCGTACTCGGAAATGGCACAGCCCACGTGCGTCTGATAGTCCAACGCCATGGCGGTAAAATGTAGTACACTTTTAATAAATTTAGAGTTATACATTTTGAAAAAAAATGTGAAAAAAAACTTCTTTACCCCGAGCTCGATCCTACATATTTGTCCACCTCGTGGTGCTGAAAATCCTGATGTTCGTTCCACCACGCAAAAACGGCTTCCCGGATAATCTTCTTCTTATCCGGACGCTTCTCACTCCACGAATCGTACGCAATATTTTGACCGGCCGCTTTAAACTTGACTGCAACGATAGAATTCATCTAAATAACCCAAAATTCCGTTTCCAAATTACCCCACCGCTCACCTGTCCTCCGGCATTGGTCATGCTCCATTTCGCATTGTTTTACGTTATGCTCGGCCAAGGCAGCCAACTCATCGTCCCATTGCTGCTCGAAGAGCCCACGTGGAGTTACGTAAATTTAGTGAAACCTTCTAAATTTAAAATTTGAGCGACGATCAAACCTACCAAAACCGACATATTCTGGGCACTTGGAAAAACGCCATTCCTCGATTGCATGGTTCCTCCCGCCAGCAGATCCCGGTACATGTTGTGCTTGCAGAGCAGGTACTTCTTCAAACCGGGTGTGATGCGCATCAGCTTGGGGTCCTTGTTGTGACAGTTGGGATATTGGGAGAACTGAGAAAAGATTGACGTCTTGTAACGCGAAATTCAGACAGAAAAGTCACAACTCACACTCTTCGGATTGCATCCAATGTGTTCCTTGTTTTCACAGATCTTCTGGAACTCATCAGAACAGTAATCCGCTCCATGAGCGATGGAGCAGAAAACTACCAGCACTAGAGTTGCAAACAAATGGCTGATTTCCATATTGATCAATGCTGACTCTTAAACTAACCAAGAAGGGGTAGCTGCCAGAGGTTTTATATTCAGATACTTCATATTTCATGTTTGACAATGTTTGAAAAATCTGTGCAAACTTGCACTTATCACGTATGATGCAGAAACATGTCACATCAGCTGGTTCCTGTGGCAGTGATTAAATATGAACAGTCACACATTGTCATGTGTCTTGACAGTTTCTTAAACAGCAATTCTCCACGAAAACAGCATGAAAAAAACAAAAGCAACAACCAAACATTTGAAAAAGTCGTAATAAAACTTTAAGAGTAGTTCTCTCAGATTTCGGTAATTCGATTTTTTTTTTTTTTGTATTTTTTAATCCGACTGAAACTTTTTTGGTGCCTTCAGTATGCCCAAAGAAACCATTTTGCATCATTAGTTTGTCCATATAATTTTCCATACAAATTTGGCAAAAATTCCATACAAAAATTATATGTGAAAATTCAAAAATCTGTATCTTGTGAAGGAATTTTTTGATCGATTTGGTGTCTTCGGCAAAGTTGTAGGTATGGATACGGACTACACTAAAAAAAATGATACACGGTAAAACAAATTTTTGGTGATTTTTTATTTAACTTTTTAACACTAAAACTTGATTTGCTAAAAAATGCTATTTTTATTTTTTTTTTCATTTTTTGATATAATTTAAAGGATATCAAATGCCAACTTTTCAGAAATTTCCAGAATGGGCAAAAAATCTTTGACCGAGTTATGATTTTTTGAATAAATACATTTTTTTTTATAAAAATCGAAATACTGGTCGCAAAAAATTTTCAATTTCATTTTTCGATGTAAAATCAAATTTGCAATCAAAAAGTACTTTAGTGTAATTTTGATAAAGTGCACCGTTTTCAAGTTAAGGCCATTTTAAGGTAACTTTTTTGAAAATATTCGCAGTTTTTCATTTTTATTAAATTAGTGCACATGTTAGCCCACTATTGAAAAATATTTTTGAAGAGTTGAGATAATTCTGCTAACATTTTAAAAGGGCGTAATATTGAATATTTGGCCCTTTTGAAATGTTAGTCTTGATTTTAAAATTTTGAAAACATTGTTTTCGAAAAGATCGGGAAATTTCACGAATGTTTCATATTTTAACATTGTAAATCGGACCATTAGTTGCCGAGATATCAACGTTAGAAAATTGTGGGTTGTTTGGGTGAGACTTGGAGACATCTCAGCAATTAAGGGTCGTATCAGCAAAGTTCAAAAAAGCATAGAGAATTTTCTCAGCTTTTCAAAAATATTTTTTTCAAAAGTGGGCAAACATGTGCACTAATTAAAAAAATGAAAAACTGCGACTATTTTCAAAAAAAGTTACCTAAAAGTTTCCTTCACTTGAAAACGGTGTACTTTATCAAAATTTCACTAAAGTACTTTTTGATTGAAAATTTGATTTTACATCGAAAAATGAAGTTGAAAAATTGTTGCGACCAATATTTCGATTTTTTGAAAAATCAATATTGATTCAAAAATTTTTAACTCGGTCAAAGATTTTTTTGCACAACCTGGAAATTTCTGAAAAGTTTGAATTGGATGTCCTCTAAAACATATCAAAAAATGAAAAAAAATCAAAATAGTGTTTTTTGCAAATCAAGTTTTAGTGACAAAAAGTTAAATAAAAAATCACCAAATTTTGTTTACCGTGTATCATTTTTTTCAGTGTAGTCCGTATCCATACCTACAACTTTGCCGAAGACACCAAATCGATCAAAAAATTCCTTCAAAAGATACAGAGTTTTGAATTTTCACATATCATTTTTGTATGGACAGCTGCCGAATTTGTATGTAAAATTATATGGACAAACTAATGATGCAAAATGGCTTCTTTGGGCATACCGAAGACACCAAAAAAGTTTCAGTCGGATTAAAAAATACAAAAAAAATCTAATGACCGAAATCCTAGAGAACTGCTCTATAGTTGCTATTCTAAACAATTTTGTTGCAAAATATTAATCAAAACCAGGATCAGAACAATTTTTGATAAATTTCAATTTTCCCGGGAATTCACGGGATTTCCCGGGAAATTTGTTGAAAATTTTCCGTTTTCCGGGAATTTTGTAACCCCGGGAAATTGGACGCTCTAGTGAAATGAGATTCGTTCTCAGAATCCTCTCTGCGGTAAACACAACTCAGTAGGGCTGGCCGCTTTAATATTTGTAATACATTTTCGGGTGTTCTCTGATTTACTGCAATTATTAATAATGTCAAGAAACGTGCTTGGGGCGTAATCTAACCACAAGACTGACCACCATGCTTTCATCGGACTGGCTGCGTTTGTGTTTGATTAGATTAGATTAGATTAGATTAGATTAGATTAGATTAGATTAGATTAGATTAGATTAGATTATGTTAGATTAGATTAGATTAGATTAGATTAGATTAGATTAGATTAGATTAGATTAGATTAGATTAGATTAGATTAGATTAGATTAGATTAGATCAGATTAGATTAGATTAGATTAGATTAGATTAGATTAGATTAGATTAGATTAGATTAGATTAGATTAGATTAGATTAGATTAGATTAGATTAGATTAGATTAGATTAGATTAGATTAGATTAGATTAGATTAGATTAGATTAGATTAGATTAGATTAGATTAGATTAGATTAGATTATGAATGCCCATGTCTAAATTATTTTTCGAAATTATCAGGAAATTTGCTATGAATTTGTCTAAAATTTTGCATACCTCAAATTCAGAGGGTAAAACTTAAAATACATTTCCTTGCATTGCTCTTGATTTCTGTATACATGTTTGGGCTATTTTTTACATGTTAAAAGCATGACTAAATTACTTATTAATATTTCTAGAAATGTAATTCTTGTGCTGTTATTGAGTACGCAGCATAAAAATGGTATTTTTGCATCTGGGAATGGTGACTGTTTTTTTTTTTCTAAACAATCATTGTTTTTGTGGGCTCCAAATTTGTCTCGTATTGAAATATTTCGAATCTTTTTATTTTTTTGTTTGTTTTTTTAAGCCCCTTACTTAAACCGAAGGCGAGGAGAGCCGAAGAGGTTTCTTTCTGAAGAAATGTACACAAGGGTAGTTCAAGTACAATCTTGTTATGCTCATGAAATTTTTTCTGATATTTTTCTCTATTATTTAACCCTATACAACAAAATCCCGCCTCTAGACGGGCTTCAATCTAAAAATTCGCCAAAAAATCCATGTTCAACCAAGTTTTGATCTTCAAAAAGCATTGGAAAGAAGAACTCTTAGAATTTTAGAAAATTTTAGGGTTGGAAGTTTGATTTGCGACTTTGCCAATGTTTTCAAAATGTGATTTTTTAAAGATGTCAACTTTGGCTGTGTTTTTTATTAACATTTTTTCCTTTATTTTAAATCAGCGATTCTCAACCTTCTTCTAGGCTGGTACCCCATGCCATGTAAATCAAGTAGGCCCGGTACCCCCGTTGAGAATCGCTGTTTTAAATGAAAGGAAGTATGCAGTAATTTTTTTAGTGTCCCAGACTATGCCTCTAAGCAAATACTGAAAATAAAATAAGAAAAACATAAAACAAGAGAAGTAAAGTTTTTCGTAGAACAAAAGTTGTTCAAAATGACCTCCTAAACACGGGAAAAATTGTCGATAAAAACATTTGGGCAGTAGAGGGTTAAACAACAAAAAATGAACATCTCAATAATAAAAATCATAAATTTTGTTATTGATTTGTTATTTTCCGGTTCGGTTAGGCTAAATACACACTTTCGACTTGATCTGAACACTTGTTTATGGTTGTAATGGAAAAAAATGTCAGAATGTATGGAAAAAGCAACTATTCTAGTTATGGCCTCTGATATCAATTGATTCTACTTCAATCCCATTGCACAGTGGTCCGAAACCGAAATCTAGCGTGACAAAATTGATAGCGGCCACACGTTAAGATTTAGAGCTTTGGTGTTTTCGGGAAAAATGATCAGGGTCAATTCGGGCATCTTTTTGTATGGTGGACATTAGGGTGGTCTAAATTTTAGGGTGGTTCAGAATTTTTATTTTGGCGGGATGACGAGATAGCGCTTTGGTGTCTTGAGAAAAGTTGTAGGGAACACTATTTTGAGCAACTTTGCTGAAGAGCGCAAAGCTTTATCTTCAAACGGGAAGTTTCTAAAGCCATTTTTGTAATTTAGGTTGAAGTGTTTATGAAAAAATGAGTTTTTTGAATTTATCAACTTGTATCGTAGCGAGTTGGTATCTTCTAGATATTTGGCAAAAAACGATTTAAAAATGCTCATTTTCAAATTGAGATTGAATAAGTTAAACAAATGTATTCTAGAATGTGTACTTTCAGATGCTTCTAAGAGCGAGGTCAAACTCCACCACCTTTTCGAGTAATTCACATTTCAAAATGGCGTCTTTTTCGTCGTATTTTGGCTATAACTTTCGTTTAAAAGGTCCGATTTTTGCTCTCTTGGAAGATAAATGTGTGTTTTGATAAGCTCTACAAATGTCTAGAAGACACCAGCTCGATACGACACAAGCCTGAGTTGATAAATTCAAAAAACCTATTTTTTTATAAACACTTCAACCTAAATTACAAAAATGGCTCTAGAAACTTCCCGTTTGAAGATAGAGCTTTGTGCTCTTCAGCAAAGTTGCTCAGAATGGTGTTCCCTACAACTTTTCTGAACCCGTCAAAATAAAAATTCTGAACCACCCTAAAATTTGGAACACCCTAATTTTCACCATACCAAAAGATGCCTCAATTGACCCTGCTCATTTGTCCCGAAAACACCAAAGCTCTAAATCTTAATATGTGGCCGCTATCAATTTTGTCACGCTAGATTTCGGTTTCGGACCACTGTGCATTGGATTTGAAATATTTTTAGAAAAAGGTTATTTCTTCCCCAACCCTATTTTTTGTGGCGTTTTTTGTCTTAATAAAATTGAAAAAATATTAAAATTGTATTAAAAGTTCTCATGGATAAAAATGCATTGAATAAATTTCCGTCATTTTAACTATCGATTTGAGAAGATTTGAACAAACGTTAACTAAACTTTCCATGATATCTTTATTTCCAAAGCAAACAATAACATACATGTTTCGTTTCGACAAGTAAAATCTCGCACTGAAAGCACATTTCGATTCCAACACAGTTTCAAACAGTCGCCGCAAGCAAACATCCTGTTTGCTGCCAAATTGAAGAAGCTGCCGTTCGCGAAACCACGTTTTCGCAGCCTCCAATTGCACGCACGAAAATGATGGCTTTGCCTAGCCACCACCATCTTCACGCTCTACTTCCGTCTTTATCTTTCTCTCTCGCGATCCATACTTTGGCTCTGTCCGTTCAGTTTGATAAGAAACTGGCGAATTTCTTCCAACCAATCATTGTACCCATTAGCCGCGGTCGTACAACATTTCTCTCACCTGCACAAAACCGTTGATTGGAGTGGTTTTGGTAAAAAAAAAATTTTTGATTTAAAATAGATTCATTTTTTTAGGACTGATTTGAAACAAAACAGAAAATTTGTTCTAACTCACACAATTTCACGGTACAAACTGGTGGTCATATTTTATCTGCATAAAACACCCCGCCCCACGCCGGTGGTAAAATTCGAACCCATTGCACCGTAACGTACACACACACATTCAACTGGTCAGGTGAAAATTGTGAAAACTTTAGACGCGTTGGCGGCGTCGGTGGCGGAAAAAGTGAATTTCGAAATCGAAATCGAAATCGACTTTTCATCGTTAATCCAACATGACGACGACAGCGCGCGATCGTTGCTGGTTGGATGAGCGTTAGAAGAAGATGAAGAAGCTCAAGAAGAAGAAGAAGGAATGTGATGCGTGATCAAATTCACGTTTTGCTGGGTAGACGAATAAATTTTCGAAATTTCTCTAGTGATTTATTTGCTGCAAATAAAACCACCAGAGTTGATATGTGATTGCTTAAACTAAGTATAAGAATATCTAATTACAGGGTTGCCAGATTACCAAATTTCAATATTTTTGTATGTTCCTTCAAAATACTTATCAACTTTATTCAGAAAACGGATTTTTTCTTAAAAGTGCCGATCAGCTTTCCTTGAATAGTTCTATAATTTTTACCTAAGATCCTGTATATTGTGACAGTGTTGCCAGATAACAAAACTGTATTTATTCAGCAACATCTCTCGTTCACGTGTAAAACGATATAAAGAAAAATTGTCCTGGAAACAGTTTCATTGAAATTCACAAAATCGTTAAACATCATGGCAGTGTTGCCAGATCATCAATATCAGTAAAGTTGTTTACTTAACGAGGTACAGAAAGGTAAAGCTGGTCATCAGCTTTCACGAAGACTTGACATATTTATCCAAATTTGTAAGGTTCTTCCTGGACAAGTTGTTCAAAGTTAAGTTGAGTGCACATAATATTAGTCAGTGTTGCCAGATCTTCAAATTTTTTGACTTAATATTTTTTATTAACTTACATAAAATGCATAACATGATACGTTATTTTCAGTAACAAAGATTTTCGTAACTTATTCAAAATCGTATTTAAACCAACCAATTTCCAGTAATAACAAACTTGAAAAAATTATTCCTAAGACCAATTGCAATCTCAACTAAAAGACTGACATAACTGCAATAAACCCCCAAATTCAAAAAAAAAATCAAGCCTGTCATTACCGCCAAGCCGCTCCTGAACCACTTATCAGCAGTTATCGACCACTCTGCGAGACAGTAGGTCTATTCCCGTACTGCAGAATTCTGCAATTCTGCACAAAAACGGCAGCAGAGCGTTCCCGTACTTTTCTGCAACAAAAGTAACTTTTCTCTCAGGTAGAACTTCTGCAGTGAGAGAGGTAGAAGTTGCAGCGAAACCGTTCCCGTACTTTTCTGCAAGCTCTCTTTTCTCTTTCTTGTTGAAAAGTTACTGCAATTTGGTGTGATGGATGTTGAGTACACGCTTAAATAAAATTTGCAAGTTGGGTGAAATCAAGCATTTTATTATTAGTTGTAATAATAAATGATTTTGGGGTAGTTTTTTTATGTCTGGTTTTATTGAAAACGATTTTTTTATGTTTACGATTTCAGGCTTAGTTCATTCAACGGCTAGTACTTCAACAAAACAAAATACACTATAAAAAACAAATTGTTTTAAAATCTTTTATAATACACATTTCTTTTGAGTATAATAATTTCAAATAAATATTTGTTCAGGAATAACTTTTGATCTTAAATTGATTTTGAATTTAGTATATATTTAGTAGTGTTAAAATAATAGGTAAATTTAATTGGCAAATAATAAATTGTACCTTTAACGGTGCTACCAATTTGTATTCTTATATGAACAAAAAAAAAAAGATGTAATTTTGTCAAAACTAAAATTCTGAAACTCTGAAATTCTTGAATTCCTATTCCTATTGAATTCCTGAGTTTCTCAAATTCTTCGCAATCTTGAATCATAAAAAACACACATTTTTTGGAGTCATATTTTAGGTTAGAAACTTAAATTTAGAGGATCTAGGGATTGGAAATTTGGACTGTATCTATTTTATTTATGTTTGAGTTTTAAAATTTTTGGTTAACAGAATTTTTTAGTTTTACTTATTTTTGAAATTATAATTTCTTTAATTTTCAGTCTTATTATTTTTAACTGTTGCTTTTGAATTTTTGGTGTTCTGAACTCATAAATATTCAAACTTTTGTTTTTTTTTATTTAAATTTTTTTTTCAACCTTTATTTTTTAATTTTCAAAATTAAGATTCTTTTGAAATTTTAAACATTTTAAAATATTTAGTTACAATTATTTAAATTTTTAAGCTTTGAATTTGTGATTTATTACTCTTTTTATATTTTTCTGATATAATTATTTGCATTTTTAATTTTCTCAAATATCTGATTAATGTTTTTTGAAAGTTTCTCAATTTGAAAATATTAGTCTTTTTTATATTTTTAATTATGGATTTCTTAATTTAAGTTTTTAATTTTTTTAAGTTTTTGATTCATTTTTCAAATTTGTAAATTTTGCTGCGTCACCGTTGTTCTTTCATGTGACATCTAGTCATAATTTATTTATGTTATTATGAATAATCTTTCAAACATTCTGCAATTAAAACATGTGTTTTTGGTCCCTTCTATATAAAACCTATGTTTGTCTTTTTTAATCATATTTATTAAACGTACCTGCCACTCTAATTTGTAAAATTGTTTACCTAATGTACAAAATTTGAGTTGTTTCTAATATTAATTTCTACCTAAGCATAATTAATTTCTAGTTACTTAATAAATAATACATCCTTGATTTTTCAAATAAAACGTTACTTTTTTTGTGAACCATTTTTTTTAATATGTTGAAATAATTAAAAAAAACTTTAATACCCAATTTGAGTAAATCCACTCAACTGTGTACAATATTGCAGAAAAAGTACTGGAACGCGCTACCCAGGCAAAAGTTTTGCAGTTTCTCTCCTTGCAGAACTTCTGCAAAAGAGAGAGATGAAGAGAGCGAACTGAAACGTACGGGAACGTGCTGCAAAAAAGTGACTTATGCTGGCTGCAGAATTCTGCAGAAGCTGCAGAAATTTTGCAATTCTGCAAGTACGGGAATAGACCTAGTGATCAAACGTCTTAATGGCCCGCCGGCCTTAAGACCCCATAAGACAAAAAAAAATTACACTCAAAGAGAAAGATATAACCATTTCTCAAAAGGTGTTAATTGCTATTTTCCTATAGCAAGCCACGCCGGATCACGTGGATGCTGCGGCGGCTGGTGCTGACGTACACGAATTTTGCGTCCCCCACCTTTCTTCCGTTTTCCGGATTAAGGTGAACGCAGGTGGCGGAGAAAATTTCCCGAAAATTGTGATGTTAAACCTGTTAGAGGCCTCGATACAAGTGTTTCTCTGGGTGATGCATCATAACGGGTAGCCATTTTGAAGAGGGGTGAGGGGGGTGGGGATGGTCAAATTATCCTCTGCCCAAATTGGCGGGCGTTATGCGAAATAAGTAGGTGGGCGAACCGTGCCGTACGCGAACGCTTTAATTTTCCAACGCGCTGTAGACTCTTTTTTTTTTTTGTTTGGTTGGAGTTGCACCTTACTCTTCAAAGACGATGGATGGTGAAGTTAGGGATGTTCAGATCGAAGTAAATGTTATTAAAATCAAGCTATTTGTTGCTCTGATTCCGATTCTGGGTCTAGCGCTAACTCTGACACTCACTACTGCCTACTGACTACTGCCTACTGCCTACTGCCTACTGACCACTGACTACTGCCTACTGCCTACTGCCTTCTCTGCCCCTGATCGCATAAATTTCTCATACGTATTTTCATCGTTTTTGAGTTATTGATGCAGTTTGGTTCAAAATCGTGAGCTCTTTCAAAAGAGCCTACAACCAGTACTTTGTTTAAGAAATCTGAAGGAAATCTATTTTTTCGCGAAAACTTAACACGTAGCCTTATGTGTGGGATAAACTTCAAATGCGCTTTTCCCAGCTTGCTGTTTTTTATATGGGACATTTATGCGAACATGGGCAGTACTGTCTACTGCCTACTGTCTACTGCCTACTGCCTACTGACTACCGACTACCGACTACTGCCTACTGACTACCGACTACCGACTACCGACTACCGACTACCGACTACTGACACACACTGAATCTGACGCTCTGACGCTCTGACTCTCTGACGCTCTGACGCTCTGACGCTCTGACGCTCTGACGCTCTGACGCTCTGACGCTCTGACGCTCTGACGCTCTGACGCTCTGACGCTCTGACGCTCTGACGCTCTGACGCTCTGACGCTCTGACGCTCTGACGCTCTGACGCTCTGACGCTCTGACGCTCTGACGCTCTGACGCTCTGACGCTCTGACGCTCTGACGCTCTGACGCTCTGACGCTCTGACGCTCTGACGCTCTGACGCTCTGACGCTCTGACGCTCTGACGCTCTGACGCTCTGACGCTCTGACGCTCTGACGCTCTGACGCTCTGACGCTCTGACGCTCTGACGCTCTGACGCTCTGATTTTGATTTTGATTTTGATTTTGATTTTGATTTTGATTTTGATTTTGATTTTGATTTTGATTTTGATTTTGATTTTGATTTTGATTTTGATTTTGATTTTGATTTTGATTTTGATTTTGATTTTGATTTTGATTTTGATTTTGATTTTGATTTTGATTTTGATTTTGATTTTGATTTTGATTTTGATTTTGATTTTGATTTTGATTTTGATTTTGATTTTGATTTTGATTTTGATTTTGATTTTGATTTTGATTTTGATTTTGATTTTGATTTTGATTTTGATTTTGATTTTGATTTTGATTTTGATTTTGATTTTGATTTTGATTTTGATTTTGATTTTGATTTTGATTTTGATTTTGATTTTGATTTTGATTTTGATTTTGATTTTGATTTTGATTTTGATTTTGATTTTGATTTTGATTTTGATTTTGATTTTGATTTTGATTTTGATTTTGATTTTGATTATGATTTTGATTTTGATTTTGATTTTGATTATGATTTTGATTTTGATTTTGATTTTGATTTTGATTTTGATTTTGATTTTGATTTTGATTTTGATTTTGATTTTGATTTTGATTTTGATTTTGATTTTGATTTTGATTTTGATTTTGATTTTGATTTTGATTTTGATTTTGATTTTGATTTTGATTTTGATTTTGATTTTGATTTTGATTTTGATTTTGATTTTGATTTTGATTTTGATTTTGATTTTGATTTTGATTTTGATTTTGATTTTGATTTTGATTTTGATTTTGATTTTGATTTTGAGAAATTTCTTCGCAATAAATAAATTTCAATACCTCTCGAACATCCCTAAATTTCTTCGCAATTTCCTCCCCTTCATATACTCTTTTAACTCAATAAAAGCGATGAATCCGCGCAGTTCCTCTGCGGAAGCAAGGCCGAGATTTTTCTCCGAAGATCTTTTTTTTCGCCTGGTGGGGGTGGAACCTGTTCGCTTCCCAAATCTGGGAAAGCAGCAGAGTGGATTAAAGTGAGCCCCCTTCTTTCTCTCGCGCGATACGATTGATTATCGAATTTGGAGGTTTTGTTTTCTGGATCAGAACTCTTCGCCCGCGGCACGAATCCGGGGGCCAATTACGTACTTTTCTTTGGGAATGCTCTGATAATGGCGATGATCTCGTCTAAACTGGGTCAACTGAAAAATTCAGGTGTTTAATGAGGGTTGCGGCGGTGCGATACGAGATGATTGCGGCAATGTGCTCCTTTATTTTTTGCACCTGCCCAAAAGAGTGCTCCTCCCCAGGGGGGAAGCGCACCTAATGGCATGATGGATCGACAAGGGGGTCATTCGGGACGCGTGTATCGGAAAATAATGGGAGATAATCATTTTTTTGGGTGATGGTATTTAGAAGCGTTTTTTTTTTCTTATCCGAAGATAACACGCGCTTTTCAGGGGGTTAAGAAAGTAGGACGAATTTATTGTTCTTCTTTTATCTGGCGTTTGTCTACATTTTGGACGATTACTTGCTTTTAGATGAACTGATCTAATTATTTGGCGAAATTGAAGATGATTTCAAATCGAACATTATTATTTTTTAATTAGAGTTAGTTTTAGCGTTAGCAGCATTAGATTGGTTATATAATGTCAAACTCAACTTTAAATCATCCAAAGAGCACACATTAAAAAAACAAATCTCCACACAAAATTGTAACTCATCATTTTTCAAATAAAATTGCGATCGTGCGACGATTATGCATCAAACGAGAGCTGGCGATGATGATTGTGACGCGATCGGTTGCGTTTTTTTCGATTTTCGTCTCGTCTCACAGACTTTAAATCGAAAGGATAATTTGCTTTGCGCGATCAATCATCTGTCATTTCGGTTGCTGTTTGGGTAGTTTGTTTGATCGATTATTATTGTTTAAACAACATCCGAAATCACGCGCGTGTGAATGTCTGTGAATCGGATGGGAAATTCGACAGCTCGACTGATTATGATGATGATTCGCGATCGATCTCTAAATTATCGGGTACGGTGGCTGAAGAAAAACTATCCATTCGAAACCAACTGTTGAATCCAAAAAACATTCAAGTTTTCAGAGACGCGTTTGAGCTTAAATAAACACACGTGGTAGGAATGTATGTGAATGTATTTCAAGAAAGTCATGCTCTACCCATTTTTTCGCTTCAAAAATTAGGCCGTTGCAAATATTTTTCAAAGTTTACTTTGATACAAACCAAGGAAAATTGTTGAATCTGAGCCTAATTTTTTTAGAATTGAATGTTTTTATAAGGAGCAAATTACTCTACTGAAAACTTACCTTGATTTATTTTAAAACTCTGCTCTGGTTTACAATTTGTTTCTGTGTGTTTTTTCAGACAACTTGAGTGAATTAAAAACTATTCTCCTTATGCATATTGTAGGATTGATTAAACTCTAAATATTTCAGCTTATTTCAGAATTTAAAATTATGAGGGTGAATGACAACAGTACAAACAGTTAGTATTTTTCCCGAATTCCGAGGTATTCACAATCAGTACACCTTTTTCCTTTGAATGACAAAATGTGTACGGTCCTACAGTACGGTGGCCACTTTAATCCGATTTTCGAATTCCCTATTTTTATTTTAACCTAAAATAATTGGCACCGTAAAAGATATTGCAAATCGAAAACTGTCAATAAAAAAGTCAAAATGTCGAAAAATTACAAAAAAAAAAAATCAACATACAGCAAAACTAGAAACTTAACAACAATTTAAAAAAATATGAAAAATGCATAATTTAATTTAATGACGAAAATTAAAGCAATCTGTATATATTTTTTAAGCATTAAAAGCTTTACAATACATCAAAATTCAAATTTATTTTTAAACATTGCCAAAATTCATTCGACATCATTTTTAAATCAAATATTTTTTTCTAATTAACAAGCATCACAGAAACAGCTTTTATTCTTTCAAAAACATGCTGGAATATATAAGCATTCGTGAAAAATATTTTTTTTCAATATTGTAAGTTTTGAATATTAAATTTATTAATCAATGTCGATTTATTTATTTTTTCAATATTTTTTAAGTGCAACATCCCATTTAATAAGAATTCATAATTTTTCTTATGCAATGCGAAAATTAAAAAAAAAATGGATATTATTGTTCTGTATTTTGTAAATTTCGCAATTTTATGTATTTTTTTCATAAAGTTAAAACAGTTTTATTCCATTTAGTGTTTTTGATAAATTAAATTCAAGCTTCAATCATTTTCCGTACATGCTCATGGAAGAAAAATACGGGAATAAAAAATAAGAACAATATTTGCAATGGCTTGTTACAGAACAAATTTTAGAGTCGTAGATGGAGTCATCCACTATTGGGGCAATGATTGTCAATGATGTCCAGAAATAGTAAATTGAAATGAAAAATGTATCACTATATACATGAGCAATTCTCTAAGAAATCGGTATTTTTTCTTCAATTTTATTATTTGTTTTTTTTATCCGACTGAAACTTTTTTGGTGCCTTCGGTATGCCCAAAGAAGCCATTTTGCATCATTAGTTTGTCCATATAATTTTCCATACAAATTTGGCAGCTGTCCATGCAAAAATGATGTATGAAAATTCAAAAATCTGTATCTTTTGAAGGAATTTTTGATCAATTTGGTGTCTTCGGCAAAGTTGTAGGTATGGATACGGACTACACTGGAAAAAAAATGATACAGGGTAAAAAAAATTTGGTGATTTTTTTATTTAACTTTTTATCACTAAAATTTGATTTGCAAAAAAACACTGTTTTTTAAAATATGTTTTAAAGGAAATAAAATGCCAACTTTTCAGAAATTTCCCGGTTGTTATGAATTTTTTAATCAATACTGTTTTTTTCAAAAAATCGAAATTTTGGTCGCAAAAATGTTTTAATTTCATTTTTCAATTTAAAATTGAATTTGCAATCAAAAAGTACTTAAGTGAAATTTTTATAAAGTGCACCGTTTTCAAGTTAAAGCCATTTTTATGTATTATTTTTTTTTCAAAATAGTCGCAGTTTTTCATTTTTTAAAATTAGTGCACATGTTTCCCACCTTTGAAAAAAATATTTTTGAAAAGCTGAGAAAGTTCTCTACATTTTGCTTCTTCGGACTTTGTTGATACGACCTTAAGTTGCTGAGATATTGCAATGCAAAGGTTTAATAACAGAAAAATTGATGTTTTCTGAGTCTCACCCAAACAGCCCACCATTTTTCAATGTCGATATCTCAGCAACTAATGGTCCGATTTTCAATGTTAAAATATGAAACATTTGTGAAATTTTCCGATATCTTCGAAATCAATAATTTCAAAATTTTCAAATCAAGACTAACATTTCAAAAAGGCCAAACATTCAATATTACGCTCTTTTAAAATGTTAGTCTTGATTTGAAAATTTTGAAAATATTTTTTTCGAAAAGATCAGAAAATTTCACAACTGTTTTATATTTTAACATTGAAAATCGGACCATTAGTTGCTGAGATATCGACATTGAAAAATGGTGAAGAAGAAGAAGAAAAAAAGAGAGAAAACTCTCAGTTTTTCAAAAATATTTTTTTCAAGAGTGGGCAAACATGTGCGCAAATTTAAAAAAATTAAAAACTGCGACTATTTTGAAAAAAGTTACATAAAAATGGCTATAACTTGAAAACGGTGCACTTTATCAAATTTCACTAAAGTACTTTTTGATTGCAAATTCAATTTTAAATTGAAAAATGAAGTTGAAACATTTTTGCGACCAAAATTTAGATTTTTTGAAAAAACAGTATTGATTAAAAAATTCATAACTCGGTCAATGATTTTTTGCACAACCTGGAAATTTCTGAAAAGTTGGCATTTATTTCCTCTAACACATATCAAAAAATAAAAAAAAATTAAAAATAGTGTTTTTTGCAAATCAAATTTTAGTGATAAAAAGTTAAATAAAAAATTCACCAAATTTTTTTTACCGTGTATTATTTTTTTCCAGTGTAGTCCGTATCCATACCTACAACTTTGCCGAAGACACCAAATCGATCAAAAAATTTCTTCAAAAGATACAGATTTTTGAATTTTCATACATCATTTTTGTATGGCCAGCTGCCAAATTTGTATGGAAAATTATATGGACAAACTAATGATGTAAAATGGCTTCTTTGGGCATACCGAAGGCACCAAAAAAGTTTCAGCCGGATTAAAAAATACAAAAAAAATCGAATGACCGAAATCCTAGAGAACTGCTCATATGTAAAATGCTTCTACTGAATCAAGATTTCAATGTTTTTCCAAACAAAGATGGCCGATCTGGGAATGATGCCTTTCAGAGCCTTAAATATAACCTATTTTGCGGCCGAACTCCAGTTGGAATCGTTTTTCAAACTTCAGACTGATAATAATCGTTGAATTTAGGCTTTAATTTGCAATAGCTTGGTTGTTATTCATAGTTTACTGTTACCATTTTATTTTATAAAGCTTAGTCAAACATAAATAAAAAAAATGTTTCATGAAAACGTAATTAAATTACTCAGCTAGCATTTTCATTCTAAAGAAAAAACTGGAATTTTCATAACATGTTAATTGCAATTTATATATTCATAAAACGTTTAGAAAAAAAAACACACACACACAAATTCCCGACTTTTCCGATTTTTTGCGGATTTTGGCGAAACATTGTGATTCATTGGGAAGATTTTTGAGTTAACTATAAAAAAACCACGATGACTCCCTTCCCTCGTGAACAACTGTCCATATAAAAAAATCTTTGTTTTGTATAGAGCGTGGACAATCGCAATCTATTTTTTTTTTAGAATGTTGAAGTTAGGGGGAGAAGACAAGTTTTTCAATTTCTTATTTAAATCCTACACCAAAAAAATTTATCATTAAAAGCAAAAGTGTTCAGCTGAGCGAACAAACAAACCCGTGATTTCAGTTTTGCCCTCCAAGCAGGTTAATCACACACCTTGACGACACTTGATGATCCTCATTTTCGCACGCAAACATCTCATTATTCATCTTGAAAATTGTTTGTTTGTTCGGTGGCACAAAACAATGCAACGAATGTGTCACCAACACGACGGCGCCATTAAGTGGTTCCATCCAGATGGTCCCGTTCCGTCCGGATGGCACCAAAAACTTCGCAGGAAAAAACGCCCCTTTCTGGTACGCTAACGGGCTGGAATTCCAAACACAACACCGCACCAAATGTGGCCATGTGGCTCATTAAAGGCGCCCATTGTTTTCCCACACCAAACCAACTTTAATAACCCTCGAGGGGGTCCTTCATGGAGATTGATTTCATTGGCTCCTAATCCGGGGTTCGATTCCGATCGAGATTCCCTTTTGGTCCCCCCCGAGAGGAACCTGTGGTGGCCTCTTTCAATTCTGAAGGCCCCTCTCTCTCAACAGATAACACCCGAGAGCAAACAAGTACCGCAAGAATCAAAATGATTACGCCAGTGGCCTCCATCGGATTGGGTCGGACCACCGCGCCGGACGGATCAATTGGCCACAGAAGCCCCAGAAAGCTCGAGTTGATCCAGAGAGAGAGACAGGAGGTGGTGATGAAGTATCACAAACAATGCAATGAAAGACCTGTTGCTCTGTGTGCGAGAAAAAGAAACGTTTGATAATAATAACAGTATTCAACCAGCAGCAGCAGCAATGGCTTCTGATAGTGGCGAGCAGCAATCTAGGCGTCATGTGAAGAACTGACGAGCATAGAAAGTTCCAAAACAGATATTAATGGCAAATCAATCAATCAGCTTGAGGATCTGTGTTGAGAATCAATATATTCAACGAATATATTTAACTACACCAGCGATTCTCAACCTTCTTCTAGGCCGGTACCCCCTGCCATGTAAATCAAGTAGGCCCGGTACCCCCGTTGAGAATCGCTGAACTACACGAAAAAAAACGATGATAAAATCCTATTGTCACCTTTGTAGCTGAATTTAGAGTTTCCATCTTAAAGAAAAACTAGTCTTATCGCGATTAGTGCGCTGACCACGGAGACGCGCCGGCTTGTTTTTGCATGCTCATTTTCATTTCTTTTGTGTCGCTGTTTGTGTGATTGGGTGCGTGGTTATTATATATAGGTGAAGGGATTTTATTAAATGATCATTATATTGCATTATTATATTTAATTGATTATATAACCACACTATATTTTACACTTAACACATTATACAAAACACATATGAAACTGTAAACAGGAGCGTTTGGTACGGTATGTCCACGCATCCTTCCTTCCCTGTAGATTCTGTGAAATGTGCTCCGTTCACAGAATCTGTCTCTGCGGTTAATGCAACGCAGTAGGCCTGGCCGCTTTAATTTATGCAATACATCTTCGGGATTACTCAAGTGTACTACAATAATTAATATTGACAAGAAAGAACTTGGGGCGTAATCTAACCCCAAGTTCTTCCAGGATGCTTTCTTCGGACTGGCTGCGCTTGTGTTCGATTAGATTGGATTAGATAAAGAAAAACTAGTCTTATCGCAACAAGAAAATGTGTCAATAGGGTCTTAATCTGCCCCAGTTCGCATAAACGTCCCATATGCATTTTCATAACTTATAAGTTAGTGATCAGTCTAGTTCTAAAGCATGTAAATCGACTCGTTAAATCAGGGTGGCCACCTCGTGAAAATGATTCCACCGGGAGGTACCCGGGGAAACTCGGGAAAATTCAACTGACGAACCGGGAAAATCTTAATTCATCAAACTTATTTTTGAATTAATTCGACGTGTTTTTTCTTCACAAGAATACTATACTAATAATTTTAAATAAATAATTCTGGAAAACTATGTTTGATATTGTTCATTTTTCATCATAAGTTTTTCCATAAAAGTCTCCATACAATTTTGGGTCATACAAAATGGGTATGTAAACGAAATTCTGTATCTTGAGAAGGGATTTTGTGATTGTTTTGGTGTCTTCGGCAAATTTGTAGGTTAGGATTAAGACTTTTCGGAAAAAGGTATACGGAAAAAATCGAAGACATATTTTGACATATCCCGGGCAGACGATAATAACAAAATTAATGCCACTTCAATAACAAATACTGTTAAAATAACAGAAAGTGTTATGGAATCTTCTTGAAAAATCCATTCTTGCATAAGAGTTTAATAACAGTTTATGTTGTCATAACAAAATTTGTTATTGGTCTGATATTGGTTGAAAGCCAAAACAACTTGGGAATAACATTTTTTGTTATTGAAGAATACCTCGAATTGTTATTGGGATGATCGGATTAGTTGTTAAAATGACAAAAAATAATAACAAAGATTTGTTCGAAGAATAACTATAAACGTTGTGGCGGAGACGATCGTCATCGTAAACCCTGCTGGCCCAGTCAACGATGATCGACCCGTTTGCCGCGATCAACAAAAGATCGGCACTACAATTGTTTCGATTTACGCACATCTCGTATTCACATACGAACGATTTCTTTTGGATTTGTGCTTTGCACCCTTTGTAATTAGAATTAGTTTTTAATACATTTTTGGACTACTATCAGATCACACGTCTTTTTGTTCTGCGGATGGCCAACTCGCCATATTGGTGACCCCGACGTGATCTAGTTCAAAGTTTCCTTCACGTATTTCGCGTAATTCGAACGTTTCGCGAGATGTCGGACGACGAAAAAAAGAAAACCTCGGCCGTCACGGACGCCGCGCAGGTGGAAACGGTATCCGCGCCGCGACTCAATCCGCCGAGTATGACCGATTCGAACATCGAGTCATATTTTATGTCGCTCGAGTTCTGGTTTGCGGCTTCTGGGATAGCCACCCAACACGACGGCCGTCGTTATAACATCGTGATGGCGCAGGTTCCCGTGAGCAAACTAACGGAATTGAAGGCCATCATCGACGCGGTTCCAGAAGTCGGGAAGTACACGTACATAAAAAAGGCGCTGATTGATTACTTTGCTGACAGCCAGCAGCGGCGTCTGCAACGTGTCCTTTCCGACATGCCGTTGGGGGACATGAAACCGAGCCGGCTGTTCAACGAGATGAAAAGGGTGGCCGGAACATCTTTGGGCGATGGTGTGCTGCTCGATCTGTGGTCGACAAGGCTTCCTCCACACGCACAGGCCGCAGTGATCGCTTCGAAAGGAGACGCGGCAGACAAGACTGCGATCGCGGACGCCATTGTTGATTCGATGGCTTTGCGGAACTTAAACGCCATCGCGTTCGAAGCACCACGTGTTCCCTCGGATACAACAACCACTCTCCCGTCGAGCGTCGACAGCATGGCCGCCATGCAACGCGAGATAGCGGAGCTTTCTCGAAAACTTGACCAGGTTTGGAACTTCCGCGACTCTCGGAGTGGTTCTCGTGCCCGCAGTCGCACCCGGCAGACCTACCGTAGTCGTGATCGGGAGCCGTCGAACGGACCATGCTGGTATCACCGCGTTTACGGCAACGACGCCCGTAGGTGCCGACAACCATGCAATTTCGACCGCCCGTCGACAACAAGCCGCCCATGACTAGACCTCGTTGAACCTGTGGCAGAGATCGGCGAACTCTCTGACACAGCAACCATCTTTCGCCTCAAGATCTCGGACACGTCAACAAACATGCAATTTTTAATCGATACGGGGGCCGACGTGTCCGTAATACCAAGAGGTGTTCGTTCAGCCGAGGTCAAACCATCGTCCATGCAACTGTTCGCCGCCAACGGAACGCCGATCAAGGTATACGGCGAGGTGCTGCTAAAAGTCAATCTCGGCCTTCGTCGTGAATTCTCGTGGACCTTCCTTATCGCCGAGGTGACGTCAGGAATCATCGGAGCTGATTTTATCTGCCATCACGACCTCCTGATTGACCTGAAACGGAAGCGGCTTATCGACAACACCACGCGGCTGGAGGCAGCTGGGATCTTGGCACGATCAAGTGAGTACTCAATCAAAACGTTTAGTACCGACTCACCGTACGCTGAACTGCTCGCCAAATTCCCATTGATAACCCGCTTGGCACCTCCTGGTACAGTTACCCAGTCTACGGTGTACCACCGCATCGAAACGACGGGTCAGCCAACGTTTGCCCGTCCAAGACGTCTACCCCCAGACAAGCTGCAAGCTGCCCGAGCTGAATTCGAGCACCTGATGCAGCTAGGAATCTGTCGCCCTTCCAGCAGCAACTGGGCGAGTCCTCTGCACATGGTGAAGAAGGCTGATGGAACCTGGCGACCTTGTGGGGATTACCGAGCATTGAATGCTATCACGGTGCCGGACCGGTACCCGTTGCCGTATCTGCAAGATTTCACCTGCAACCTCCACGGAAAAACGATCTTCTCGAAGGTCGATTTGCAGAAAGCCTTTCATCAGGTCCCAATTCATCCTGAAGACATCCCTAAGACGGCCATCACGACGCCGTTTGGTCTGTTCGAATTCGCCTTCATGACGTTCGGGCTGCGGAACGCAGCACAGACCTTCCAACGAATCATTCACCAAGTCGTCCGCGGACTAGATTTCGTGTTCCCTTACATTGACGACATTTTCATCGCGTCGACGTCGCCTGAGGAACATCTCGACCACCTTCGTACACTTTTCGAGAGGCTGCAGCAGCATCACCTGGCGGTCAATGCAGCAAAGTGCGAGTTTGGTCGTTCGCAGATTACGTTTCTTGGTCATCTGGTCACAGCGCAGGGGATAAGTCCATTACCGGAGCGAGTCGAAGCAATCAGCAGCTTTCCTAAACCGACGTCGGTGAAGGACCTCAAAAGTTTCTCGCAATGATCAATTTCTACCGGCGATTTATACCGAACGCTATCGTGGACCAGGTGCCGCTGCTGACCTTAACACCGGGGAACAAGCGGAACGATCGTACGGTGCTGGTGTGGACGGATGAAACAACAGCTGCGTTCGAACGGTGTAAGCAACAACTCGCGCAGGCCGCACTACTCGCCCATCCGGCCAAAAGTGCGGAACTGTCACTCTGGGTAGACGCGTCTAATATCGCCGCAGGAGCTGTTCTCCACCAACTCGTCGCAGGGAAAGCACAGCCTTTGGGGTTTTTCTCCAAAAAGTTCGACAAGGCTCAGCTGCGGTACAGTACCTACGACAGGGAACTGACAGCAATCTTTTTGGCAGTCCGCCATTTCAAGTACATGCTGCAAGGTCGGAAATTCCACATCTACACTGACCACAAGCCGATTAGGTTTGCCTTTCGTCAAAATCTTGACAAAGACAGTGATCGTCAAGCCCGTCAACTAGACTACATCGGGCAAATGACGACCGACATCCGGCACGTGGTGGGCCAGGAGAACGTGACAGCTGACCTGCTTTCGCGCATTGAGGCAGTACAAGCTGGGCAACCGATCGACTTCGCAGCGCTTGCCGATGCTCAAAAAACCGACAGCGAAATCCTGGACATTTTGCGAGGTAATTCGAGTTCAAGTTTGCAGCTTAAACCATTTACGATTCCAGGCAGCTCGAAACAACTTTACTGTGACTGCTCGCAAAGCCAACTGCGGCCATTTGTCACACGTGGATTCCGGGACCAAATCTTGGCCGCAACTCACAATCTTGCACATCCTGGGACTCGGGCGACGGCGAGGCTGATGGCGGAGCGGTTTGTGTGGCCGAACATTCGAAAGGACAGCATCGCCTACGCGAAGAGCTGTTTGCAGTGCCAGCGATCGAAGGTGACTCGGCACACGCAATCGCCAACGGTCCGATTTGCACCTCCCGACAGTCGGTTTGCGCACATCAACATTGACATTGTGGGCCCCTTTCCGCCAAGCAACGGGCAGCGATATTGCCTCACCATTATCGATCGTTTCTCTCGATGGCCTGAAGCGATCCCGATCCCCGATATGACGGCAACTACAATCGCTCAAGCACTTGTCGATGGTTGGATCGCATCGTTTGGCGTGCCAGCGATTATCACCACCGACCAAGGACGGCAGTTTGAGTCAACGCTATTTGCCGAGCTTGTTCGCATCCTTGGGATCACACACCTGCGAACAACACCGTACCACCCACAATCCAACGGGATGATCGAGCGGTGGCACAGGACACTGAAAGCGGCAATCCTCTGCCACAACACTGAACGCTGGACTGAACATCTGCCGCTGATCCTGCTTGGCCTACGCACAACCTACAAGGAGGACATCAGGGCTTCCCCGGCAGAAATGGTGTTTGGCACGACGCTGAAAATCCCGTCCGAGTTTTTTGCTGCAAATGACAACATACACACTGACTCGGAATTCGCCACCAACCTGCGAGAGGCAATGCGATGTCTCCGTCCAACAGAAACTGCGTGGCATGGACAACGTGGTGTATTCGTCCATCCGGACCTCAGAAGCTGCCAGCAGGTGTTCGTCCGCAACGACTCTATTCGACCATCCCTTTCGGCGCCTTATGCTGGTCCGTACGAAGTTGTCAGCAGGAACGATAAGCACTTCAAAGTGTCGGTAAACGGGAGAATGGTCAACATTTCAATTGACCGACTGAAACCTGCCTACACTGCCGAGGATCAGCAACAGCAGAACCAACCAGAGCTCGGCGCCGGCCCGGCCTCGACGGAGTCTTCGCCGTTATCGACTAGGACGACGCGTTCTGGACGGCGAGTGACAATCCCTCTTCGTTATCGATGAGATCGTCGCCTAGTCTGCGGGGGAGTACTGTGACGGAGACGATCGTCATCGTAAACCCTGCTGGCCCAGTCAACGATGATCGACCCGTTTGCCGCGATCAACAAAAGATCGGCACAACAATTGTTTCGATTTACGCACATCTCGTATTCACACATACGAACGATTTCTTTTGGATTTGTGCTTTGCACCCTTTGTAATTAGAATTAGTTTTTAATACATTTTTGGACTACTATCAGATCACACGTCTTTTTGTTCTGCGGATGGCCAACTCGCCATAACGTTATTAGTCTATTATTACAATGACAATCCCGGCCGGGATCCAAAAACAAAAAAATCATAACGACGAATAACAAATCTTGTTATAAATAACATAAAATGTTATTGGCCTAGTATTTTCAAATATCAAGAAATGTTATTCCCAAGTTATTTCCGTCTGCTCGGAATGCGTGATGATGCAAAATCTGGGTAAGGGGATATAATTTTTTGAAAATGTTTTTTTTTCTTTTGAAACACCAAATATGTGGAAAAAATATTTAAAAAATACATTTTTTTAAACCAAAATCGAATGTGCAATCGTAAGTTTGTTTACCATTTTTTAATAAAATGTAACGTTTTAAAGTAATAGCTACCTAAAGGTATACATTTTCGTTTTTTCTTGGTTTTTTGAGATTCAAAAATAGTTCTTGAAAAAAAAGCACCTATGAACAAAATTTTCTCTCTGAAATTTTAAAAATCGGACAATTGGTTTCAAAGAATTTGAATCGATGAAAATGAATTTCTCGAAGTGTCACTTAATAAGCCTGTAATTTGCAACTGCCGATATCTCGGACTTTAGGTCTAAAAAAAAGATAATTTTCCTAATTCCATATTTAAATATTGTTTCCAAAAATATAAAGCTTTCAATGGAAATAGAAGTCTAATTAACTGAGAACAATCTAAAATGCCTTTTTCTGCATTGATAATCTTATTTAGCATTTATGAGCTCGTTTATAACTATTTAGAACTTTTATGAAATTACAATGTACTTAGAAATTTTGGAAATTAACGATTGCAAAACAACTGGAAAGGTGTATAATGCATTTTAAAACACTTTTTTCATTGAGATGTTGACACCGTGACCTGTAATTTAAGTTTTTAACTTTTTTTCTTCGGTTATTTTCCTACTGTAACTTTTTACTTGAATATTTTACAACAATTCCTAGGGGAAATTTACCCTTTCTAATCCAACGCCTATCTTCGTCATATGGAAAGTTTGATGCTCGATTAAAGCTCCAAAAATACTATTAAGGCAATAAACTTACCAGCAACAGCACCGCCTCAAGTAAGCACGCAAATTTATGCCATCTACTGGCCAAAAAGATCAAATTTCATGCACTTTTAATAATAATTTCTATTTTGCGAGACCATTGCCCATCATTTTGGTGGCACACACAACCACACGCAAGATGAGAGCTTAACTGCTTAACGAAGTCGCCATAAATATCGTTTCCCTTGCACTAACGTTTACAAAGCGCTTAAGATATGAAATTGCTTCTAACTACCGGCAACATGTTCTTTTGCACATTAGTTAGTTACTCACTTGAAAAATAATCCCGAAACATGTAAATAATAAGCAAGCGCCATCAAAAAAATAAACGCGCCAAGCCTTTTGACGTTTTGATTTTGACGACCCATTCCAATCGAAGGCTGGGGAAAACCGAGCGAGAAGCGAAGGCAAATAAAGAAAAAAAGGGTGGCCACCAACACCACCAACATGCTGGTGCAGCGCCTGTTGCAGCGAGCAAGTGCTGCCAAGAAACATGATACTTTTCGTGAGTGTGTTCATCAATTTTGGTAGCACTAAGCAGACCCAAATGAGCGCTGGAAGAAAAAAAAAACCAAGCTGAAAATAGAAAAATGGGCGTAGCCCAATGCACTCGACTGATTAGAATGCATTTTTTAAATACTTTTTTTAAATGCTTGTTAAAGGCATAGAATAACTTTTACTAAAAGTGAAAATAAGCAGAAATGTTCACAAAAAGTTGCTCTACTCGTTGGTGTGCTTGGTTTTAGTAAATTTCAAGGAACACTCTAGATTATCTAGCATCATTCAAACACGACCGCTTATTAGGCTTAAAATGGGTATATTTCCCCTACAATTTTGCCGGAGATACGATCAAAATAACATGGTTTTTGGATGTTGTGCTTTATTGCCTTTTCATCAAAGAGGAAATACTAACAAAATCTCAGGCAATTAAAGAAATCAAAGAAATTGTTTATTCATACCAGAATTATTCTCTTTCAAGCTTTTTTTTCATGAAAGAGGCACGCAAATCGAAAAGTATTTGCATAAATGTTGTAAACTATGTATTTATTTGCTCAATACCCAAGATTGAATGTTGAGTTTATTTAATTAAAATGAAAATATTTTTCATTGATTTAGATGATTCTCTTCAACGAAACCAAGTTTTATGGACGTTGGGGTTTCAGATTGAAACCGATCTGAATATGTATGCTGTAGAGGAATAATTTGATTTTTTTTATTAATAATCTGATTTCAAGTAGTTCAAAATGTAATCAAGTTTCAATCCATCATAAGATGTAAAACCAGCACGGCATTTAAATTTCTTTCTCACGCAAATGATAACCATTGATGCCAAAATCAAACCCCACAAGAAATGAAAGCACGATAAAACAATTACTCCTTTTTCAGCGCAACCATCGAGACGCGCTTTCCCATAGAGTTAAATTACCAGAATTTGGAGGCCCCGCAAATCTAGCCCACTTCCATTATCGCGAAAGTGGGAAAGAAATCAGATCACTACACTTTTGGGACTGACTGGCTGACTGAGACTCCTTGTGGCGGCTGTATCTATGGCTTACCCCTTCCCCAAAAAAAGCGATGCCCAAATTAATTGCCCCCTCGCGCAGATTCAACCTGTTGCGCGCGAAGAAGCTCTTACTGTGCCGCGAGCTTATCGGTGGGTGCACTCTTTCCATTGCTGAAAAAGGGGATGTCTGCAAATGACGTGTTTTAATTAATGAGCAATTCCAGCTCAAATCAGGAATTTTTCTGGTACTTTTGTACCCGACCCTCTCCGATTTCAATGAAACTTTGTAGACATGTTATCCTAGTCCTATATGAGCCATTTTAGTGTATATGGAGCCAATAGTACTCGAAAATAACATTTGAGAAGGGCGTAAGGTATTTATATATGTTTGTTTTTTTGTAATTTAAAAATTACTGTATCTCGAAGCCGTTGCGTCGTATCAAAAAGTGGTCAAAGACAAACTTGTAGGAAATTGGACGGGCTTTCTAAAAAAAATACACTGAAATAAAAATACACGCCACATCTATGAGATTTTTTGATTTTTAAGTCTAAAACTTAAATTTAAAGGTGATGTCACGATTTTTTTTCGTTCAAAATTTTTGAGGAAATAGACTAAAATGTTACCAAAAGACTGACGAAAAATACAGGATGGTATGTCTCTCCTAAAAAAATACAAAAATCATTTACTAAAACTGTTTTTTTAAAAAGTGGTCTAAACTTCATTTTTTTTTTAAACCGGTAGTGGGGATCGATTTTCCAGACAATTTTACATAAAAGTCTCGATATTGACCATTGTCCTATGTCCAATCCTTGGGAAGATACAGCGGTTTTAAAAATAAAAATGTTGAAAAATAGTTTTTTTTTTGTGGTTTTTGGCAATTTCTATAAGACAGACTTGGTTATTCAGTCTCTTAAATATTTTTACCGGAAAGCTCGTCCAATTTCCCATAAGTTTGCCTTTGACAGCTTTTTGATTTATATCGTTTTTATATTTACGTAAGCAAATTTACTGTCCTGGTTTCTACCACACTGAAAAAAAATCTATTTTCAGTTATTAGCAATGCAATTAAGCTTATATCTGTAAGCCCTTACATCCAATTGAAATGTTGTCAAAGGCAAACTTATGGGAAATTGGACGAGCTTTCCGGTAAAAATATTTACGAGACTGAAAAACCAAGTCTGTCATATAGAAATTTCCAAAAACCACAAAAAAAAACGTTTTTTCAACATTTTTATTTTTAAAACCTCTGTATTTTCCCAAGGATCGGACATAGGACAATGGTCAATATGGAGACTTTTATATAAAATTGTCTGGAAAATCGATCCCCACTACTCAGAGGCGACTCGTGCCCGAATGAAGTACCTGTTCAATGTCAAAACATTTTTTACAAGCTTTTTTTCTTTCCAATGGCTTTTATTTTTACGTTTTATTATTTTTATACTATTATAATTTTCTGTTTATGCAAAAAAATAATAAAAATTATGATTAAGACTTTTTTATCTCGTTAAAATGTATTTTTAAGACTTAATCATTAGCGTGGGGAATGAGGAAAAATAGAGCAATCGCTCTGCCATCCTTATCGAAATTCAAGGGAAGTTATTGAATATTATACTGAATTTTAAAAGTATTCATCAGGATGTTCAGAAAAAAAACATATCCTTAACAAAAGAAAACTGTTTGTTGGGCTTTTTTAAGCTAACTTGGTTACTATTTAAAAATTAAATTGACATTTTACTTTATACTTTTTAGAACCAGGTCGTATCGCTTTTGATCCTTTGTCAAATTTTTAGAGAATCGAATTTACTCACATTTATGTCCTCATGGTTTTGGAATTCAATTTCCGAATAAAAAGAAGGGCTTTTGATGTTAAAAACAAAACTATATTGACATGAATCCGAGATAATTAAAATATTTGTTTTTAGCATCAGTGAAAAAATGTTTTCAGAACAAATTCATGCTACAATATATGATAATAATATATACAACTAGAGTGAACCGGGACTACAGTCTCAATAAACACAGTCGTGTTTGGAGCATTTAATGGCATCAAATCTTAAACTTTTTAGGACTGCATCCGCTTTAAATAGAACCATCCGAAAAATAAAATAACGATCATGGTTGAATCTACTCAGTAGCACAGCACCTTTGATATTATGCAAAACAAGGTGCTTAAATCCCTTCCCTGATCTACTGTCATAATTCTTCTAATGTGTCCCGATTCTGGAAAAAGCACAGTACTTTTTTCTTTCAATTGTTTCAATTCAATTTATCAATCACACGATCTTAACTTAACATTACATCACTTTCCAGTAGAGCAAGAATCCACTTGTAACCAAGAAGATCGAAGAGGTTCAACGCGCGCAGTTGAACATTCCAGTTCTAAAACAAGCCATCACCAGTCTGCGCAAAACAGCCTGATGCCTAAAAGTGCGCCAAATATAGAGCAATATCTGTCGTGCTCTCGCGCTCTCTCATTTATTCATGCTCTCAACGTGCTGTCAACGCGCTGGCTTGTTTACCTTTTGCATGCAGCTCCCTGGAGAGCTGAGCGAGCTAAGTCGGCTGGGGGCTGGGGGTGGCATTTCGCTCTCTCCCAAAAATGCTGTCAGTTCACGCTCTCAGATTGAACCTGATTTACCAACACATCGATACTGCCGCTGCGTATGAATAGGAAGCTCTTTACATGTGTTGATTTTTTTCTGTATGGAGTTTTTTTCCCCGACGTTCAAAGGGTCGGTGTTGAACGCGACGAGCATTTGCGCGTGGCCCGCTAGGCTGGCTCGCTTTGGTATTGGTGGGTTGTAAAGAGAGGTAACGAGTAAAGGGTGGCGGGCCAAAGCTTTTTCGGTGCATGCAGCGCTGCTGAACATAGGGCGTTGATTTTATTAACGTATATTCAAACAAAAATTGTAATTGTATGTTGCTGGTTTAAAAAGCACCACGGCACATAAATAAAAAAAATATCCACTTGAAATTGGCTACCTGTTCAATGAACAGGTTGAACAGGTGGACGAGTCGCCTCTGATCTACTGGTTTTTTTTAAATTTTGACGTTTAGACCACTTTTCAAAAAAACAGTTTTAGTAAATGATTTTTGTATTTTTTTAGGAGAGACATACCATCCTGCATTTTTCGTCAGTCTTTTGGTAACATTTTAGGCTATTTCCTCAAAAATTTTGAACGAAAAAAATCGTGACATCACCTTTAAATTTAAGTTTTAGACTTACAAATCAAAAAATCTCATAGATGTGGCGTGTATTTTTATTTCAGTGTATTTTTTCAGAAATCCCGTCCAATTTCCTACAAGTTTGTCTTTGACCACTTTTTAATACGACGCAACGGCTTCGAGATACAGTAATTTTTAAATAACAAAATACAAAAATATGTAAATACCTTACGCCCTCCTCAAATGTTATTTTCGAGTACTATTGGCTCCATATACACAAAAATGGCTTATATAAACCTAGGATAACATGTCTACAAAGTTTCATTGAAATCGGAGAGGGTCGGGTACAAAAGTACCAGAAAAATTCCTGATTAGAGCTGGAATTGCTCTAATGATTTTTTTTGTTCAAGGAATTTCCGTCGAAAAATTAAATTCTAGAGTGTAAGTGTGAGTGTGAGTGTTTATCTGTGTAAAACTTGGCAAACTCAAACCAAAATATTTTTGTATACGTTATTGAAGACCACCCCACTCAAACTCTTCGGACTTCCTCGTCAAAAAGTAGCAAAAAAAACATGTATCGACGAATGCGTCCGCAATTTCACCTATCTGCCTATCGACGCGGTCGGCGTTTATGCGACTGATGTGGTGGTGATGGACCCCTGGGCTTCGTGACTTGAAGTCGAAGAATCATTTGAGAAAATTGAACCCTGCTGCTGGGCGCCTTTTATTACAGATAAACAAATTTCGCTCGAATCAAATTCGGAGAAACTTTGCAATTGGTTTTTTTTTTTTTCGAGGGGCGCGATATCTCAATTGAGTTGAGGGCAACAACAAAAAATTGCTTATTTTGAATAACGACCACGTGGGGTGTGGTGCTCCTCGATTGTTTGCGGACGATGCCCTTGCGGAAAGTTTGATGAACAACGTTTAAATCACAGAAAAAAAGCGGGCGTAAAAGCTAGAAATTCCCACTTGACCAAGTCGGTTGGCGCCGCCACCACAAAACAGTTCAAACAGAGATAACAAATTATGTTAAACACCCTCTCCTGTGGCTTGAATCATCCGATCGTTGATCTAAATCGCTCGATTAGTTCGACTTTTGCTGCTTCCACCAAAAAACGCACTTGTTTCTTCGGATCGCTAACGGGTCTCGAGAGGTGAGCAAATGATTCGAACCGTTGAACGTTTGTATTTTCGGACCGACTTTAATGACTTAACATCTTAGTAGACGCGTGCTGTTCTTTCCGTTCTAATGACGAGGTGAAAACAGCAGTGATAACGCGTTGGTTCACAGACAAATAGAGCAGCGAAGAACAGGAGCGGTTCGTACGGTATGTCCACGCATCCTACCTTCCCTGTAGATTTTGGGAAACGTTCACAGAATTCTCTCTGCGGCAAACACAGCGCAGTAGGGCTGGCCGTTTGAATTTTGCACCACATTTTGGGTGTTCTCGGATGTACTACCAATATTAATATTGACAAGAAAAATGTTTTGGCCGTTTAAACCTTTTCAATCTGATTTCACATCTACTTGTCTGTACTATATTGGGATGGACGGGGCGGTTTCCGAACCAATTCTTGATGTGGGGGTGGATCGAAGTGTTAATCACTTCCTTCTCGGGAAAAGTGCGTTCCGCAATCGCAGTCTAGCCAAATTGGTTACACTTGCTGGTGGAAAACATTTATCTGTTACAGAAGATCCATCGGGTTTCGGTTTCGGTAGTTAAGAGAACCAAAAACAAGATGCAATTAGTTTAAAACCCCCGAGAAGAATGAGGTGTTAATACGGTCCATCATTAGACAAGGAAATGATTGGTGGCGATTATGATGTTTGATTTTTTTTTCTGCGTGTTGACTGACATGGATTTAGTTTTGGATAATTCAAACAGTTGCTTTTTTTCGTAGAGTTTACAAAATCCAATTTAAATTATGATCGTGCTGAAATACATTTTAAATGAAAGCTTTTTCAAAATTATTGCATGAGCATGAGCATGAGCATGGTTGACTGCCAATGAGCTGCTACTCCGTTATTGACAGATCAGCTGAAGTTAAACAATGAATCAAAAATGATCAGTGGGAGCCAACCATCCGTTCACTGTTTAACCCCTGAAGACCCCGACTTTATTAGTCAATACCGGCGCCCTCCCAAGAAGCCTGCAGTTCAACGAAAGGGAGGAATGTTAGTCCGATAGTTGAAGTTGCAGACTCATCAAGCACATAGTTTTTCGCTATATACTTGTTGATACCGCTTGAGACCGTTGAATCCACAGCATCTCCTTCAAGCATCACGTGATTATTTTTTTTTTGGGTTAGTGGGATAAGGTATTGGCTTTTCGATGCCTCCCGAGCTACGACGCTATGGGGAGGACTTTCATAACAGACCCGTCGGCGAGCCTTCCGAGCAACGATGCTATGGGAAGGTCTTTTTGGTTAACACACAAAGTCACTCACACACAATTATTTCACTCCACTATTAATTAATCCAAAATGTCAGTGCGTCTTTCGATCATTATATAGAAATGGCTTTTTCACCATTAAAAATAAAACCTTATTCGAAAAATTTAAACACAATCCACCCGACGCCGTGCCTTCCGATCAACGATGATATAGGAAGGGCTTTGAAAATTACAAAAGAAATCACTTTTCACTCCGCATATTTTTTACGACCACGCGCTCCCTTTGCCAATTATGCACTCTCACTAAACGCTTTTTCAAAATTATTGAATATAAATTCATGGCGTCTATTAAAGCTCAACTTAACAAATCCCTGATTTTTCTAAAATCAGGGATTTGTTAAGTTGAAATTTCTCTTCACTCGTAACAATTTACACATACTTGCAACAGTTTTAAAACGAATTTTCATTGTCTGTTTATATTTAATGGAATGCAAAAGCTCACGAAAAATCTTTTTTAATAATCTTTTAACAATTGTTCCTGTATGTTGGTATATTGTAAACACTAACAGTTTTAGTTTTTATCAATCATAGACAGATATCATGACTAATATTTTATTTAAGGAAAAAGACATAAAAGACGTCAAATAACTTTAAAAAAAACTAATATTTGATGCTCGATTATTTTTCAAGCAATCGAATTTTGCCCAAACTCCCAGGAATTAATTTAAATAACGTTCGAAAAAAAACGAATCGTCGCAAGACTTCACAAATATATTTTATCAAAAGCTTCTAAATTAAAAAAAAACCTAAACTTCACAAAACCAAAGCAAAATTGACATAAAATTCAAATATTTTCATTCTCGTGTTGAAAGGAAATGAAAATTAGCTTGAATTTATTTAAAAAAATAAAAGTTAACCCTCTACAACCTAACCCCGCCTCTAGACGGGCTTCAATCTAAAAAATCGCCAAAAATCCATTTTCCAACCGATTTTTGATCTTTAAAAAGCATTGGAAAGAAGAACTCTTAAAATTTTAGAAAATTTCAGGGTTGGGAGTTTAACTTGTTTTATGTGACTTAGCCAGTGTTTTTAAAAATGTCATTTTTTTAGGGGTCAACTTTGGCTGTGTTTTTTACTAACATTTCCTATACTTTCAGTAAAAAGAAGTATGCAGTAATTTTTATAGTGTCCCAGACTATGCCTCTACGCATTTTTTCGCAATTTAAATGATGATGGTGCCATTCTATAGCAGAAAATGTGAAAAACATGCAAAAATTGAAAAAAATGACTGTAAAAACGTGAAAAAATTAGATAGGCAAAATGTAATTATATTAGATGGTAGAATAGGCCAAATACTACCAAAAACAAACATAAACTAAACAAGATAAATGCAAATTAAAATACTAAAAATAAAACAAGAAAAACATAAAACAAGAGAAGTAAAGTTTTTCGTAGAACAAAAGTTGCTCAAAATGATCTCCTGAACACGGGAAAAATAAATATTTTCGAAAAAAAATTTGGGCAGTAGAGGGTTAAGTTAATTTTTGAAATGTATTACAAAATATGCTCATGTTTAAAATAATGTGAAAATTCACAACAAATTATTTATGAAATTCCATGCTTCAAAACTATTTTTGAATTTTAGTATTTGTAAGCTATATTTTTGAAACACCTGCAAAGATGAAATATAAAGAAATAAAAATTGCTGTTCTATCTTATCCCAGAAATTCCCATATGTTTCAAATATATTGTAAACTTAAAATATTATAAAAATACAAAAAAATGATTAATATTTTAACAAAAACGAAATGGATTTCTATTACATCGTCATTCCCCGGCCAAATTCCCCCCCCCCCCCCCACGGGGGAATTCCTCACCGGTTGAGAAACACTTTCTTACTTGTAACCGTTGTTAATTTTTTTTTCGAATGCTAGAATGATATATATGTTTAAAATTCCTAAGAAGATAATATAGAATACATAAAAAATGTTGGTGTATTTTTTTTTCCAATGCAAAATCAAGTCAACAATTAATATTACTTTTAATTATTTGTTTATTTAAAAATTGAAAAGTTCAGAAAATTTCACGTATATTTCATTTTGAAATTGTTTGGTCTTATTTAATAATGCAATCAAATTTGCAATCAAAAAGAACTTAAATGAAATTTATAAAATGCACCGTTATCAAATTATAGCCATTTGAAGATAATTGTTCTGAAAATAGTTCCCTTTTTTCATAAAAAAAATAGTGCTCGTGATTAGGGACCATCCCCAAACCACGCGGACACTTTTAAAATTAAAAATATTTCGAAATTTTAAATGTTATCAAGAATAACTTTCTAAAAGGGTTACAATACTAAGTTCAAAATTTTCAAATGCTGGGCTTGTTTTTAAAAATTTCGGAATATTGTTTTTCGAAATAATACTCAAGATATCGGTGTCAAAAAACGAGGGCTTATTGAGCAACATTGAGAAAAATCCACATTTCCTGTTTTTTTTATCTTTGCATGGACATATCTCGGCAACCAAAAGCCGTTTAAACATAGTTTTAAAAAAAGAAAATGGAGGTATTTTTTTGCTTTTCGAATAATTTTTTTGGGTATACTATTTTCAAAAATTGGAAAACTGCGAATTTTTCAAAACAGCTGCTTAAAAATGGCTGTAACTTGAAAACGGTGCACTTTACCAAAATTTCACTGCACTACTGTTTAATTGCAATGTTGATCTAAAATTTTAAAAAATAAAGCATAGCAAATATTTCACCAGGTTTTTTTTACAAATTACCGTAAACCGGGGTGACATTGATAGAATTACGATTTATTTTTTGGAATATTTTCCAACTGGTAAAGTTTGTCTTAAGATTAATATTTTTAAAACATGTACTGGGGTAGGGCATATAAGGTGTACTATTTTTTTTTTATTTACAAACTTATTTTACCTTCTCCTAGTGACATTTTTTTTCCAAAGAATCCGAAAATGCATTGCATTTTTTTATTCAAAATCAGGTTCATTGAGAAAAACATGACAATTTGACAATATTAAAATAATGCTATGGATCAACATTTTCTTAATTATAGTTAACTCAATTTTTAAACCTTTCAAAATTTTATGAAACCTTCTTCTAGAAGTACTTTGAACACTTCTCTACCATGGTCAGTATGATTCCAAAGAATTTCGTACGTATTCAATTTGTACTCTTCATTTTGTGAAAAAAACACAAACCAATCAAAGTCACCCGGTTATCAAAGTCACCTCGTTTTACGGTACTTTTTTTAAACATTTGTAAAGATCTCGTCGTATGTTCCCTAAAACATATAAAAAATAGATATTTTTGTAATCAAAAGTGGGTATTTTATTTATGAGTATGTTTATCCCTACTCACAATCCAATGTCAGTTCGGGGTGGATGGAAGCTTAGGTTTAAATAGAGGTTTGCAACTGCCTCAACAACACAGCAAAAAATCCGATGGTAAAATCGCATGCAAAAGCATGCACATCACCTTCGTCAAAATAAACACTTAATATTACACACTGCATGTACAATTTTTGCAAATACAAAAAAAAAGTTGCAACCGACGGGATTCAAACCATGACATTTCGGTCAAGTAGGATGATGGGCTACATATTTCAGGGTGTAAAATCACATAAAATTTCATACAATAATGCAATATTTATTTTACACCCAGGCCTTTTACACGCAGCTGGATTACTACTTTTTTAGCTGTGAATCAAGGCTCCGGAGTAGGAATCGAGTAGGAATCTCGCAATCAAAAACGCCAAAGCAATGCTGTAGAGCAAACAATTTGATATTGTGTTGTATTGTATTCCAACTTGTTCTTACCTATTCCAATAACTTTGTATAAGACACCAAATCGATCAGAAAAACCGTTCTCAAGATTCAGTCTAGAAATTTCATAATAGAACCACGAAAAAAAATGTCGATGTCTAACTACTCTAAAGAGATTTTGAATTTTTAAATCGAAGATGGCGGCCAAAATGGCGGTGATGAAATATGAAATGGGGTCGCAGAATCAGAATTTGATGTGAGAAAATAATAAAAAAAGATGTTTTCAGAAAGGGTAAATGAAATTAACGTTTTTAAACCTTCATTATGTGTTATTGAAACATGATTCAAAAATATCTTTAAATTTCATTGCCTTTTCAGCAAAATAGTTTTAAGTTCAAGTAGGAAAGTTGAGTTATTTTAAAACATTATTGTGAGGCTGTATGGCCTGATCCAAATATTCATTAAAAGTAAATCTTGATACAAAAATTGAAATCCCATCAATGTCATCCCAAATTACGATACCATATGAAACAAGTGAGTAAAACTTCATTCGAAAAAAAAATGACATAGAGCACTTAACAAGCATTTCACCTTCAAACTACAAAACTGTTGATCGAATTAGCTCTCTCCTCACAAATCACAACTGCTGTAATTGTCAGAGGAGGGGGCTCAAAACCAAGTGGCAACAGCTCCCAATTGGGAGACCCCTCGACAGCCTTGGTCCGTGGGTTATCTCGGCCACTGCACTGTTGAAAATGTAGTTAACGTAATTAGCATTAAGGTTGAAAGGCATCAGTTAAAGATAAGGGGCAGAGGGGGTGAAAAAAACGTGCTAGTTGTTGGAACATTATTGAGTTTTGCACCCCGTCAGTCAAAGGCGTTTAAGTGCCTCGTACAACCAAACAAGCAACACGCACTTTATCTGAGATTTCGGTGTTCACTTTTCAAAGGGGATGATTTTGTGAAAATCTGGAAAAAGCAATCTCATTTTTTTTTATGTTCCCTTTCGTAATGTTACTCCCGATTTTTTCACGAACGGAATGTACTTGAAGAAGGCACTCGTTGCTTAACAATTTGGCGGATTCCCATGTTCTTAAAGTTGGCAGCTTTGCTGTAGAGATTCCAATAGCAATGCGCCAATTGGCCGTCGTCGATTAAACTAACGGAGCTGCGGACGCGCGAAAGTTCCGTGGCTAATGGTTTGACCGGAAGCCCCGTGGTGCAATAGTTCACTGGGTTAAATTGAGAGCTTATCTTTTAGATGTGGGCTACCTTTTCTTTTTATTTTTTTGCGAAGAAATTGTGCCATTGGGACCATCAACAATGGCGTCTCATCAGGGTGGAATATGATGGATTCGGTCAAATACTTTTTATCTTTAATCGGAGGAAGGCATTTTTTTGCTGAAATAAAAAATTTAAACTTGTAGTTCATGCTTATTGCAAAAAGAAGACATTTTCAGCACGTGTCGTACATTTATCCAACAAAGTTTACCGAGATAGAAAACCTTAAAAGTATTTCTATAAAAATTCAAAATACAAAAATACAAAAATACAAAAACACAAAAATACAAAAATACAAAAATACAAAAATATAAAAATGCAAAAAAAATACAAAAATACAAAAATACAAAAATACAAAAATACAAAAATACAAAAATACAAAAATACAAAAATACAAAAATACAAAAATACAAAAATACAAAAATACAAAAATACAAAAATACAAAAATACAAAAATACAAAAATACAAAAATACAAAAATACAAAAATACAAAAATACAAAAATACAAAAATACAAAAATACAAAAATACAAAAATACAAAAATACAAAAATACAAAAATACAAAAATACAAAAATACAAAAATACAAAAATACAAAAATACAAAAATACAAAAATACAAAAATACAAAAATACAAAAATACAAAAATACAAAAATACAAAAATACAAAAATACAAAAATACAAAAATACAAAAATACAAAAATACAAAAATACAAAAATACAAAAATACAAAAATACAAAAATACAAAAATACAAAAATACAAAAATACAAAAATACAAAAATACAAAAATACAAAAATACAAAAATACAAAAATACAAAAATACAAAAATACAAAAATACAAAAATACAAAAATACAAAAATACAAAAATACAAAAATACAAAAATACAAAAATACAAAAATACAAAAATACAAAAATACAAAAATACAAAAATACAAAAATACAAAAATACAAAAATACAAAAATACAAAAATACAAAAATACAAAAATACAAAAATACAAAAATACAAAAATACAAAAATACAAAATACAAAAATACAAAAATACAAAAATACAAAAATACAAAAATACAAAAATACAAAAATACAAAAATACAAAAATACAAAAATACAAAAATACAAAAATACAAAAATACAAAAATACAAAAACAAAATACAAAAATACAAAAATACAAAAATACAAAAATACAAAAATACAAAAATACAAAAATACAAAAATACAAAAATACAAAAATACAAAAATACAAAAAATACAAAAATACAAAAATACAAAAATACAAAAATACAAAAATACAAAAATACAAAAATACAAAAATACAAAAATACAAAAATACAAAAATACAAAAATACAAAAATACAAAAATACAAAATACAAAAATACAAAAATACAAAAATACAAAAATACAAAAATACAAAAATACAAAAATACAAAAATACAAAAATACAAAAATACAAAAATACAAAAATACAAAAATACAAAAATACAAAAATACAAAAATACAGAAATACAAAAATACAAAAATACAAAAATACAAAAATACAAAAATACAAAAATACAAAAATACAAAAATACAAAAATACCAAAATACAAAAATACAAAAATACAAAAATACAAAAATACAAAAATACCAAAATACAAAAATACAAAAATACAAAAATACAAAAATACAAAAATACAAAAATACAAAAATACAAAAATACAAAAATACAAAAATACAAAAATACAAAAATACAAAAATACAAAAATACAAAAATACAAAAATACAAAAACAAAATACAAAAATACAAAAATACAAAAATACAAAAATACAAAAATACAAAAATACAAAAATACAAAATACAAAAATACAAAAATACAAAAATACAAAAATACAAAAATACAAAAATACAAAAATACAAAAATACAAAAATACAAAAATACAAAAATACAAAAATACAAAAATACAAAAATACAAAAATACAAAAATACAAAAATACAAAAATACAAAAATACAAAAATACAAAAATACAAAAATACAAAAATACAAAAATACAAAAATACAAAAATACAAAAATACAAAAATACAAAAATACAAAAATACAAAAATACAAAAATACAAAAATACAAAAATACAAAAATACAAAAATACAAAAATACAAAAATACAAAAATACAAAAATACAAAAATACAAAAATACAAAAATACAAAAATACAAAAATACAAAAATACAAAAATACAAAAATACAAAAATACAAAAATACAAAAATACAAAAATACAAAAATACAAAAATACAAAAATACAAAAATACAAAAATACAAAAATACAAAAATACAAAAATACAAAAAATACAAAAATACAAAAATACAAAAATACAAAAATACAAAAATACAAAAATACAAAAATACAAAAATACAAAAATACAAAAATACAAAAATACAAAAATACAAAAATACAAAAATACAAAAATACAAAAATACAAAAATACAAAAATACAAAAATACAAAAATACAAAAATACAAAAATACAAAAATACAAAAATACAAAAATACAAAAATACAAAAATACAAAAATACAAAAATACAAAAATACAAAAATACAAAAATACAAAAATACAAAAATACAAAAATACAAAAATACAAAAATACAAAAATACAAAAATACAAAAATACAAAAATACAAAAATACAAAAATACAAAAATACAAAAATACAAAAATACAAAAATACAAAAATACAAAAATACAAAAATACAAAAATACAAAAATACAAACATACAAAAATTCAAAAATACAAAAATACAAAACAAAATTGATTTCCAAATCAAGTCAATATCCAAAAATCGCACATCAAACGATCGTTTCCACCTGCCACAATCGAAAATCGCAACTGCTCAAGCACGGTACTGACAACGGCAGCCAGCAGTCACTTAGCAGCGTTCATCGAGATCTCGCTGATGTTTCAAATGCGCAGGAAAAAAAAATGGAACAATCGCTGGCAAGAAAAACAAACACCGAAACGCAAATAAAGAAAATAAAACGGCAGCGGCTCGGCATCGATTTGTGCCGTATCGCGAAAATTTTCACTCTGCAGGCATGATTCGTAAAGTATGTTTGTTCGCGATGAAAACTTTCGCGAAATTACCGGTAAAAACAAAAACACCGCCACCGCCAGCTGCTGGAGACCGTTGTGGAAAGATGTGAAGCACTGTGAAAAAAAATAAATTCTAAGGTTGGATGTAGGCCAGTTGGTAAGGTCGCACTTGCCAATAGAAGGAGTTTAGGTTAGAATCCCATTCTCAGCATGCTGTTTTTTTCAGCGGTGATTTCTAATTTCTCAAGCAGAATGTATCGTTCGAGAATTTAATTGATTCATATGTTGATTAGGCTGGTACAAATATTTTTAAAAGTTTTTGTCACCCCCCCCCCCCCCCCCCCCTTCAAAATTGGCCCGAAAAATCAGGGGGCAAAAAAAATATTTTTATAATAAACTTCAAAATTTCAATGAAAATTTAAGTGCAACCAACTGAAATCAAATTAAAATTCTTTCTCCTGCGTTTAAAATCATTTATAGCATGTTTGGGTTTATCAAAAAATCTTAAGATTTTTTTTCAATTTGCGACGCAAAATCTTTTTTTTTGATACAATTTTTGTTTTTGTCAGATCTTAGATTTTTCGAAAACTAATGATTGCAAAACAACTGAACTAGTGTAAAATGCATTTAAAACACTTTTTTCATTTAAATGTGAAGACTATGGCTTGTTTTTTAACTTTTTATATTTTTTGATTTTTTTGCCCCCCCCTTGACCTCGGCCAGGGCCGAGGGACAAAAACTTTTTTAAATATTTGCATCGGCCTTAAAAAGAAAGCCGAAAAGAAGTATCAAATTCTTTACACGAATCTAAAGCCACCTGCAACACGCTTTAAAAGTGAGGCAAAACCCTCAAAGCTATGATTGTACTTGATGGGTTTAAAGGTTTCCCGCGATAATAGCACGGTTGCTTTCCAGCTCCGATTTAAAGTGATGATCTTCGACCGGATCCGCCAAACGTGAGCGAGGTTTAGATGAAAGGGCTCGATGCTGGGTTCGTTAAAACAACAGCGCGTTGAGTTTCGGGATTATCTTTACGGCCTTTAGGGAAGTTCTACTTGCAGGTTTTATGTTTAACTTAAAGGAATTCAGGTCATCCTAACGGGCAGTGTAACTGTTGGGAAAGGATGAGGAGAACTGTTGTGCGGCCCTTTTGAAGAACCTGTATATATCAATTTCTGCGAGATTCCTACACAGCTAAAAAAGTTGTAATCCAGCTGCGTGTAAAAGTGCTGGGTGTAAAATGAATATTGCATTATTTTATGCAATTTTATGTAACGTTACGCCCTGAAATATGTAGCCCATCAGTATGGGAAACCTACTTGACCGAAATGTCAAGCTCATATATGCGTTTATTCTTAAAGCTTTTCATCGGTCTGATGGCCGAGTGGGCTAAGGCACCAGTCCTTACTGTTGGTGCTGGGTTTGAGTCCCGTCGGTTGCAACTTTTTTTTTTTGAGCTTGCAAAAATTTTACATGCAGTGTGTATTGCGCATTTTGCACTTTACTAGAGTCTTGCGCAATTATTTTCATCACAGTATTTTTTCATCACAGTGATTTTTCTTCACAGTGATGACGAAGATATCCGTTGCTATGGCAGGCTGTTTATTTATTTATTTTTGGAAGTTCAGAAAGCTCGTCCAGCCCAGAGAAAGTGTTTCGGACCGTCTAAGTAATTAAAGGGTCAACGAATTGTTCCGACTGTGGAATCGTGGTCTTCGGTGCCGGGATGCAGCGGTGTTGCGCCGGCATCTTGGCTTACGGTGGATCTTTGCAGTCAAAAAACGGCTGATGGCAGTTGTTGCTGCTTCGGGCAGGATTCCGCTGCCGGATGTCGAGCGGGCGTAGCTGGACTTCCGCGCGGCTAGGCGTCTTCCCTCAGTGACGGTATCGGCCAACCCAGCACCTGGCTGATCCGGTTGAACCGAGAGGGGAACTTCCTTAACGATGATGGCGCGTTCCGCGCCAGAGTTGAAGATGGTCCTTGACGTTCGATGCAGGCAATGACCACTGCGCACTCACAGGCCTGGACCGACCAAAAACCGTGGGTTGCGGAGGTCCTGCGGATTATTTACTTCCGCCGGGACACTTTCTCTTCCGGAATGCAGAGCGTGACCAGTACGAAAACGGGATTGACACTGGGACTCTTGACTAACCACACGGACGCCTGAATGGCAAAAGACTCCGATCTTTGGAATCGGTGATAAAATTCCACATCTCTCTCCTAATCTTTTCCAGAGGGAAACTCCACCATTTTCCAATCCCACCCATTTTTGATGCAGTCTCGACGCAGCGCTGTCGAGCCTGTCTTAATTGCAGCGGTACGCAAATCCCTTCGCTGCTAGTGTAGGGTGTAATGTTGTATGATGAGGAATTAAGTTAAAAAGTAAAGGTTCGTTCAAGAACTGTGACCAACGGTTACAAGATGGCCGATATAATTATGCCCTCGAGCTCATTAGAAAAAATAACCCGTAAAAAACCCAAAAGTGTCAACTACAAGAATTGATCCAAGAACCTTTAACAGACCATCTCAATGACTTAACTGCCTCGGCCACCACAGTTTGATGACTAGATTGTGGTCAGAAGTCGATGTATTGCACTTGTTTTGTTTTGATGGTGTGATGAAAATTCGGTTTGCCAACTGTGATGAAAATTATCCCGCAGCACTCTAGCGCGGTGCAAAGTGCGCAAAGTTGACAGTTCTCAGTCATGCAAAGCAGTGTGATGAAAAAATCTAGGCCTAGCACGATTGACACAAAACTCTAGAAATTGCTGCAAGGCGCAATAATATTAAGTGTTTATTTTGACGAAGGTGATGTGCTCTTTTGCATTTTCTATGTAAAAAGAAAGTCATGTAGTTAGTTTTTCCATACAAGTCTCTATACAATTTTGCAGGCTAATCATTCAAAATGGCTATGGTAATATTTTAAAAATATTCGTCCACAATATGGTTGGAAAAAAGAGCCTGCGGTTTCGCTTCCATTTTTTAAGTAATTCAAGCATCAACATTTCCCGTGCTCATCACGAGATTCAGTCTGCAACCCGCTAAGATCTCCATCTCCGAATGCGAATGCGCAAAAGAAATTATTAAAAAATATTGTGTTTTCAACAAAGTTGTATTTTAGTGATTAGGACTTTTCATTAAAAAAAATGTTACACGCCAAAAAAAACCTTTTTTTATTTCACTTTTTATTATTAAAAATTCAATCTTGCTTCTTACCTCTTACCAAATTTTTGAATAAAAAAAATGCAAAATATCAAACAAAATATTTTTTTTATTAATTTTATATGAATATAAATCCAATTGCAAGTTCCTTTTCAAATTTTCCGATAAGGTGTGTCGTTTTCTAGTTATAGTCAGCCCAGGTTAAAATGTTCGAAAAAGGTTCAGTTATTTGCAATTCAAGAATCATTTATGAAGGAAAAGCACCCGTGCAAAAAAAAATAATTGAACAAAAATATGAAAAAAATCGTTTTTGAGAGGCACTTAATTCCTTTTTATTCTCCCGTATTGGAATGAAACTTTGTCAAAATAGCCAATTTGCATCATTATTTTTTCCATACAATGCTCCATACAAAATGGGCATGGGAATTTTAGAAAATCTGTTTCTTTAGAAGGGTTTTTTTGTGATCAACAAAGTTGTAGCTTGAAAAAAGCGTAAAATAACTTTTGATTGCTAGAAGTTGAATTCCTCAAATTCATTTAGGGGATTTAAAAAGGCATCTTTTTTGCTAGAGTTCAGGATGGTGCAAATTCTTCTACCGTAGATAGGACCAAAAAAATGTTTATCTACCATCTATATTCTGTTTATTTTGTTTCACCGATTCTCTAACACGCCTTTTGTTTATTTTCGTCCATTTGTTTTCGATTTTACTTTCATTGATTCCCTTATTTCTCAACGCTTTTCCACTCTATTTACTAATTGATGCTACTGTTACAAACTGTCTTTTTTCCCTTAATTTTCCAGCGATGCCAATTTTGTTTATCTTTATTTATCTATTTGAATAATTTTTCATCTGCCCTATAAATTGCACTTAATACAATCTAAGCTTGTTTGTTACCTATATTTATTAACTATTGTTAATTTCTTGACCGGGACCGTGGTGTAGGGATAAGCGTGATTGCCTCTCACCCAGTCGGCCTGGGTTCAATCCCAGAAGGTCCCGGTGGCAAATTTTGAGACGAGATTTGTCTGATCACGCCTTCCGTCGGACGGGAAGTAAATGTTGGCCCTGGTCTAACCTAAAAAGGTTAGGTCGTTAGCTCAGTCCAGGTGTAGGAGTCGTCTCCCTGGGCCCTGTCCTGGTGAAGTCGCTGGTAGGCAGTTGGACTCACAATCCAAAGGTCGTCAGTTCGAATCCCGGGGTGGATGGAAACTAAAGTGTAAAAAGAGGTTTGCAATTGCCTCAACAATCAAGCCTTCGGATACTTAATTTCGAGTAGGAATCTCGCAATCGAGAACGCCAAGGCAATGCTGTAGAGCGAATAATTTGATTTAGATTTTAGATTTTTGATTTTTTGTTAATTTCTTAATCTACTTCATAAATTACTATCTTTCTTTTACTATTGATTCTTCAAATAGTATATTTCTTTCACTGTCCATTGTTTTGAATCTTCACCCTTTTCTTCAAACATATGAGGTTCGAGCCCTAACACAATTTATGGAATGATTAAAGGATTTACACAAATATTAATATTGTACTTTTGAAAAACTTTTATAAAATGCTTAGGACCAAAAATTGTAACAAACCACCGCGACAAAAGAAATAGCTTAATATAAACACGACTCAACACTAGGAAAGATTTCATAAGAAAACAAAACACAGTAAACAACAATTAGTTTTTGAATTCAAACTAAAAATATAACAGTTTTTGCTTTAATGAATGTTGATAGGCACACTTTAAACGGTTAGGCTCTTATACTTACATCAAACCCTACGTAATGTACGCCCCCGGCCGAGTTAAAATGCGTAACCGGAAAAGAAGATGTGCTTGCCTGGCACGAACACTCAAAGCGTGTTCCAGCGTGCTGCTCGTACTGACTCAGAGCAAGGGTGAGATGTAGGTGTAAGGGCAGTGCGTGTTCGTCGGGAACCTGGTGCATAAGATCGGTCAAGGCCCGTTCTTACACTGAAAATTGCGAATTGCGAATGTTTTTCTTTGTCTTCTAAACACATAAAAAAAATCGAAAATTAAAACATACATGTTTCGGAAATTCAGAATGAAATAAAAAATGAGAAAAAAAATCCGCGATCTTTTTTTTTTTTGGTAAAAGTGCTAATCATACACCTACAATTTTGCCGAAGACACCAAATCGATCAAGAAAAACTAATTATGCAAGATGACTTCTTTTGACACATGGACAAAGTTTCATTCAAATAAAATAATTCAAAAATAAAAATCATAAAAAATATTGCAGTACAGAATAACTTATTTTTTTTAAATTTGAACTTAAATGAAATTTTCTCTCCTATATATGTATAACTAATCGAGATTAGCTGAAATTTGATTTCAAAAAGTTCAACATGCAATAAAAATCTAATAACTGTTATAATTGATACCCATCCTTAAAAGTCTAATTCTCCATTATCAACCAAACATTTAGGGAAAAAAAATAATGCAATGCACGTGTTTGGCCATTATACCTTCGATTGCTTAAAAATCGGGATATCCGGCCCTTTTTTAAGGGGTAACATACATGTAAAAAAAATACAAAATTTCATATTACCGAAAATTTATTGAATCCACTAAAAAGATGAGTTTCAATCACTCCTGAAAGTTTCATGAAGATATTACATTATAAAACTGAGTAAGAGACGATTTCAAGCTTAACATTGTGCCATGTGCAAAGCGGACTGTCAAACTTTCTGAACGTTTTTCTCGAAACACCGAGTAGATTTACGCGTGCCACGATATCTCGAAATGGGATGAACCAAATTGGCTGAAATTCAGGGTGAAGACTTTCAAGACATATCCCGTGTGCATGACAAATTTTGCTTTTCAAAAAAAATCAAAAATCAAAAACTGACCTTTTTTATACGAAAAAACTAACTTAATCCACCTATGTGGTTGATGCCTTCCTCACCTTTTACCAACAATGGGTAATATTAGTGGTTTGGACACATATTTCAGCTATTTTTTTTAAGGTCCAGAAAAATAAGTACACAGATATAACTTAAGTTGTCATAACTCGAGACAGGGTTGCCAGATTTTCAATTATGTGGACTCGTTGGAAAGGTCTCTCGATTACCTAACCAACGATGGGTCGGAGTATGGATCCGGACATCGTTTACATGCATTTAAGTGAGATCCGGCTTCAAAAAAGTACATAAATATCACTTAAGCGGTCATAACTCGAGGCAGGGTTGCCAGATCTTCAATGTTGTGGACTCGTTGGAAAGGTTTCTCGATTACCTAACCAATGATGGGTCGGATGATGGATCCGGACATCGTTTACATACATTTAAGTGAGATCCGGCTTCAAAAAAGTACATAAATATCACTTAAGTGGTCATAACTCGAGGCAGGGTTGCCAGATCTTCAATGTTGTGGACTCGTTGGAAAGGTCTCTTGATTACCTAACCAACGATGGGTCGGATGATGGTTCCGGACATCGTTTACATGCATATAATTGAGATCCGGATATATGTGAAAACACATTTTTATACATAACTTTTGAACTACTTATCGAAACTTCAAACAATTCAATAGCGATGTATGGGACCTTAAACCAAGTCGAATGCAACTGGTTCGATCAGAATCGGTTCAGCCAGTGCTGAGAAAACTTGGCAAGATTTTTGAACACATACATACATACACACACACACACATACACACACACCCACATACACACACACACAGACATTTGTTCAGTTTTCGATTCTGAGTCGATATGTATATATGAAGGTGGGTCTTCGAGCTTTTAATACAAAGTTCATTTTTAGAGCAGGATTATAGCCTTACCTCAGTGAGGAAGGCAAAAACGAAAATATTTTTATCTTTTTTTACGTTTTTTGAAAATCGAGCTTCGTCAAGCACACAGGACCGTTTTAACGAGTCTTCACCAAAATTTTTAGACGATTTGGTCAAGGCAGTGTTGAGATATCGTGGCACCCGTTTTTTGATACTGCTATCTTCAAATAGCTATATCTCGGAAATGATACAACCAAATGTCTTCAATTTTTTTTTGATAATAAATGAAAATGTATATTTTAATGCCATGAAAACAGATATTAAATAAAATTAATTGTGTGCTGATACCAACCTCTGACATTTTTGTCAATTTACAAGTATGTAACCCCTTAAGTGAACAACCAAAATTACAAAATTACACACCTTCCCTAACCGATGCTTCCTCCTCTCATTCGGTAAAGTGCTTTTAACTCCCAATTCTGGCGCCACCACCAAACACCACGTGGGCGGATAACGTGCCTCCACCACCCGCCCCCACGGGAAATGCAACTGACCACAGGCTAAAGATAGATCTAAAAGCGTTATCGCAGAACAAAAAAAAACCTCCCCACAGACAAAACGGTTCAATCATAAGTGCCAAAAGCGGACGCCGGGATCGGCTCTAATGGCTTAATTTGACCGCGCACCACCGTTTGCTGCTTTAGCCGAGCTCGCAATTGCGCGTTTTAAGAGGGTTAAGTAAAAAGTAAATGAACAGAGAGAGAGAGAGAGAAAAAAAGGTCTTGTTCAATTTCCAATGCGGTCCCCGTTTTGCCCGTGATCGGGAAAAGCCTGGGAAAAGATCGCACCTACAATATAATTAGTGCTCTTTTCAACACTTTTGGAAATCGATAAAGCAAAAAATTACAACTGCATCTCTCAGCATCATGTTTTAATTGGTTCTGTTTGTGCTGTTGCGCTCCTTAAGAGCCGGTGGCGCACAAGTGTCTACCTTGATGTGTGCGGAGTTGGCAGGTAAAGTGTATGTTGTTATTGTTTTGCTTTGCGCAAACAGCGAGTAAATTGGAAAACAGCGCGATCGAGCGAAGACAAACAGCAAGCCATCTTCCCGTATCGGTTCGGTGTGGAATGTGACTGAAAAGTTTGGAGAACGTTTAACTTGATAAATATATAATTTTATCACTATTTGGTTTCCGGGCAACCAGGTCCAATCCTCATTGTTTCTTTAACGAAATTTTGGGACATTTTCTGAACCTTTCAAATTTTCGAAATAGTCGCTTTATCAAAATTTCTGATTCAACGTTTTGATAGCAGATTCAATTTTACATTAAAAGCTGTAGTCAAAAAACTTTTTTTTAAAGAATTCTCTTGCGTTTTATTTTCCTCTAAAACATATCAAAATAATAAATCAAGGATTTTGCAAATTTTTGATTTTGTTACATATGTTTTTGTAATAATATCCGTGTATCTATTTTTTATGAATAGTTCTCATCAATACCTATGACCAAGGGATATCAGTTAAAAGATCTAAAATCACTACCTCATCGCCGAACGAATATTTGCCGATTGCAGCGCGCCACCATTCGCGAGTGATCACAACTCACTAGCAGCCGGTGCCTTGGGCAATCGCTTCACTTAGCGATACAAATACTTTGCGATTTTCTTTGCCCACTCCGTCTGTCGACTACGGACACTAACGAATGTGTTCAGAGAAGAGAGAATCCAAGACAATACCAGCGTTACGCTCTTTTGGCCTGCACTACCACAGTTTGCCGACAATTTGAATTTGACATTTTGGAAATAACTGTCAAATGTGTCTTTGGCGTTGACTTATCAATAAAATTGCAATATGAGCAACTCTCTACGAAATCGGCCGATTTCGACCATTTTTATTTTTTGTATTTTTTTATTTGACTCAAACTTTGTGGGGGCCTTCCCTATGACCAAATAAGCTATTTTGCGTCATTGGTTCACCCATACAATTCTCCATACAATTTTGACAGCTGTCCATACAAAAATGGTATGTAAATATTCAAACAGTTGTAACTTTTGAGTGAATTTTCTGATCAATTTGGTGTCTTCGGCAAAGTTGTAGGTACACCCAAAGGAAAAATATATCTCAAAATCTGCCACAGTGGATTTGCTGCAGAAAATGTCACATTTTATAACATTTTTTGCAGCAAGCCCGTAAATCATTTTTGCCCGCGTGTAAACATTTCAGCGATCTGCAGTTCTCACCAACACATATAATGCTGGCCCGTTCCCGAGCAACACTCCAAAGAGAAGAATATGTTGGTGCTCTTTCACTCACTTTTCATCATGCGTCCATGGCGTGGTGGTAGCGTGTCGGATCAATAACCAAGAAGTTGGTGGTTCAATCCTCGTTCTGTAAAGGGTTTTTTTTTGTGAAATACAACCAAAAAGCCGTCGGTAATGACGATAATTGTTGGTAACGGGCAAAAATGTCATACCCCTATATCGCAAAAAATGCATGAGGACAGTTTTCATGCAGATTCTGATATACTTTCATGCCGCCATGCATCACAATCATGCGACCGCCGTTTGGGTGTATTGTTGAGGACTTTTGAGAAAAAAATAGGTACACGGAAAAAAATTTGCAGATTTTTTGTCAACTTTTTTTTCACCAAAACTCAATTTCCCAAAATAGGGGAACTATACCCTTTCTCAGCCTATTTCTATTATCGGCCTATCAGCACTTTGATCATGAATTACAGCTTATATAAAGTGTTTTTGACTGTTCCAAAGTAATAAATAGCTCAAATAAAAGTGAGCAAACAACTCTCCATTGTTGAAACATCTGAAAATGTTGATTTAATAGCAGAAACGGCAAAAGTGTGATTAAAATGGGTATATTTCCCCTACGTATTTTTTTATTTCCGAGATTTTTTGATATGTTTTAGGGGACAAAAATCCGCAACTTTTGAGCCATAGAGAAACATGGTCAAAAAATCTGCCGCCAAGTTATGATTTTTTGAAAAAATAGTAATTTTTGGAAAAAGTCGAAGTTTCGTGCAAAAACAAATATGACATCATTTTTTAATGCAAAATTGAATTTGCAATCGAAAAGTACTTTACAGATTTTTTGATAAAAAGCTCCGTTTTCAAGATATAGCCACCGAAAGTTTGATTTTAGCGAAATATTTGCAGTTTTTCGATTTTTAAAAATAGTGCAAATTTGTTTTCTCAAAAGTCCTCAACAATACCTACAACTTTGCCGAAGACACCAAATTGATCAGAAAATTCACTCAAAATTTACAGCTTTTTAGTATTTACATACCATTTTTGTATGGACAGCTGCAAAAATTGTATGGAGACTTGTATGGGTGAACCAATGACGAAAAATAGCTTATTTGGTCATAGGGAAGGCCCCCACAAAGTTTGAGACAAATAAAAAAATATAAATAAAATCCATTTCCGGTTTTGGTAGAGAATTGCTCTTAATTTCTGATAACATTGATTTTAAGCAGTTTCAAAAATGATCTAAACTAAGGCTACCAACTCTTGCTGAGCAAAAATCCGTACATTTTGCCGATATGACACCATGATATAAGACAAACTGTCAAGGAGTTATTTAGATAAATTTAAATTTTTGGGAATTAAAAATATAAAACTGTATCGTTTTTACAGCTTACAAATTCCACTTTGCTATCAATGTGCTAATGACATTCTCGTTCAAACATATTCACAAAATAAACCGTGATTTGTTGAATCAAATCTTCATTTTTTGAAATTTTTTGAAATTAAATATGTCTTTATTGAACATTCTTATAATAATTACATTTCTTTTACATGCTAAGTGGTATGGCCTAATGCTCTTCATCTTTGTTGTATTTTTCGTTTTATTATCAAATCTTCATTTTTTTGCTAAACCCTTAAAAGTTCACGGAATGTCAAGTTGCTTTTTACGAATAATATCAGTCTCAATGTTTTCGCGAAAACATTTCTAGATTTTTTTTTATTGAAAAGGTCCAATAAACATGTGCAACACAATATCTTAAAAAACTTTACATTTGCTAATTTGCTTTATAAAGCCTTTGGATCTTTTATAGAATAAGCACGTTTTGTAAAGAATTTGGAAAGAACAATTATTGATAATCTACTCTGAAATAAGGAATTTCTGGAAAACTATCCAAGTTATCTCTTTAATGTCGATCTGACAGTGAAATAACAATGCAAAAGCTTTGGCCAAATAAAAAAAAATACAATTTATTTTTTTACAGCTATTAAAATTCCGTACAAACCGTTTTTTGCGAAAAATTCCGTACAAAAATTCCGGCCTGTTAAAAATCCGCGAAAAGGGTTGAAAATCCGTACGGTAAGGAAAAAATCCGTACAGTTGGTAGCCTTAATCTAAACAAAGCCGATCGCCGACTATTCTGAGTCAGCTTTGAGCGATGGAGCGCAATCAACCTCTCTGGGCCACTCGCTGTACTAGCCGATTCGAGTGTGAGGGAGAGCAAAAGAGAGAGTATTCAGTAGCGGTTGGTGTGGAAGTGACAAACGGTAGGAATACATCAGAGCAGTTCCGCGTCGCGTTCGATTTCTGCTCGCGAGTGAATAAGTCTTTTTGGAGCAATCAGGACACTTGCCTACAACCTTGCCGAAGATACCAAATCGATCGATGTTGTTTGGACTGCTGCCAAAATTGTTTGGAGACTTGTATGGGTGAACCAATGACACAACATGGCTACAAAAAAATAAAAACTCACAAAATCGGTCGATTTTGGTAGAGCAATTGCTCAGAAGGATTTTAAAGTTGTGGAATCATATTTGCAATCTAAAAGTATACTTAACAACTTAAAGTTTTTGTCTTTAAAATCATTTTTTTACCTGTAGAAGTCATGACCAAGCTTAACCATCTCTAAAAATGATTTAATTTAAACCTCTCCTTGTTATAATATAAGAATTAATATTATTTTGCTATGAAAGCAAAGCGACAAATTGATTGAAGTTTTGAGCGTTTTTTTTTTTTTTTTTTTTTGAAAATAGAATCCTTTTTGCAACTCCATTACACAGAAAAAAATGATGGTAATATTTATCAGGAAATTGTGACAGATTTTGTGGCAAAAAACGATTAATTTTACCCCAGAAAATGACGAATTTTTATCAGTTTTTGATGAATATTCATCAGGTTCACATTTTTATGTACACAGCAAAAAAAAAGGTTGAATTTTGGAATGTTGAAAATTTGGTTGGTTGAATATTACTCATTTTTTGAGTGATATTAATCAAAAATTGTGTAAAAATGTGAACCTGATGAATATTCATCAGAAACTGATGAAAATTCACCAATTCCTGATGTAATATTACACATTTTTTACGCCACAAAATCTGTCACCATTTCCTGATGAATGTTACCATAATTTTTTTTCTGTGTAATATTACTCAAAAAAGAGGTAATATTCAACCTACCAAATTTTAAACATTCCAAAATTCAACTTTTTTTTTCTGTGTACAGAGCAAAAAAAAAGTTGAATTTTGGAATGTTGACAATTTAGTTGGTTGAATATTACTCATTTTTTGAGTAATGTTACTCAAAGATGTGTAAAAATGTGAAACTGATGAATATTCATCAGAAACTGATGAAAATTCACCAATTCCTGATGTAATATTACACAATTTTTTCGCCACAAAATCTGTCACCATTTCCTGATGAATATTACCATAATTTACTTTCCGGTCATTGTAGAATGTCGAAATCTGGAGCAACTTTTGAAAAGGGCACATAAGCATTTTGACAGCTGCAACCATTTTGCAATTTCCCTGGCAATATGCAACTATTTTACAAAACCCGTTGTGTTAAATGGTAGCTGGGAAGAATTGCTATTCACAGAAAAAAAAAGTTGAATTTTGAAATGTTCAGGGTTGTTACGGGAAAGTCGAAAAAAAAATCCGCGCCAAATCCGCGCCGACCGAAACCTTAATCCACGCGAAATCCGCGCCATATAAAAAAAAATTGCGACCAACAATCAAGAAATGTTATTTCCAAAGAAAAAAACTAAAACAGAAAATATTTGATAGAAAAATTAAACTCGTTTTATGTTTGAAGGAATGAAATCAAAAAATCCTTTTAAAAAATACCTCAAGAAACGTCAAGAAAAGTGTCACAAAAAAAAGTTTTTTTGCAAATCAATAACTTTGACCAATATAAACAAAATAGAAAATTATAAACCAATATAAAACAAAATTAAAAAATCTAATAAATGAAATTTTACTTCAAAAATATAAGCCCAAATTCTAAAATTTCATATAATTAAATTTAAGATTTAAGAATTCTAAAAATTCAAAATCTATGAATTTTAATACAAATTGTATTTCAAATTCCTCACTGAAATTTCATTCCGAAACAAATTGCATTTAAAATATTAGAAATGTTTTCTTCTTAAAAATTAAGAATTTAAGAATTTAAGAATTTAAGAATTTAGGAATTTAAAAATTTAAGAATTTAAGAATTTAAGAATTTAAGAATTTAGGAATTTAAAAATTTAAGAATTTAAGAATTTAAGAATTTAAGAATTTAAGAATTTAAGAATTTAAGAATTTAAGAATTTAAGAATTTAAGAATTTAAGAATTTAAGAATTTAAGAATTTAAGAATTTTAGAATTTAAGAATTTAAGAATTTAAGAATTTAAGAATTTAAGAATTTAAGAATTTAAGAATTTAAGAATTTAAGAATTTAAGAATTTAAGAATTTAAGAATTTAAGAATTTAAGAATTTAAGAATTTAAGAATTTAAGAATTTAAGAATTTAAGAATTTAAGAATTTAAGAATTTAAGAATTTAAGAATTTAAGAATTTAAGAATTTAAGAATTTAAGAATTTAAGAATTTAAGAATTTAAGAATTTAAGAATTTAAGAATTTAAGAATTTAAGAATTTAAGAATTTAAGAATTTAAGAATTTAAGAATTTAAGAATTTAAGAATTTAAGAATTTAAGAATTTAAGAATTTAAGAATTTAAGAATTTAAGAATTTAAGAATTTAAGAATTTAAGAATTTAAGAATTTAAGAATTTAAGAATTTAAGAATTTAAGAATTTAAGAATTTAAGAATTTAAGAATTTAAGAATTTAAGAATTTAAGAATTTAAGAATTTAAGAATTTAAGAATTTAAGAATTTAAGAATTTAAGAATTTAAGAATTTAAGAATTTAAGAATTTAAGAATTTAAGAATTTAAGAATTTAAGAATTTAAGAATTTAAGAATTTAAGAATTTAAGAATTTAAGAATTTAAGAATTTAAGAATTTAAGAATTTAAGAATTTAAGAATTTAAGAATTTAAGAATTTAAGAAAATTTTATTTGAGATTTTTGAGATTTCCGTTTTTTTGTTTGCAAAATTGTTTTAAATTTAATATTTTTTAGTTTTCAAATTTTATTTTTATTTATTTTTATTTTGAATTTTTCATTGAATTTTGAATTTTCGATTTTTTAGTTTTTTGGAGTTTTGAATTTCAGATTTTTAAAATTCTGAATTTAGAAATTTAGGATTTTTTAAATTACGATTTTAGGAATCCGAAATTTTTTTAAGCTGAATTTTAAAAATTTTGATAAAAAAAACTATTAAAATATAAAAAAAGTTTCGAATTTTTGAAATTTTAATTTTGAATGATGGAGCATTAATTTTTGAATGTTCTGATCTTTTTTTTCACCAAGAATGTTTAAATTTAGAAAAAATATTTCTATTTTTTTCCATCTAAAATTCAAAGGCAAATTGAATATATCCACTATAAAATTAAAAATAAATAAGGTTAAAAAACCATTACTCAAAACTCAAAAGAAAATACATATTCAGAGCCGGATATATTAAGAAATGAGTTAAGTGTAGTAATAAATTTATTTAAGAAATTCTCAACCATACATAGAGTAATCTCTACATATACTTCATCTTAATTTTTCGACGGTTCGTATTAAGAAAATACAAACAAAAATTTTCAGAAAAAAATCTATTAATAAGAAATTGAAATTGCACTCAATGGAAAAAAAACACATTCTCGTAATTCTTGATAATATTTTTCTTATTAACTTGAAAGTAATTCTATCTATTTATCTATTTATTTATCAAAATTGCCATCCGCGTGAAATCCGCGCCTGAACAAAATTAGTAAGCAAATCCGCGCCAAATCCGCGCTATCCGCGCGAAACGCGCCATCCGCGCGATCCGCGCCGTCCGTAACAACCCTGAATGTTGAAAATTTGGTAGGTTGAATACTGGTTGCTGAAAAGTGGTTCGCAAAACGGCCTCAATTTTGAACTGTCAAAGTGGAACCAATTTACTGTTCGCTAGAAGTAGAGAGTATTGTTATCGATAATTTAAAAAAAAAAGTTTTCTGTTCAGAATGTTTTTTTTGGCTTTTGTGGACCTGACGATAATGTTAAGAAATCTTTACAAAGTTGAAGGCGAGATCGTAATTTTTAAAAATTATGAATTGAAATTGTTTATGGAGTCGATGCGGTTATATCCATCCAGAAGCTATCTTAATCTTAATTTGATTCACACACACACAATTATCCAGCAAAAAATATGAAAAACTAGCCAAAACGAAACACAAACAACTAAACATAAACAGCTCATTTATCAGTAAGGAAAAGTCATGCTTGTGCTTGAACAGCTTCCTAATTTGTAGATGTAAACAAAGTGGGATCATTCGGAAATCACGTTACGCATTCGCTCTATTCATCACCCAGGTTGAATATTATCTCTTTTTTGAGTAATATTACATAAAAAATGTGTAAAAATGTGAACCTGATGAATATTCATCAAAAACTGATAAAAATTCAGCATTTTCTGAGGTAAAACTAATCATTTTTTTTTGCCACAAAATCTGTCACCATTTCCTGATGAATTTTACCATCATTTTTTTTCTGTGTTGTTTCTCATTTAGAATTTGGAGAAAAAGTTACCTAAAACTTGAAAAATAGCTAAATAGTTCAAACTGTCAAAATGCTTATCCGCCCTTTTCTCGTGTTGATCCAGAAATGGCATACTTTTCTTCACCAAAAATAACAGAATCAAAAATTATATTTTTTTGCGATCCCGTCGTGAAACTACTTACTTTTCCTGTCATTCTTGAACGACGAAATAGCCTACTTTTCTGTACCAAAAATAACAGAATCGAATAGCAACACTTTTCAAAATAAATGCTGAAAAGTTCTACTTTTCAGCACTCAAATGGGTGCTGACAAGTTGAACTTTTCTTTTCAGCACTTGTTTCGAAAAGTAACACTTTTCAACATTTTTTGATTTAAACGATTTATTGACAAAATCCATGAAAATTTTACATAAAATACCACTCAGTGTGTGTTTTTTGGAATTGCAAAAATTTTTGTATGGAACTCGTTGCAAAACATGATTTTTTCAGCACTCTTCGTATTTATCCAACTCGGTGAACCTCGTTGGATAAATGTACGACTCGTACTGAAAAAATCCTCTTTTTGCAACTTGTTGCATAAACTACTATTTTTGCAATACCGCTGTGAAACAGTCAACGTTTCCTATCCTTCTAGAGAAACAAAACGGCCTACTTTTCCCTTATTTTTTTTTGTTTTGAACGATGAATTTACATTAAAGTTTGATGTTATTTTGATTTGATCGAATAAATTAATCAAACAAATGTTAAAAATGTGTGATTCATGTGATAATCATTTCCTTTATAATTTTATTTTTTTAATTCTATTTATATGCATTTCATAACATCCAACAGTTTGTGTTTCGGGAGTGATTAAAAAAAATATACGCATCATGCATACTGTGTTCACAACATCAATGTGTAAGTTGCAAACATAATTTATAATTTATGACTTTATTCGACCATCCACCCGGTCGCCCCAAACAGGTGTTTTAATGTTTCGCCGTAAGAATGCAGCGCCACCGCGGGTGCGCCCATTTCGCCATCGCCTTCTCCGTCTATTCTACCTAATTTGCACTATTTTAAATTTGGCCAAGCTGGTAATGGGCAATCCGTACCTCAGCCTAACCCACTCGAGTGTGGAAAATTATTAGCTTTATTGGTTCGGTGAGTTGTGTGGAGTAAAAATCTAATTTTGCAAGCAAGTTGGGCAACGGACCGGCCGTCGCGTTGACTGTTTGTGGTGAGCGCTTCCTGACTAACTTTCGCTTGAACCAAGAAAACACAAGCCGTAATAGAGGCGATGCTGACAAAACTGTGCAACGTTTTGTGTAACGCGTCGTGTGTGGCTTTTCGAGCAAGCTGGAAGATGATGCAAGTTATAATTATTTGGTTTGGTTGATTGGGGAAGGTTATTGGATGTTGTGTTGATTTTTAATTTCATTAAAGTCTTAATTATTGCACTTACCTTGATCCAAACCGAAGGACAATTCAATCAGTTAAGAAAGGGACGTTCTTTCAGGAATTCAAACTGCATTTTGTACACTTCACTTTAAACTTATTCGTAACTTTTGTAATTATTTCCAATAAGCAACAACTTCAAGGATTTCGTCTTACTTCAGCACTTCAAACTGCCACGATATGCTCTGAATATCTGGCTTGTACCGTTGATGAGGTTCTGCAAAAATAAAGAATACCAAATGAGTTCCCAAACTCCAACACCCCCTCAACTCGCATCTCTTACTTATCATCGCGTAGTGCTGCACGTTCTGCACCTGCGTCAAATCCCCCGTCAGCTGTGCCGTCGCTTCCACATCCTGACCACTGCCTGGAACGACCATCTCGGGGATCCAGATCGCGTCCAGCGAGTACCGCACCAGTCCAAACAGCGCCCCATAGTCCCGCTGAACCGTCTTGGCTTCCCCCAGTCTGTCCAGCTCGATGGCCACCTTGCACACGGACCGAATGTGGTGCTGCCGGTCGGGGCCGCAGATTCGAAGGACGAGCGCGTGAAGCGCGTCCACCAGGGCAATGTCCTCGAACGGGTTGCCCTGCTTCAGGCTGAGCAGCTTGCGCTCGTGCTTGCGGCGGTTCTTGCTCGAGCGGTGGGATTTGCTGGGGGAAAGAGGCGAGAAAGGGAGATTATAGATTTCAGTTTTCAGGGTGACCACTTAGATTTTTAACAAGATTTTAAACGGATTCTAACTAACTAAGAGTAAGAGATAAAACCTTCTTCGCTTCTGTCTCTTTTAAAAAATCATTAAAATAAAATTGAAAAAAAAACATCCAATAAAAAAATTTCAACATTGAAAAAAAAACAAAAAAAAATAACAAAAAAACCAAAATGACTAAAATAATCAATATGAAAAAAAAATTATCAAAATTATCAAAATTATCAAAATTATCAAAATTATCAAAATTCTCAAAATTATCAAAATTACGAAATGACCATTAGACCAAAACGATCAAAATGTTCAAAATTATCAAAAATGACCAAAATTACGAAATTATCAAATTGAAAATAATGATCAAAATGACCAAGATGACAAATTACCAAAATGACCAAAATTACGAATTGAATCAAAATTATCAAAAAAACAAAACTGACCAAAATGTCAAAAAATTATCAAAATGACCAACATGATTAAAATGATCAAAATGACCAAAATGAACAACATGATCAAAATGACCAAAATGATCAAAATGACCAAAATGATCAAAATAACCAAAATGACCCAAATGACCAAAGTGACCAAAATGACCAAAATGACCAAACCGAACTAAATTATCAAAATGACCAAAATGACTAAAATGATCAAAATAACCAAAATGAACAAAATGACCAAAACGATCAAAATGATCAAAATTTTCAAAATGACTAAAATGACCAAAATGACCAAACCGAACTAAATTAACAAAATGACCAAAATGACTAAAATGATCAAAATGACTAAAATGATCAAAATGACCAAAATGACCAAAATTACCAAAATTACCAAAATTACCAAAATTACCAAAATGACCAAAATGACCAAAATGTCTAAAATGATCAAAATGACCAAAATGATCAAAATGACCAAACCGAACGAAATTATCAAAATGACCAAAATGACCCAAATGACCCAAATGACCAAAATGACCAACATGACCAAAATGATCAAAATGATTAATATGATCAAAATGACCAAAATGACCGAAATGACCAAAATGACCAAATGACCAAAATGACTAAAATGATCAAAATGACCAAAATGAGCAAAATGGTCAAAATGACCAAAATGACTAAAATGATCAAAATGACCAAAATGAACAAAATGACTAAAATGTTCAAAATGACCAAAATGAACAAAATGATCAAAATTTTCAAAATGACCAAAACGATCAAAATGACCAAAATAACCAAAATTACCAAAATGACCAAAATGACTAAAATGATCAAAATGAACAACATGACCAAAATGACCAAAATGACCAAAATGACCAAACCGAACTAAATTATCAAAATGACCAAAATGACTAAAATGATCAAAATAACCAAAATGAACAAAATGACCAAAACGATCAAAATGATCAAAATTTTCAAAATGACTAAAATGACCAAAATGACCAAACCGAACTAAATTAACAAAATGACCAAAATGACCAAAATGACTAAAATGATCAAAATGACTAAAATGATCAAAATGACCAAAATTACCAAAATTACCAAAATGACCAAAATTACCAAAATTACCAAAATTACCAAAATTACCAAAATTACCAAAATGACCAAAATGACCGAAAACGAAACTATTGGCACTACGCCCCCCGGGGCATGGCCTTCCTCTAACGTGGGATTTCTGCTCCAGCGCCTCTGACGAGACAGGAGAAACCGGGACCGACGTTTTACTTCACCATCCGATAGAAGCTCAGTGGATAAGGCGGGAATCGAACCCGCGTCTCATAGCATCATCGGGATCGGCAGCCGAAGCCGCTACCCCTGCGCCACGAGACCAAAATGACCAAAATGTCTAAAATGATCAAAATGACCAAAATGACCAAAATGAACAAAATGACCAAAATGACCAAACCGAACGAAATTATCAAAATGACCATAATGACCCAAATGACCCAAATGACCAAAATGACCAACATGACCAAAATGATCAAAATGATTAATATGATCAAAATGACCAAAATGACCGAAATGACCAAAATGACCAAATGATCAAAATGACTAAAATGATCAAAATGATCAAAATAATCAAAATGACTAAAATGATCAAAATGACTAAAATGTTCAAAATGACCAAAATGAACAAAATGGTCAAAATGACCAAAATGATCAAAATTTTCAAAATGACCAAAATGACCAAAGTGATCAAAATGATCAAAATGATCAAAATGATCAAAATGATCAAAATGATCAAAATGACCAAAATGAACAAAATGACTAAAATGTTCAAAATGACCAAAATGAACAAAATGGTCAAAATGACCAAAATGATCAAAATTTTCAAAATGACCAAAATGATCAAAATAATCAAAATGACTAAAATGATCAAAATGACTAAAATGTTCAAAATGACCAAAATGAACAAAATGGTCAAAATGACCAAAATGATCAAAATTTTCAAAATGACCAAAATGACCAAAGTGATCAAAATGATCAAAATGATCAAAATGACCAAAATGATCAAAATGACCAAAATGACCAAAATGACGAAAATGACCAAAATTACCAAAATGACTAAAATGATCAAAATGACCAAAATAAACAAAATGACTAAAATGATCAAAATGACCAAAACGATCAAAATGACCAAAACGATCAAAATGACCAAAATAACCAAAATTACCAAAATGACCAAAATGACCAAAATGACTAAAATGATCAAAATGAACAACATGACCAAAATGACCAAAATGACCAAAATGAATAAAATGATCAAAATAACCGAAATGAACAAAATGATCAAAATGATCAAAATGACCAAACCGAACCAAATTATCAAAATGACCAAAATGACCAAAATTACCAAAATGATCAAAATGACTAAAATGATCAAAATGACCAAACCGAACGAAATTATCAAAATGACCAAAATGACAAAAATAACCAAAATTACCAAAATGACCAAAATGACTAAAATGATCAAAATGAACAACATGACCAAAATGATCAAAATGACCAAAATGACCAAAATAACCAAAATGACCAAAATGACCAAAATGACCAAAATGACCAACATGACCAAAATGACCAAAATGATTAAAATGATCAAAATGACCAAAATGACCGAAATTATCAAAATGACCAAAATGACCAAAATGACCAAAATGACAAAAAATACCAAAATGATCAAAATGACCAAAATGACTAAAATGATCAAAATGAACAACATAACCAAAATGATCAAAATTACCAAAATGGTCAAAATGATCAAAATTTTCAAAATGACCAAAATGACCAAAATGACTAAAATGATCAAAATGACCAAAATGAACAAAATGGTCAAAATGATCAAAATTTTCAAAATGACCAAAATGACCTAAATGACTAAAATGATCAAAATGACCAAAATAAACAAAATGACTAAAATGATCAAAATGAACAACATGACCAAAATGATCAAAATGACCAAAATGACCAAAATTACCAAAATTACCAAAATGACCAAATGACCAAAATGTCTAAAATGATCAAAATGACCAAAATGATTAATATGATCAAAATGACCAAAATGACCGAAATGACCAAAATGACCAAAATGACCAAATGACCAAAATGACCAAAATGACTAAAATGATCAAAATGATCAAAATGATCAAAATGATCAAAATGATCAAAATGATCAAAATGATCAAAATGACCAAAATGAACAAAATGGTCAAAATGACTAAAATGATCAAAATGACCAAACTGAACAAAATGACTAAAATGTTCAAAATGACCAAAATGAACAAAATGGTCAAAATGACCAAAATGATCAAAATTTTCAAAATAACCAAATGACCAAAATGACTTAAATGATCAAAATGAACAAAATGATTAAAATTGCAAATTGATCAAAATGACAAGATTGACCAGAATGATCAAAACTATCAAAATGATCAAAATGACCAAAATGAACAAAATGATCAAAATGACCAAACCGAACGAAATTATCAAAATGACCAAAATGACCAAAATTACCAAAATTACCAAAATGACCAAAATGACTAAAATGATCAAAATGACCAAAATGAACAAAATGACCAAAATGACCAAACCGAACGAAATTATCAAAATGACCAAAATGTTTAAAATGATCAAAATGACCAAAATGATCAAAATGACCAAACCGAACGAAATTATCAAAATGACCAAAATGTCTAAAATGATCAAAATGACCAAAATGACCAAAATAACCAAAATGATCAAAATTACCAAAATGAACAAAATGGTCAAAATGATCAAAATTTTCAAAATGACCAAAATGACCAAAATGACTAAAATGATCAAAATAACCAAAATGAACAAAATGACCAAAACGATCAAAATGATCAAAATTTTCAAAATGACTAAAATGACCAAAATGACCAAACCGAACTAAATTAACAAAATGACCAAAATGACCAAAATGACTAAAATGATCAAAATGACTAAAATGATCAAAATGACCAAAATTACCAAAATTACCAAAATGACCAAAATGACCAAAATTACCAAAATTACCAAAATTACCAAAATTACCAAAATTACCAAAATTACCAAAATGACCAAAATGACCGAAAACGAAACTATTGGCACTACGCCCCCCGGGGCATGGCCTTCCTCTAACGTGGGATTTCTGCTCCAGCGCCTCTGACGAGACAGGAGAAACCGGGACCGACGTTTTACTTCACCATCCGATAGAAGCTCAGTGGATAAGGCGGGAATCGAACCCGCGTCTCATAGCATCATCGGGATCGGCAGCCGAAGCCGCTACCCCTGCGCCACGAGACCAAAATGACCAAAATGTCTAAAATGATCAAAATGACCAAAATGACCAAAATGAACAAAATGACCAAAATGACCAAACCGAACGAAATTATCAAAATGACCAAAATGACCCAAATGACCCAAATGACCAAAATGACCAACATGACCAAAATGATCAAAATGATTAATATGATCAAAATGACCAAAATGACCGAAATGACCAAAATGACCAAATGATCAAAATGACTAAAATGATCAAAATGATCAAAATAATCAAAATGACTAAAATGATCAAAATGACTAAAATGTTCAAAATGACCAAAATGAACAAAATGGTCAAAATGACCAAAATGATCAAAATTTTCAAAATGACCAAAATGACCAAAGTGATCAAAATGATCAAAATGATCAAAATGATCAAAATGATCAAAATGATCAAAATGACCAAAATGAACAAAATGACTAAAATGTTCAAAATGACCAAAATGAACAAAATGGTCAAAATGACCAAAATGATCAAAATTTTCAAAATGACCAAAATGATCAAAATAATCAAAATGACTAAAATGATCAAAATGACTAAAATGTTCAAAATGACCAAAATGAACAAAATGGTCAAAATGACCAAAATGATCAAAATTTTCAAAATGACCAAAATGACCAAAGTGATCAAAATGATCAAAATGATCAAAATGACCAAAATGATCAAAATGACCAAAATGACCAAAATGACGAAAATGACCAAAATTACCAAAATGACTAAAATGATCAAAATGACCAAAATAAACAAAATGACTAAAATGATCAAAATGACCAAAACGATCAAAATGACCAAAACGATCAAAATGACCAAAATAACCAAAATTACCAAAATGACCAAAATGACCAAAATGACTAAAATGATCAAAATGAACAACATGACCAAAATGACCAAAATGACCAAAATGAATAAAATGATCAAAATAACCGAAATGAACAAAATGATCAAAATGACCAAACCGAACCAAATTATCAAAATGACCAAAATGACCAAAATTACCAAAATGATCAAAATGACTAAAATGATCAAAATGACCAAACCGAACGAAATTATCAAAATGACCAAAATGACAAAAATAACCAAAATTACCAAAATGACCAAAATGACTAAAATGATCAAAATGAACAACATGACCAAAATGATCAAAATGACCAAAATGACCAAAATAACCAAAATGACCAAAATGACCAAAATGACCAAAATGACCAAAATGACCAACATGACCAAAATGACCAAAATGATTAAAATGATCAAAATGACCAAAATGACCGAAATTATCAAAATGACCAAAATGACCAAAATGACCAAAATGACAAAAATTACCAAAATGATCAAAATGACCAAAATGACTAAAATGATCAAAATGAACAACATAACCAAAATGATCAAAATTACCAAAATGAACAAAATGGTCAAAATGATCAAAATTTTCAAAATGACCAAAATGACCAAAATGACTAAAATGATCAAAATGACCAAAATGAACAAAATGGTCAAAATGATCAAAATTTTCAAAATGACCAAAATGACCTAAATGACTAAAATGATCAAAATGAACAACATGACCAAAATGATCAAAATGACCAAAATGACCAAAATTACCAAAATTACCAAAATGACCAAATGACCAAAATGTCTAAAATGATCAAAATGACCAAAATGATTAATATGATCAAAATGACCAAAATGACCGAAATGACCAAAATGACCAAAATGACCAAATGACCAAAATGACCAAAATGACTAAAATGATCAAAATGATCAAAATGATCAAAATGATCAAAATGATCAAAATGATCAAAATGATCAAAATGACCAAAATGAACAAAATGGTCAAAATGACTAAAATGATCAAAATGACCAAACTGAACAAAATGACTAAAATGTTCAAAATGACCAAAATGAACAAAATGGTCAAAATGACCAAAATGATCAAAATTTTCAAAATAACCAAATGACCAAAATGACTTAAATGATCAAAATGAACTAAATGATTAAAATTGCAAATTGATCAAAATGACAAGATTGACCAGAATGATCAAAACTATCAAAGTGATCAAAATGACCAAAATGATCAAAATGATCAAAATGACCAAACCGAACGAAATTATCAAAATGACCAAAATGACCAAAATTACCAAAATGACCAAAATGACTAAAATGACCAAAATGAACAACATGACCAAAATGATCAAAATGACCAAAATGACCAAAATTACCAAAATTACCAAAATGACCAAATGACCAAAATGTCTAAAATGATCAAAATGACCAAAATGAACAAAATGACCAAAATGACCAAACCGAACGAAATTATCAAAATGACCAAAATGTCTAAAATGATCAAAATGACCAAAATGATCAAAATGACCAAACCGAACGAAATTATCAAAATGACCAAAATGTCTAAAATGATCAAAATGACCAAAATGAACAAAATGACCAAAATGATCAAAATGACCAAACCGAACGAAATTATCAAAATGACCAAAATGACCCAAATGACCCAAATGACCAAAATGACCAAAATGACCAAATGACCAAAATGACCAAAATGACTAAAATGATCAAAATGATCAAAATGATCAAAATGACCAAAATGACTAAAATGATCAAAATGACTAAAATGTTCAAAATGACCAAAATGAACAAAATGGTCAAAATGACCAAAATGACTAAAATGATCAAAATGATCAAAATGAACAAAATGAACAAAATGATCAAAATGACTAAAATGAACAAATTGACCAAAGTGATCAAAATTTTCAAAATGATCAAAATGACAAAAATGATCAAAAATGATCAAAATGATCAAAATTATCAAAATGACCAAAATGACCAAAATTACAAAATTGATGAAAGAGGCAGAACCAAGGCAGACCAAGATTACCAAAAAAGCCAAAATTTTTAATTATTTTGTTTTTCATTTATTGGATTTTTTTAATTGTTTGATGTTTTTGATTTTTTTTCCGTTGTCTTATTTTTGAATGTCGAGCTTGTATGACCCCTTAACTACTGTAAAGTGATTTATAACGTTTGAATCAAAGATGGTGGCCAAAATGGTAGTGATGAAATAATGGGATTGCCTCAAAAGGCCGAAACTCAAAAGGCAGAATCTCGGAAGGCCGAATTTTGTCTTTTGCTCAGACGGCAAAACGCCTCGAAAGGCCGAATATCTCGAAAGGGAGAATGATTATGGAATTCCGAATTTTGTTCATATTTTCACGATTTTCATTGATTATGATGTTTAAAGATACAGTTAACTAACAAACTAGAAACCAAAAATCACTTACCCCGACCGTCCCGAGCTGCTCGTATGCCTTGACGAGGCCACCGTCGACACGTCCGAGTACAGATCACAGTCCTCCACGTCCCGACCGTCCTCCTCGTCGTGGTGCGGTTCCGCCTTCCTCCTTTCCTTTTCCACCCTCACCGCCAGCAGGCGATCCTTGTGCTTCAAGAACTCTTCCTTTTCCGATTGAAGCTTCTGGATGAGCGTTTGCAGGTATTCGTCAAGATTTGGAAGAATAACTTTGTCAACAAGGTCTCCGTCGGCTTCGAGAAGCGCCTCTTCAAACAGGTGATCCTTCAGCAAGATTTCGACCGCTTGCCGATCGTTCTTCAAGTACTCTTTAGCTAATCGCGCAGCCGCGCGATACTCGCCCGCTTCCTGCACGGCCGGAAGCAACGCTTGCACAAGTCGTCGCAGCTCGTCGTCGGCGTAGCCGGCTAGCCGGGCCAGTCGCAGACAGCGGCCCCAATCGACGGCGTTCCGGGCGGATGCGATCGCTTGCGCGTAATCTCCGGCCTTTTCGTACATCAAGCTGGCGTCCGTCTGCTTGGCGTTCTGACGGAGGTGGTCGCCGTAGCTGGCGCAGATTCGTTGGTAGTAGGTTTCGTGCCTGCGGTAGGCGACGATCGCTTTCGGGTAGAGTCCGTGTTTGATGGTAAGTTGGAGCGCTTCCTGGAACTTGGGCTCGTCGTCCGCGTAGCGGGAGATGTTTTCGATGGCTTTCTCGAACCGTTTAAGGTGGCAATCGATGCGGAACTTGCGGTAGTCTTCGTCGAAGCGTTTGAGCTCGTTCAGGAAGGGGAGATATTCTTTGGGGTCTTTTTGGGACTTGGTTGCGACGAAGAGGACGAGACCAAAGTCGTACATTCCGAGGGCTACGTTGTACAGGTCGTTGACTTCCACGAGGTAGAGCAGATATTTGAGGGCTTCTTCGGCGGCTCCTTCTTGGCATTGGGCTTTTTTGAGGTCCCAGATGACCTGCAGGGCTTGCTCGAGCAGCCCCTTCTTGACGTAGCAGGTGATCTTGGGCAGGATGTAAGCTTCGTTGGACTCTGCTTTGTTCATTGCTACTAGGAAGCGATCGCAGAGTTGCTCGATCTTGGTTTCAACCGAGTACCCGTCGATCACGGGAACCTCCCGGCCCGCGTAATTACTGCCGTACATCTCCCGACACACGTCCTGATTCTGAAGATCGCTTATGAACAGATTCAACCAGTTGACGTTGGTGATCTCCTCCAGGAAGCGATCAAGATTCTCCAAGAACAACCCCGGGTTGTGATCAACCATCAAGTTCAAGTTGATCCGCTCCTTCCTCAGGATATCAAACGCCTTGTGGTACTCCAACCCGTCCAGATGTTCCGCCACCAGGCACAGCGTCAACACGCGTGGCGTGATCGCTTCCAAGTTCCCGCGCGGAAGCTGAAACACGGTGCGGGCCGCCTTCGGCACGACCACCACCAGCTTGGAGCCGCGCTCGACGCGACGATCACCCACGATCGCGTCACCGTTCGCCACGTCCACAAACTTCAACTCGGCGATCGTGGTAAACAGCAGGTAGCGCTCCGTCAGGAAGATCGAGGTTACGTCCGACGCGATCTTCACCCCGTTGGCGTACAAATTTTGCCGGTTTCGGAGCGAGTAGACCTTGCCGGTGGGATGAACTCGCAGCTGCTCGCAGAACTCGGGCAGTTTGGTGGACTCCTCAAGTCCGATGCCGCGTTCCAAGGTGAGCTTGAACGTCTGACCGGTCAGGAGTTCGATCAGTGCGGCGTTGCCGCTGACCGACTCGATGCAGCCGATGCGATCGCCTGGCGATCCGATCTCCAGCGAGAGTTGCGGCTCGAGCTTGGTTTCGACGATCTTGAAGATCTTGACAAAGTTGGAGCCATCGGCGACGATCAACAGATCGTTTCGGAGCCACAACCAGTGCGAGAAGGTTCCGGGACCGAGTTCGAGGTCTTTTGGAAGAGTTTTTACACCAGCAAGTCGACGAACAGTCCCCTCCGTGAACTCCGGTTGGTAGAAGGTGATCTTGTTGGTAGAATCAACCACGAAAAAGCAATTGGAATCCCATGGACCTTCTGGATTTCGCAGAAATCCAACACCGTTAATTTGACGATCGCTTTTCAGCGTGAAGCCGCACATTGGCGGAGGGACAACGACCCCTCGGAAGTTGGTCAGTAGGACCTGTGGTCCATCGATCACGGCGACCAGCGATTCGTCACTTCTCGCTTGACCTGTAGAGTGATCGACGGCAAAGTCCCAACGGGAAACCTCGTACTGACCGTTCTCCAGCAGGACGTGCAGCGTCCGACCTTCCGAGTACTTTGCATCCCACTGAACTCCGAGGATGCGCTTGTCAAACTCCAGGTACTGCTTAACGTACCAGTGGTAGTTGCCGATCGTGTAGAAATACAGGCAACTTTTAGCCGTAGATGTCTTGAAGGTTCGAACGATCAGCACTTCCGAGTCGTTGCTCCAGTGAAGACCTTCAACAGCTTCTTCAGCGCGATTGAACGGGAGTTCTATCTCCCGATGCTTCAACCCATTCTTCTCGAACAGCGCCACCACGTACTTGTCCTGCAAGACCTGCGGAGTCGCGATCCACATCCCGGAAGGTCTCCACCCGAGCGCAACCTCCAATCCGCAGCACTTCTCCGAGGTAAACTGCAGCGCACCCTCCTTGCTAAACACCTTGAACGCCCTCCCGTATGGACCCAAAAACCCGACCACAAACAACTCTCCGTCCTCGCGCCAGCTGATCTTCACCCGACGATCAAGCGATCCCAAATCCACCTCCACCGGTTCTTCCTTCTTCTTCGTACGCGCTCCCTTTCCCTCCGACCCGTGAAACTGGGTCTCCTTCTTGCCCCAACCCACGCTCATAAACTCCCGATCCCCGAAAGTGTCCTCCTGCAGCGATACCTCGTTGATCGGATCGTACGCGCTGTTCATTGTGACCACGTTCAAAGTGCTGAAAAACGAAAGATCTTCAGTTATTCCTAAAAAAAAACCCAAAATAACAATTAAGATTCTCACCAATCGACAAAAACCACCACCTCCTGCTCCGGACTCCACCCCATGGCCTCCAACCCCCCACCGCAAAAGGTGACCTCTTCCGGTTCCCTCCCCCCGTCCTCCCCCACCAAGTTCACCACCATAACTTCCCCCGCGGCCGTCGCCAAGCACAGCTCATCGCTCAACGCCAAATGCTCCAGCCCGACAATCTCCCCGGGAACCGACACCAACCGAGCCGCTACCGACGAACCGGACCGATCAACCCGGAACACACCGTAATCCGACGAATCCGCGGATGCCACGTAAAGTACGGCACTGTTGTTGGAATCGACCACGAAAAGCGAGGACGCGGTCAGTGGTAGGTCCGACCCGAGGGTGACGCTCTGGGTGGCGAGCCGGTACAGGTTCTTCATTGTGACGACCGGGGATTGCACTTGTTTTTTGAGGAACGGAAATTTGCGAAACGAACCGCGAACGAGCGCACGTTGTTTTGGTTTTTGTTGTGAAATGAGATGGTGAGAAACGTCAAAAACGGTGTGAGAGTGTGTTGGTGCAGCAGTGCTGCGGGTTTTAAAAGTTTGAAGTGAATTTGAAAGGGGGCGACCGAAAAGTACGCCCCGAGGGGCAGGACACAGTTAATCAATCATGTTTACACTAATTAATTAGAGCTGATTTTCGTCAACTAGCTAATTGATTAGCGCTGATTTGACATTCCATTCCCATCTCATATTCTTTATGTAAACTAATGTCAAAAACATAAACAATGACTTTTAAACCCCGCCGTTTGACATGGATGATTTTTAAAACCCGCCAAACAAATCCTAGTAAACCGGGGTTGCGATGGTAAAAAAATACTTGTCACAAATTTTCTGTTGTTGTTCCACATCAACACGGTTCTCACCGACGAACAAAATACGGATTATTCCTGTTTTCCATCGTCAAGGTTGCTGTTCGTGACGTCCGGCTCATTCTCCCAGAGCTCTCACTATCCGGAACATGATAGATTTGTGCAGGATAACAAACCTGGTCGATCGGAACGAGCGCACTTTTCGTTGAGCAACGGTCCTCGAAGCAGGATATGGCCTTCGTTGGACAAGGCTAGCAGAGCAACCATCCACAGTCAGACCCGAGGTCAGACCAGTTAATCTGAAATATTGGCCTTACCAGATTCATGAACAAAACGTGGCCGATGTGGGTTATTGTCGATTTCTGCTGATTTTTTAAATATTCCAATAAAATCATAAAAGAAAAATTACGTCCGGAAAAATGGAAAAAAATATATTTTTACTGTAAAATTTGTGACTGAAGGTCAACAGGAAGAGCGACCAGAACGGACTGAATGAGAACAGCCAGTTGGAGGAAATAAGAGCACAGACATTGTGATAAGAGTTGGACATTTTAGACATTTATATGTATTTCCTCAAATATTTGAAAAACAAAGAAATTCTGTTTTTGTACCTATTAAGCCTTATTTTTATTTTTGTGATTTCTTTGCGTCTTGTAAATGGCACGGGTTTTTTTTCTGGTTCGTTCTTTATTTGGCACAATGTCCTACAATGCCATGTCATAATTGTGAAAAACACCGTGATCTTATAAAATATCTCTACCACGATTCACAGAAGGACAAAGAAGATTTAAAAATTCTAAGGAACGGTTTCATGATCTCCACGGCCAAACTCGCCACAATCGGCTACCTCCACCGCCTTGAACGTGCGGCATCCGTAGCTATCACCTTTTCGATCGTTCCGAATACTGGGCGATCTATCCTCGTGTATCGTGGCACTGCCACAAGCTGGGATGAGCCGGGCATCACGAACAGTGGTCCTGCTAATGGGAAAATGCTGTAATAATCCGAACTCTTTTCGTCGGGGATCAAACCACAAAAAAACACCACCGTTTCAAAAGAAAACAGATTTTTTTTTTGACAAGGACTTTTTGATTTTCCCCCAGCAACCCTCCAGTGTGCTGCGATTTGTTTGGCGGGTTTTAAAAATCATCCATGTCAAACGGCGGGGTATAAAAGTCATTGTTTATGTTTTTGACATTAGTTTACATAAAGAATTGAGTTATCTTGACGTTGAGAAAAGTCATTTTGACAGCTTGAAAATGTCTCTATCTTTGATTTGAACCGCAGGAAAACACTAAACTTTCGATTTCGGCGTGGTTGAGAGCAGCAAACTCTCGTTGGAGGCCTGCTAAATCCGGCCAACTTGGTGCTGCACAAGAAGGAGACCAAGGGCAAGCAGCTGTCAGCGAAAGGTCGGAAGATTTTGGCCAAACGAGAGCAGGAGGAGCGCGGAAAGATGCAGCAGGCCTGCCAGATGCGGCAGCTAGACGATGCGATCGATAGGCAGGACACGGATGTTTTAGGGACCAAAAATGCTGACCTAGGACAAACAGATCAAGTGTGCAACATCTACTACCGCGGCCAAACTCCCGCCTGTCTCTCTTTCTCAAGCGCTGCCTTGTCCAAGAAGGTCTTAATTGACGGAGCATTGAGGACTCCGGCTCCGAAATAGACGCCTTTTTCGACGTCGGGAGACCTGTTTGGCATTCTCCAAGCCACCGATGTCGGTTTGTCTTCAGCGTCTCATCGTCCTCATCATCCCGAATGGCGGGTTTCAAGTTCTACTGCTGCGATTCTGTTCCGGTGACAACCGACTTTTTGCCCTCGCCCTTTATCAAAAGGCCGGTGGATGTACCGCAGCGTGGTGCTGGTGTGGTGGAGGTGACATCGTCTGAAAGGTCATTGTTTGCGTTTTGATGAATTTCTCCTAGAAATCGTCCAGGCGTTGACGCGCCGGATGAAAGCGGATCTGCACGTAGATCGGTTTTCTGTGAAGGTTTGGTGGAGAAGGTTCTGCGGTTGTGATGGCCGTCGTAGAAGTAAATGTGGGATCACATGACACAGTAGCATGACCGCGGGCTCCACGTCCGAATAATGCTTTTTGCATGGGAACATTTTTCTATTTATTTATTTTTTTCAAATTAATATTAATTCCTATTTAGTGAAACATTAAACAATTTTCCAACCCTTAGTTGTTTTGCTTGATCAGCGTTTCATACAGCTCGTCGGCCTCCTCGCCGGTCTTGACCCGCAGCAGCACCGACGTCGGCGGTGGTTTCATCTCTGGAATGCACACCATCATGACGTTGTTCTTGCCCATCCCCGGCACCGGCACCGCCTGTTTAAGAATGATGTTAAGCAAAATCTGGCCGATGCTGGTGTCAGCCCGCACCAGGGCCCACCTTTTGGATGTGCAGCGTTCCGATGCCACGGTCCGGCTTTGACGAACAGTTTGCACCGCTTAGGGAAGATGCTGTCCTTTTCCTTGACCGGCGTGAACTCCACCTTGGACAGTTCGTCCACGTCGTTATTGGCGGTGGCCTTTTCGTCCGGCTTATTGTCTGCGGTGGGTTTGGCCACGTTGGGGAAGCTGAGGATGGTTCCGGTCGTGGAACTTGTCGAGCCAAACCCAAAGCTGAATGGTTTGGCTGCCGCTGGAGTCGGTTCCGCGGCCGTGTTTGTCGTCGTCACTGGTGCGTCGCTTCCAAACGTGAATCTGCTAGTGGCCGGCTTTGCGGCCGTTGACTCCTTTGTGTCCACCTTGCTGTTACTCTTCTTGGCCTTGATCTCATCCAGATACTTTTCGTGATTTTGAAGATCGGCGTCAGCTTGCACACCGGATTCTCCTTGACCATCTCCGAAATCCAAGTGGCCACGGCCAGGTTGAGCGCCTTCACATTGGCAGCATACTCCTCATCCCGGTTGCCCTTGCCGGCGGAGCCTGTGTGTCCTCCTTCGGCGGGCTTCCGAAAAAGACTTGCTTGGTCGGGTTGGTCGTGGCAAAGATGCTGGCTCCCAGCGCGGACGTCGTGGCCACCGCGAAAGCGAAAATGGACTGGCTCCTCCCTCGGCCGGTTAAAACGCCGGTGTCTACGTCACCCCGGCGAATCCCTTGAACGCACCAAACACCGACGACGATACACTGCTGCCTGCGGAATCTATGCCGGCGACTCCGTTTTTATGACGCGTTTTTTCAGCTCGTCCTCGGGCCCGCCTCCTCCTCCTCGTTCCAGTTCCTGACGGGGCAAGTATCCTCTGAGTTCTCGAAGCCGTGACTGCGGTCGGCCGGAAGAAGACCACACGTAGACTTCGTTCCGAACCAGGTTAGCCACTAGAGTTATTTACGTGCGCTTGTATTGCGTGTACGTACACAATGGATTTCTAGGTTAAAATTTGTACCCGCCAGCAAAAACAAATGGTAAGCTGGTGTGCGTGAGATCGGGTTTAGATAGCTCTCTTCAATTTCCAAACGTTTGCTTTACGTTTTTTTTTGTTTTGATGCTTTGACGTTTGTCCGTCAGCCCAAGAAAAAAATTGAAGGGTAGGAATACGCTAATTGATTAGCGATAATCCTAATCAACTAATTGAAAATTTCTAATCAACTAAACGATTATTTTTAATCAATTAGGGCTTGTGTCTCGCCCCTCGGTACGCCCAGCAAGAAAAGCATGGATTTTAAGCTTTTAGGGTGAATTTTTGATAGGCACAATATTTTTTTAACAGTAACAGAATTTAAAAAAAGTGTAATTCCTCAAATTCTAAAATTCTTTAATTCTTAAATTCTTAAATTCTTAAATTCTTAAATTCTTAAATTCTCAAATTCTTAAATTCTTAAATTCTTAAATTCTTAAATTCTTAAATTCCTCAATTCTTAAATTCTTAAATTCTTAAATTCTTAAATTCTTAAATTCTTTAATTCTTAAATTCTTAAATTCTTAAATTCTTAAATTCTTAAATTCTTAAATTCTTAAATTCTTAAATTCTTAAATTCTTAAATTCTTAAATTATTAAATTCTTAAATTCTTAAATTCTTAAATTCTTAAATTCTTAAATTCTTAAATTCTTAAATTCTTAAATTCTTAAATTCTTAAATTCTTAAATTCTTTAATTCTTTAATTCTTTAATTCTTTAATTCTTTAATTCTTTAATTCTTTAATTCTTTAATTCTTTAATTCTTTAATTCTTTAATTCTTTAATTCTTTAATTCTTTAATTCTTTAATTCTTTAATTATTTAATTCTTTAATTCTTTAATTCTTTAATTCTTTAATTCTTTAATTCTTTATGTTGGAGTAGCAACCGTAGAATTGTAATTAGCTGTAGGAGGCTACGACTTGGGAGCCACAAATAAATTAGTTCATTCGTTGTCTATCACTCGAACCTACAAGACCTACTGCCTTTACTTTAATTCTTTAATTCTTTAATTCTTTAATTCTTTAATTCTTTAATTCTTTAATTCTTTAATTCTTTAATTCTTTAATTCTTTAATTCTTTAATTCTTTAATTCTTCAATTCTTTAATTCTTTAATTCTTTAATTCTTTAATTCTTTAATTCTTTAATTCTTTAATTCTTTAATTCTTTAATTCTTTAATTCTTTAATTCTTTAATTCTTTAATTCTTTAATTCTTTAATTCTTTAATTCTTTAATTCTTTAATTCTTTAATTCTTTAATTCTTTAATTCTTTAATTCTTTAATTCTTTAATTCTTTAATTCTTTAATTCTTTAATTCTTTAATTCTTTAATTCTTTAATTCTTTAATTCTTTAATTCTTTAATTCTTTAATTCTTTAATTCTTTAATTCTTTAATTCTTTAATTCTTTAATTCTTTAATTCTTAAATTCTCAAATTCTTAAATTCTAAATATTCTTAGATTCTAAAATTGGGTACTAAACTGCCGTTTTACGGCGATATGATGTATACGCCACTGCGGTGATTTTGCTGTAGACACGATTTTCTGTTTTTGTTCATTTTTTCAATTTAAAATGACTAATTTAAGGTCTGCTCTGTAGAAACTGTTAAAAAGTACAATAAAAATGTGGCCCCTACAAAATTTCTTGTTTTTTCCTATTCTCTACGATTTTAAACCACAAACAAAAAATCACTACTTTTACTGCCCAATGATGTATGTATACATTTCTCGATCAAAGCTGGCTTTATTTTTTGTGCCAGCTATTTTGATAGCTGAGCGGATCCCGTAATGCATTGTCCACGTGGATACTTGAAGGGGGGGGGGGGTGGTATTAGGGAGCGTTCTTTTATTACGTAACGCAGTTGGGGGGAGGGGGTGATCGGAGGCCGTGTTACGCTCCATACATTTTTTTTAAAATTTGTATGGAAATTTTGTTACGAGGGCGGGGGGTCTAAAAATCCGATTTTTTGCGTTACGTAATAAAATAATGCTCCCTTAGCGATTGTCTACGCTCTATAAACACATTTTTTGCATGAACAATTGTCCGCAAGGGAGGTGGGTGGGTCTAGAATTTTCAAAAAAGTGTCTACGTGGACGTGGATAATTTTTCAAAATTGATTTAAAAATCCATTTTAAACTCTTTGTGGTCGTACAAAGGGTCATTGTACTCAGAAAAATAAGCTTTATCGCTGTAAACAATAATATCAGCAAGCTTCATTTTAGGACCCAATTCAAAAATCCTGAAATTTACCGATTCTGCAGCGAAAGCAAGCCAGAGAGTGTAGAGAATGTTCCAACTTAGTCATGACGGATTCTAGCAAAGTTCTTGTACAGAGCTGGTTATTCTTACAACATTGTAGCAGAAATGTACCACCGTTCTAGCAGGATTCTGACAGAAACAGCTCCTAATATTTCGCGACTGGGAAGAACCCAGTCAACTCGAACCATAAAAAAATGGCTGCCGGATCTTTCGGAATAGATCCGGAAAAAGATCCGGCAGAATTTTGGACTAATTTGACGTTTGCTGAGGGTGCGGAAAAGTGCCTACAAAATGCTGTTAGAATAGACGAATCCAGTTTGAAATGGCCGCTAGGTGACCAATGGTGTTAGAAATGACAGCTTCCATGTATTTGAATATGGGAGCTCAGAAAAACTCAATTTTTAAGCACTTAAATAATTATTTATGATACAAGTATTGATTGATTAGGTGCACAAAATGTGTCTAGAATATTATTAAAATAAAAACTGATCGAAAAATTTGCAATCGAGATAAGCACACCATTCGATTCAGCTGGAATTTTGGGCACCAAAAATATATAGTTTTCATAAGTTAAATATTTTATTTTAAAAGAAAATTAACAAAAAGTATGAAAATCGAGACATTTAGTATGGGAGCTGTCCAAGGAGCTGTCAAATCTCTCACCATCAAAAAGCAGCGTTGAGCTTTCGCTGGATTTGTCTATATTTTTATGTTTCCGTTCTGTCAGAACTCTGCTAGAACGCCGTGACTGGGCTCCCAAAACTCTTTTTTGCGTTCTTCCGCTTTTCCGTGTAATGTTTAGATTTGTTTCATTTTCAAGTGTTCCGCTGCAAATTTGCGTCATTTTTTAAACTTTTCCGCACATTTCTGTCCAACTGCGCGAACAGCGCAGAAGATTTAAAACTTAGCAAAAGAACCCCGGATCCGACCAGCAGCAGCATGAGTTCGTCGACCGGAAGTGGCCACCGCCCGAAGGAAGCGTCCCTGTACGTGGGAAACCTGCCACCGAACGTCACCGAGGCGAAGCTGCTGGAAAAGTTCTCCAAGGTCGGTTCGGTCTGCTCGATCCGGATCTGCCGGGACAAGGCCACCCGGCGGTTCCTCGGGTACGCGTACGTCAACTTCCGCCGGAAGGAGGATGGTAAGCTGTGTGAAGTTTTTGTTATTTGATTTGATGGAATTCCCAGTACGAAAAATGTCGGCAGGGGAACTCAAATCAGCTTCGATTTCAGTTGAACCGGTTCGGGCGAATTTTAAATTTTCTGTTACTTTTCAGCTACGCGAGCCCTTGAAACCATGAACACCCAGCTGATCGGTGGTCGTCCGATGCGAGTTATGTGGCCCGAGCGAGTGGAGGCGCAGCCCACACCAAAGCCAAAGCAGGATAAGAAGAATTCGGCACCGGCTGATGGCTCGCAGGACAATCCCGTCGGGATTTTCCTGTCCGGACTCAATCCGGAAATTCGCGACATGGATCTTCAAAGGATTTTTGCCTCATCGGGAGCCATCGTCGAGTGTGGTGTCGGTCTGGATGATTTGGGAAACTCCAAGGGCTTTGGCTATGTGCAGTTCGAGACCGAGGAAGCGGTTGAGAAGTGCTTGGAAAGGGTCAAGAGTTGGCTGGGTTCGACGCTGACCGTGACCAAGCTGTACGCTAACGTCCACGTGTTCAACTTTGGCTACCGACTGAACTTTGGCAGCATGCGCGAAATGTTTGGGCAGTACGGAGCGATCAGCGTGTATCGAGTGGTTAAAAAGATCGGCAAATGCAATGGCTTTGGGTATGTTACATTTAAGAAGTTGAAATCAGCTGCCTACGCAGTTGCTGAACTGAACGGAAAGGACCTCGGGGAGGGTCTGAAACTGAAGGTCGAGTCTGCTCCCTGTCCGCCATCGGAACGCTTGCAGTCATTGAAGAAGGACGAAGGAGTCAATCTGTACGTCAAGATCATGGAAGCTGCTGTCACCGATGAACGATTGCAGGAACTTTTCTCTCCCTTTGGACCGATCATCTCCGTGAAGCTGTTGAAGGGACAATCTGCCGACGGGCAACGAGCAGGGTTCGTTCTTTTTGCTTCAAGCGAGGACGCAACCAGGGCCATCGAGGAGATGCACGGTAAAGTCGTCGGAACCGGACTTCTCGAGGTAAAGCCGGCTATCGTGAGGAAGTTAAAGTCAACTCCGGCGCCGAAAAGCCCCCAGAAGACTGTTGAATCTACTGGCGATCCGAAGCAGTCTGAAGAGAAGAAGCGCGCCCTCTCCGACCGGCTGTACCTGGTGGTTCGGCAGCTTAACGCGTCGATGGCCGGTTCGATTACGGCCAAACTGCTGGAGCTGGACAGCTTGCCCCAGCTGATGACACAACCCGTCGCGCTGAAGGCCAAGGTGGACGAAACCGTTGTGGCGCTGCTGCTGAACCGCGAGCAGCACCTGGAGCAGATTGAAAGCGCGCAGGCAGGATCAGCCGCTGCCTAGCTATCTTGAAGACTTGATTGTTACTTGCGATTTGAATAATAAATGTTGTTGAATTAGTTTTTCTTTCGTTGCGGTCAATAAAGATATATTAAAAAATTTTAAATCCTTTTTTCCATTTATCAATTCACTTCAGTTTTAACATTTATTATGCGAAGCTCTCCAAAACCGCGCCCTCCAAAGCCGCTAGGCAGCGGCCGATCCTGCCGGCGTGCTCTCGATCTGCTGCAAGTGCTGCTCGCGGTTCAGCAGCAACGCCACAACGGTTTCGTCCAACTTGGCCTTGAGCGCGACGGGTTGTGTCATCAGCTGGGGCAAGCTGTCCAGCTCCAGCAGTTTGGCCGTAATCGAACCGGCCATCGACGCGTTAAGCTGCCGAACCACCAGGTACAGCCGGTCGGTCAATGCGCGCCTCTCCTCTATTGACTGGGTTTGCGCTGGAACTTTGTCGGGAGTTGGCCTCTCCTTCTTCGAGCTACCTTTCGGCTTGGAAGGTTGAACGGCAGGCGGCTTTGCGTCCTTGACGAGAGCAAACGTAACCGAAAGTGGTCCATTGCCAACGACTTTGCCGTCCATCTCAGCGATGGCACGAGTTGCGTCTTCCTTCGAGACAAACCGGACGAAACCGGCTCGTTGACCTAGTCCGTTCACTCCCGCAAACACTTTCACTGAGATAAGAGGTCCAAACGGAGAGAAAAGATCTTGCAGGCGTTCACTGCTGACCGATGCTTCCATAATCTTGATGTACAGACAGACGCCTTGGTCGTGCTTTGGTGGGCCTTCACCGTCCGAAGAAGGACGCGGCACCGACTCCAACTTGAGCTTCAAGCCTTCACCGAGGTCCTTTCCGTTTAATTCACCAATCGCAAGCGCTGCTGACTTCAGTTTCTCAAACGTCACGTATCCAAATCCGCGGGGCTTCCCGTTATGTTTGACCACGCGGTAATCGATCATGGTTCCGTACGGTTCGAAAAGTGCGCGAAAGCCCTCAAAATACAGCCGATATCCAAAATTGTACACATGAATGTTTGTGTACAGCTTGGTCACGGCCAGGGTTGAGCCCACAAGCATCCAGCCCTTGACCTTTTCCAGACAGTTCTCAACCGCTTCCTCGGTCTCGAACTGCACAAAGCCGAATCCCTTGGAGTTTCCCGAATCATCCAGACCAACGCCACACTCGACAATGTTCCCCGACGGGGAAAAAATCCTTTCAAGTTCCTTTTCGCGAATGGCTGCGTTGAGACCGGTTATGAAGATTCCAACCGGATTATCCACCGGTTTGTTCACATCTCTCTTATCCTTCCTTGGCTCCGCCGGCATTCCCGGTTGCGTTGCAGTGCGCTCGGCCCACGTCACACGCATTGGTCGTCCAAAAAACAAGCGATCTTTCATGGTTTCGAGGGCACGCGCAGCTGAAAAGATGGATTTTTAAAACTTTGACATAATTTCGCCCGAACCGGTTCAACCAGATTCGAAACAGAGTTGTGCCCGCTCCCAACGATTTCCCATGCTGGGGCAGTAAACATTTTTTTTTTTTTTTAATCGTACCATCCTCCGCTCGCCGGAAGCTGACGTACGCGTACCCGAGGAACCGCCGGGTGACCCTGTCCCGGCAGATCCGAACCGAGCAGACGGCACCGACCGCGGAGAACTTTTCCAGCAGCTTCGCCTCGGTGACGTTCGGCGACAGGTTGCCCACATGCAGCGACGTTTGGTTCGAGCGGTGGCCACTTCCGGCCGGCGAAATCATCCTGGAGCTGGAATTTCGGTTCCGGTTATTTTGCTAGTGAAAGTTTGGGCGCCAAAAGTGTTTTGTTGATCTTTTAGTGCTACACTCTAAAATGGAATGAACAGAAATAGGGAAAAGAAACTACTTTAACACACTCTCGTTGAAATCGACCCAATTTTAGGTCGATATTTAAAACTTTGTTGTGTTTTTGGTTGACGTGTTAAAGTTTTGGCGCGCATTCTCAGCTGATGTGACAAACAAAACAAACTGATCATCGTTAGAGGTTGGAGGCTCGAACCCGGAACGGTATTTCACGGTATTTTTGACCATTCGAATCGCACAGAAAGTGCTTCAGCTGCTGTAAGTATCTACTGTTTGCTGTGAAGAAGTTTGTTTACATTTTTTCGGACATATTTTCAGATCTCACGCCATGTCCGGCAAGGTCCACACGGAAAAGATGGTCACTTCCGTCAGGTCAAATCGGTACGAGTTCACGTGGGTCCTGAATGATTTCAACGCCTGGTGGGCAAAAGCCTCAGGAGAAAAAATGTCATCGTACAAATTTCCATCCAACGTGGACAAAAAAGTAGTGCAATGGTGCATATTATTTTATCCTAAGCAAAGTGAAACCCACTCCGGGTTGTACCTTCAAGCGGCGAATGAAACAGGCAATCTCGAGGTCGAATTCGAGCTTGCGATGGAGGACTCCAAAAGAAATACGATCCATAAATTAGTGGCGAAGGTACAAAAATGGAAAACTGGATGGGGTTGGGATGAATTCATTAGCAACGTTAAATTACTGGAAGCCATACACCAAGATGATCAACTTTATATAGTGTGTAAAATGACCACGTACGAAGGAATCATTAACGAATCGCTTCGTGAGAACCTACCAGAACCCATGCCGGGCAGCCTGTCCAAAGATATGGACACTCTTGTTGAAGGCCCAAAGTTCGGCGATGTGACGATTCTGATCGACGGACAGCGTTTCTTGGCGTACAAAGGAATCCTCTCAGCCAGGAGTGCCGTATTTGCGGCCATGTTCGAGCACCCGATGCAGGAAAGTACGGAGAACTGCATCGCCATCAGCGACGTCGAACCGGAAGTCTTCAAGGAACTGCTGCGGTACATCTACACGGACCAGTTGACCTGCTTGGAAACGATGGCGCAAAAGCTGTACCAAGTGGCCGACAAGTACGACATCCAGACGTTGAAGAGCCTTTGCCGGTGCCACATCGTCAAGAAGATGAGCTCGGAAACGGCCGCGGACACTTTGGTTCTTGCGGACATGCACGGTGACCACGAGATGAAAAGTCACGCGCTGCGGTTCCTTGGTGGAAGCGAGGCGGGCAGGGTAACTAAATCCGCCGGCTGGAAGAGAATGGTCCGGACTCATCCGGATCTCGTTGATGAGGCGTTCGATGCACTGACGGCCCGGAAGACCGTTGGCTAAAAGCAGCTGTTACGATATTATTTTTCTGAGATATGTCCAAAACCCGTTTAAAGTGAAATACATTGTTTGATTCAACCACGTTCCATATTCATTTTGAACCCTGGGCGTATAAGACTTTAAGTTCAACGCGAGGTCCCAAAATTTGATGATTTAATGATTTGCCGTTAAAGAGGTCGTCCGTAAAACCGACCGCCCGTGTGTGCGTGCAACATGGAGTTAAACTTTTCAAAGAGCCATGGTCGGCCATGGTAATCTTCACAGCAACTTCACAGAAAGTTTAACTCCATGTTGCACACACTCTCACTTTTAATTTCTCGATAGAGCTTTATGACGTTTTGCGTACACACACTAGCGCACCATTTGATTTTGCTGGCCGGGCAAAATTTAACCTCAATCTTTTTCGTGTACGTACACGCAATACATGCGCACGTAGATACCTCTATTACCCAGTCAACTCAATCGGAATTCTGAAGCGGAATTCAATTCGAATCGTTTACGTATTCCGTTTCAAACGCAACAACCGATACGTACACGGAATCGGTTGTTGCGTTTGAAACGGAATACGTAAACGATTCGAATTGAATTTAGGGAGCCTTCTTTTATTACGTAACGCAGTTGGGGGGGAGGGGGGGTCGACGGCCGTGTTACGCTCCATACAAAATTTTTAAAATTTGTATGGAAATTTTGTTACGAGGGGGGGGGAGGTGGTTCGAAAATCTAAATTTTTGCGTTACGTAATAAAAGAACGCTCCCTTAGTTTCAGAATTCCGATTGAGTTGACTGGGTAGGTTTTACGCCGACTCGATTTTAGGTTAGAAATTTGACAGATTGGCTGCACTGTTTTTTTGCACGTGTGTCCACTCAAAAAAACATTCACGTTGATGTTACGTGAAAAGCTATGTGGTATTTTTCCACTAAAGTTTTCACGTAACTTCTACAAGATGACTCTAGTAGAAACGGAATTGACTTGGCCAGATCATTTCACATCGATTCTACGTGTTTCACACGTAAAAGCTAAATGAATCAATTGATGATTTCTACGTGTTTGTTTTAGCAAACGTTATATGATTTTTGTAGTAGTAGATTTCGGTTTTGCCTCACTTTATTTTTTTTTTTCGAATAGAAATAAAAATGATGTTAGTTCAATTTGCACAAACTTGGTTTATTTTTCAATAAATGACAAACATTGTAAAGATCAGACTGTTAGAATATTCCGGAAACACCGTTTGCCACTCGCAGAATCGTCACCGATGGCCAGTGCCTCGTTCTTTACCTCCTACTAGGTTGTGTCGAAATTGGCCTTCACTCTTGTACTTGAGCACTAGGACGTTTGGGTTTAGTTAGCCGATTCTGCTTGCCTGGATGCACACGGGAACCCGTTTCAAGGCCAGGACGACGTTCGCAACGCATCCGGCCTAGACTATCTGACCCTCGATCTGACCACCAGCGGGATGCCCAAGAACGAGTTGTGCAATCTAGACTCGAAATCCTCCGGAGAACACTCAGCTAAACCCGTTGGCCTTGTCCGTGCAATTTTCGGTGGCGTTGAGCACCACGGTAACACCGGCCGCTAAGGTTGAAACGGGCCAGAATTCCAGTGGCCGCTGGGAATAAGATGATTACTTCCAGAGGTCAGATTCTGCAAAAAAGAAAAAAAATAGCTGTAATTAAAATTAATCAAACTTAACTTAACTTACCATCTGTTCCATTTTAAAATAAATTTGGCGAGAACAACTCCAGTTGCAGGCCTTTGCCGTTCGCTATCAATTTTCATACTAAAATAATCACGTAGAAATTTGACAGAATGGCGCACTCCGAGTCTGGTTGATGTTACATTTCAAAACACATAAAAGCTACATGAATAAACCTAGTGGAAAAATACTATAAGGATTTCCACGTAACTTCAACGTGAACACATTTTTTTGCCAGAACACTTTCACATTATTTTTACGTGTGTCACGTAAAACGGGCACTTGGAGGGGAAATTCGGGGTTACGTGATTTTTCACGTAGCATCTACGTGTGGATTTTTTTGAGTGTCGGTAAAAATGTGTGTGCGTGTGCGCTCGTGCACCCGGTCACGGAAATTTCTAGCAGATTTGGTTCTGCTAGAATCCTGCTAGAATCATTCTAACAGGCCTGCTAGATTTCTGTAAGAATTTTGTGAGAACATTCTGACAGAAGCAAATCTGTCGAAAATTATGTCATTTCGTCAAACCACGTTGGGGCGAATGTGGTTACCGCCATTACCATTTTGTAATTGAACTTGTTCAATCAAGTTTACTTTTTTCGGGAGTTTCCACGGAAGAAGCCTAATTTTGTAAGTAAATTAACTAGAGTATGCACTAGAGTGTAACAAAAATGACTTTTTGGCGGGCATTCAGGGGTTTGTTCCGGTGGGCATACTGAGCCCAAATCCCAAATATGAGCTCGATTGGACGTAACAGAAGCTGGCGCTCCGCCCTTCAATTTCAAATGGGATTTAACCCGTAAAAAAAGATTTTTTCAAAAATGTCAATTTTTGAGGCATTTTGGCCACTGAAGCGTTTACTAAAAACATCACTGGCGTGTAGGCCAGATCCTTGCGCATCTTTTGGTATATATAGGGGCAGGGGGGGCAGAATGGACCATGGGGGCAGAACGGGCCACCCTTGGTTTTGGGCTTTAGAATGGATTTAGACCAACTGTAAGGCAAGGGTCTTATAAAGGACGTCAAATAACATCACCATACCGAAAACGACGTTTGAATTCATTGTATTTTTCGAATTATGAGCAAAAATGTAAATTTATTGACAAAACCACGCAAATGTTGTTTATTTCGAGTTTCTTAAATAAGCTTTCTGAAAAGTTGGATTGTTTGAAAAAGTTTGCTCAATGCTTTTAACGTTACTAGATGCTACTACCAAGGTATACAAACAACAACGGAACCTTAAAATCATTTAGAGGCTTTGTGGTGGATGTGTTAAATTAAAATCCACTTGGGGGCAGAATGGACCACCCTATTCCTGCCTTATAAAAACAATCAAAAGTAAAAAAAAAAAGAGCTAAATGGATTATTTCACTCCTGGTAGCTTCACAAATCACGTTTAATGCAACAAAAGTTGATTTTTTAGTTGTTTCGACGCTTCGTTGTAAAAATAGTGTCATTTTTCGACATATTTACACTATTTTCAAAAATCTTTGTTTTTTAAGTTACTATTTTTATAAAAGTGATCAAATTTCATGGAAACTATAATGGAAAGGTCCATCAAGTAATTTCTTATCACCCTTCAACGTTGTATTAGAAGAAATGGCTTGTTTTCTAAGGTGGCCCATTCTGCCCCGCAGGGTGGTCCATTCTGCCCCGCACCCTGGAAAGTTAGTCGAAAAAACTTTTTTTTTAAAGTGGCTCAAAAATAGTTATAAGTAAAAAAATTTCATCAACCAAGTATACAACATTGTAGGGAACATTCCAAAGCATAAGCCTACTACACTGGATTCATAAATTGTTATGTTTTTCTATGGTTTTTGATGCATTTCCCTTAGGCGGTCCATTCTGCCCCCCCTGCCCCTAACATTGAAGTTTGGAGCACCCTGGAGCTCGGTACAGACCTTCAAAGTTTGGCATTTTTTCGAAAAACCGGTCCCGGCAAAAAAGATATGCGTCGCGTCTCGCGACGCCCGAGACGCCATTTGATTTTGCTGGGACCGATTTTTCGAAAAAATGCCAAACTTTCAAGGTCTGTACCGAGCTCTAGGGTGCTCCAAACTTCAATGTTATATATACCAAAAGATGCGCAAGGATCTGGCCTACACGCCAGTGATGTTTTTAGTAAACGCTTCAGTGGCCAAAATGCCTCAAAAATTGATATTTTTGAAAAAATCTTTTTTTACGGGTTAAATCCCATTTAAAATTGAAGGGCGGAGCGCCAGCTCCTGTTATGTCCAATCGAGCTCATATTTGGGATTTGGGCTCAGTATGCCCACCGGAACAAACCCCTGAATGCCCGCCAAAAAGTCATTTTTGTTACATCCTAGTATGCACATTAAAAAACTAGAGAACCCTAAATTAACAAAATTCCGATTATTATTTATATCAACAGGAATTGAATCGAGACATTAATAAAAGCTCGAAATGTCCCCAAAACGCGGAATCCAGATCGCTGTTCACGGTGGCCGGGGAGCACAGCTCCCCATCGACGACGACACGTGGAGCATCCCAGGAAACAACAAAATTTTAAATGTTCCACCACACACAAAAAAATATTACCGTAATGACAAAAGTAACTTATTTTTGATTTAAAAAGTTACTAAAATTAGCTTGAGGGAAAGTTTTTTTCTTGTTTAAAATATGAAAACTTTTACTGGTAAAGTTTTTGAAAATCTCCTTACTAACTGATTTAAAAGTCTTAACTTTTAATACGACTGTAGAATTTCTTTCATTTTGACGTTCTCGTGTAACCGTGTACGACTAAGTTCCAAATGTAAACAAACACTTTGGTGGATCCGGTGGTGCTGGTGATTCTAGGACGCAAAGCAAACCGACGGTGGCAGCAGCCAGGAATCGGACGCGGAAACCTTCGTGAGCCAAACAGCAGCAGCGGAACCACAGCGGAACGCATTCGAAGGAGGGTGGTGCGGGTGCGGGACCAGGTGAAGTGCTCAAAAAGGACAAGGCGAGCTTCCTGCAGGAACTGCAGCTTTTCCACGACCGGAATGGATAAGAAGAAAGCTTGGGTGTTTTGTGGGGCTTGTGATTGATTTTTTTTGTTTTTTTAGGATGGGAGGTAGGAATGTGGATTCGCACCAGTTGTATTCGGTGTTGGTGGCCCGGGATTGGTGATTGAAGGTCAATTCCCGCGAGGACTGTAACGAGATCATCGAGGAGATGGCGCTGCCGAAGAGTTGCGTGAACAACGAGATTGCGTTGAGGAAGATAAACATCCGGTTTTTGGACAAGTACGAGACAGGTGATTTTCACGGTGAGAAGAAGGAGCCGACGAAGAGGAGGACGACTAGAAGCGGGATAATCGGAGGTAGCCAGAGCGGATGTTGCACTCGGTGCCGGCGGTTTACAACACCTGTGAGTAATGAGAATGTATACAGTGGCTTACCAACTTCACTTACTTCCATCTCTTTTAGCAAATAACCGCCCACAAATGCTCATCTCGCGACGGCGCAGCTCTAGCCGAATGAATCCTGGACAGCGTGCCGAAAAAATCTGTGTCATTCTCGAAGGAGGATGAAGTGCTCAAAATCGAATTCCGTTCCGAGGGCCTCATCAATTCAATCTTCCGGATGCGCTTCCAGAATCGGGAACTCCCCGTTCAGGCACTTCACTTTCCAGCCAGGAAACGTCGATCACCCTTGCCGAATCTACAGCCAACTTCTCCAAACCTGTCCTGATGAAGGCCGGCAACGTGACCATCCTGTTCTCCACTTTGCAGCCGCGCGTCGTAACGTCCGTCTGGAACCGTCCAGCTTGGGGTCTTCGGAAGTGACCGGTGGCGTACCCTAAGAATCGGTACAGCTTGGACTCGGATTTTGGCCAGAAGCGTTAAATACAATAACAAAATGTCTTATTTAACATGCTGTTTAAAACTTTTAAAAATAAATATATAAAATCAAGCCTAGAATCAAGCACATTTTTCTGAAATTAACACTGTAGTATTAAATGTTGTTTATTCTTGCTATAAAAGGTTTCTTTTCTAATTAAAAGTAAAACACTTTTACCGATACAACGATTTTGTTCCATAAATGCATGGTAGTATCAAAAACTTTCCAACTTTTAAATTGAAAAGTTTGAACTTTCTACGAATATTCACCAACGCGAACTTTTAATCCAACGAACGATCTTTTTAAATTCAGAGTATTTTTTCTTTGTGTGCACGGAATTTTCATGTGGAGACAACACCGACAAGAAGATTGAATAAAAGCGTCCTTTTCAACTCCACCAGAATACGAGCAACGAAGACTAAAAGTGCCCGAGTGAACAGTAAAAAGTGTGTGCATGTTGTAAGAGGTGATTTGATTGAATAAAAAAAATATTAAATTGGTTTAATTCGCTAGATAAAAATCTAGCAAAAATCCAAAACAAATCTTTTTACCCCAAAAAAATCCAACCGTTTTATTCTAACAAAATTCTAGCAGGATTCTAGCAGAAAATTCATACCAGCTCATTCTAGCAGGATTCTAACAGAATTCTAGCAGGATGGCTTGTCAGAATAGTTCTAGCAGCATTCTAGCAGGATTCTAACATAACCGATTGATTTCGCCGGCTCCTGCTAGAACCGGTTATTGCATTTGAGCTAGAATTCTTTAAGAATTCTTGCAAAGATCTAGCAGGATGATGGCAGCGTTCTAGTAAGAATATTTTCGCTCTGTTAGAAACCTCTAAGAATTCTGTGAGAACGCCATGACTGGGATGACGTCACGCTGTAAAACCTAATTGCACCACAGTCTGATGTACACGCTAACGACAAACCACTACATTTTTGTTCGGCGCAACAGATTTTTTCGCGCAACAGAAGTGATGCGCACTTCCCCAGTCAAATCAATCCGAATTCTGAAACGGAATCTAATTAGAATCGCATACAAATTCCGTTTCAAACGCAACAACCGGTTCCGTATTCGAACCGGTTGTTGCGTTTGAAACGGAATTTGTATACGATTCTAATTAGATTCCGTTTCAGAATTGGGTCCTAAAATGAAGCTTAGATTGCAAATATTATTGTTTACAGCGATAAAGCTTATTTTTCTGAGTACAATGACCCTTTGTACAACCACAAAGAGTTTAAAATGGATTTTTAAATCAATTTTGAAAAATTAACTTCGCGGTCCTTCTTGACAGAAAAGCTCCTACTTGACAGCTCGTTCCAAGGGGACCATAGTTGATCCATCGAAAAAATGTTGTCTTGTCAAAAAAAAAAATTGCATTAAAATGAAAAAAAGTGATCAGAAATGGTTTTGAATCGTGTTTTTTAACGTTGTACATAAAAATTTACATAGGGCTTTAGTACCCAATTCGGATTGATTTGACTGGGTCGGTTTGGTGCTGCGTGGATAATATTTAAAGGCGTTTGTTGACCGCTTCTGACAGAATCTGAGATCAGCCATTCCAGATATACAGATAAATCTGTATTATACAGATTTTTAGATCCCAAAAATCCCAAAAATCTGTATATACAGATTTTTTAAAAATGATTTAATTTGAAAATTTCAATAATTTAGAAATTGAATTATGCTTTAATATGATTAAAAAGCTTAAATTTGTTGAAAAAAGTCTAAAAAAATCTTCTATGGCTTTGAATTTGACATGATACAGATAAAATACAGATTTATTTTTAAGAAAATACAGATTTCCCATAAAATAATCTGGCAACGTTGTCTGAGATATGGCACAATCTGCACTGTAAATCGAAGTCATTAACAATTCACAAAATAAATACCCATAGTGTGATAATTATAACCTATTATCAACCTTTTTTAATGCGTAGTTTTGCCTTTCCGTGTAATGTTGATAAAAAATGTTTCATTTCAATGTGTTCCCTTGAACTTGCCCAACAGATATTTTTGAAAAACTACACTAATTTTTTTTTTTTTTGCGATTTCCGAAAAGGATTTAAAAACTACCAAAAGAACTCCAGAACCGACCAGCTGCAGAATGAGTTCGCCGGCCGCCGGACGTGGCCACCGCCCGAAGGAAACATCGCTGTTTGTGGGAAACCTTCCGCCGAACGTCACCGAGGCGAAGCTGCTGGAAAAGTTCTCCGAGGTCGGTGCCGTCTGCTCGGTCTTGATCTGCCGCGACAAGGCCACCCGGCGGTTCCTCGGGTACGCGTACGTCAGCTTCCGGCAAGCGGAGGATGGTACGTTGGCCCAGCCTAGGAAATATTGGGCGATTTACACATTCCTGATTCCAAATCGGGTTGAACCGGTTCGGGCAAAATTAAGCAAGTAAATCTGTCTTTTTAGCTACGCGAGCCCTCGAAACCATGAACGGACGCGTGATGTGCGGACGTTCGATTAGTGTTGCGTGGGCACGGAGAAATACAACACAACCGGGAATGCCGGCGGAGCCCAAGTCTTCGAAGAACGATTCGCTGGATAATCCGGTGGGAATCTTTATAACCGGCCTCAACGCAGCCATTCGCGAAAAGGATCTTCAAGGGATTTTTTCCTCTTCGGGAGCCATCGTCGAGTGTGGCGTCGGTTTGGATGATTCTGGAAACTCCAAGGGATTCGGCTTTGTGCAGTTCGAGAACGAGGAAGCGGTTGAGAACTGTCTGGACAAGGTCAAGGGCTGGATGCTTGTGGGCTCAACTCTAACCGTGACCAAGCTGTACACAAACATTCATGTGTACAACTTTGGAAACCGACTGAATTTTGGGGGCTTTCGCGCACTGTTTGACCCATACGGAACCATGATCGATTACCGCGTGGTTAAGCATTACGGGAAGTCCCGCGGATTTGGATACGTGACATTTGAGAAGCTAATGTCAGCGGCGCTTGCGATGGGCGAATTGAACGAAAAGGACCTAGGCGAAGGCCTGAAACTAAAGTTGGAATCGGTGCCACGTCCTTCTTCGGACGGCGAAGGCCCACCCAAGCACGACCAAGGAGTCAATCTGTACATCAAGATTATGGAAGCATCGGTTAGCGATGAACGCCTGCAAGAACTGTTCTCTCCGTTTGGACCCATCATCTCCGTGAAGGTACTAACGGGTCAGGCCGACGAAGGCAAGCGTGCCGGGTTCGTATGTTTTGCCTCCAAAGACGATGCAACTCGTGCCATCGCTGAGATGGACGGCAAAGTCGTTGGTAATGGACCACTTTCGGTAACGTTTGCCCTCGTCAAGGACGCAAAGCCGCCTGCGGTTCAACCTTCCAAGCCGAAAGGTAACTCGAAGAAGGAGAAGTCAACTCGCGTCAAAGTTCCAGCGCAAACCCAGCCAGCCGAGGAGAGGCGCGCCCTGACCGACCGACTGTTCCTGGTGGTTCGGCAGCTGAACGCGTCGATGGCCGGCTCGATTACGGCTAAACTGCTGGAGCTGGACAACTTGCCCCAGCTGATGACACAACCCGTCGCGCTGAAGGCCAAGGTGGACGAAACGGTTGTGGCCTTGCTGCTGAACCGTGAGCAGCACTTGGAGCGAATCGAGAGCGCACCAGCAGGATCGGCCGCCGCTTAACGGTTCTGAACACTATCTTAAAGACTTGATTGTTACTTGCGATTTGAACTACAAATGTTGTTAAATTAGTTTTTCTTTCGTTGCGGTTAATAAAAATATGTTCATAATTTTTATACATTTTTTTTCTATTTTGCCTTCCTCACTGAGGAAAGCTATACAATCACTAAGAAACTGAACTTTTTCGAGGGACATTTTCATAATTTCGCCCGAACCGGTTCATCCAAATTCGAAACAGAGTTGTGCCCGCTCCCAACCATTTTCCATGCTGGGGCAGTAAAGTAAACAAATCGTACCATCCTCCGATAAGCCGGAAGCTGACGTACGCGTACCCGAGGAACCGCCAGGTGACTCTGTCCCGGCCGATCCGAACCGAGCAGACGGCACCGACCGCGGAGAACTTTTCCAGCAGCTTTGCCTCGGTGACGTCCGAAGGCAAGCAAACTCATCCTGTAGCTGGTCGGTTCCGGAGTTGTTTTGGTAGTTTTACATCTTTTCGGAAATGGCAAAAATGAATGCAAATTTGGAAAATGGTTTTGGGCAAGTTTTCAAGGGAACACAAGGAAATGAAACAAGTTTTATCAACATTGCACGGAAAAAACTACGTATTTAAAAAGGTAGTCTGAAAATATTGGTTAAATAAAACGATGTATTTTACTATGTTTTTGGATATATATCAGAAAAATAACATTGAACGCAGCGGCTTCTAGCTAACGTTCTTCCGAGCCGTCAGTGCTCCAATTGTCTCATCCACGAGGTAGGGATGAGTCCGGAACATTTTCTTCCAGCCGGCAGATTTAGTCGACTTACCCGCCTCGCTTCCGCTGAGGAACCGCAGTGCGTGGCTCTTCATCTCTTTGTCACCGTGCATGTCGGCTAGCACCAAAGTGTCCGCGGCCGTTTCCGAGTTCATCTTCTTGACGATATGGCACCGGCAAAGGCTCTTCAACGTCTGGATGTCGTACTTGTCGGCCACTTGGTACAGCTTCTGCGCCATCGTTTCCAAGCAGGTCAACTGGTCCGTGTAGATGTACCGCAGCAGTTCCTTGAAGACTCCCGGTTCGACGTCGCTGATGGCGATGCAGTTCTCCGTACTTTCCTGCATCGGGTGCTCGAACATGGCCGCAAATACGGCACTCCTGGCTGAGAGGATTCCTTTGTACGCCAAGAAACGCTGTCCGTCGATCAGAATCGTCACATCGCCGAACTTTGGGCCTTCAACAAGAGTGTCCATATCTTTGGACAGGCTGCCCGGCATAGGTTCTGGAAGGTTCTCACGAAGCGATTCGTTAATGATTCCTTCATACGTGGTCATTTTACATACTATGTAAAGTTGATCTTCCGGTTTTACAGCTTCAAGTAATTCTCCGTTTCCAATAAATTTATCCCAACCCCATCCCGTACTCCAATCATCTGTCGTCAAGTCTGATTTCTTCACGATAGTATTTCTTTTGGAGTCTTCCATCGCAAGCTCATAATATACCTCGAGATTGCCTGTTTGATTCGCCGCCTGAAGGTACAATCCTGAGTGGGTTTCAGATTTCTTAGGATGAAATATTATAAACCATTTAACCACATGATCATCCACGCCAGATGGAAATCTTAACGATTCTTGACCGCCTTTTACTTTGTCCCACCAGGCGCTGAAATCATTCAGGACCCACGTGATCTCGTACTTGTTTGATTTAACTGAAGTGACAAATTTTTCCTTGTGAACCTCGACGGACATGGTGAGTGGTCTGAAATTGATTGAATATTAATTAACTAAGGTTTAAATAACCACAACAATTATTTTCCACTTACAAAACCTTGACTTTTCTGCTCAAAAAAGAAACGTCGAAATAATCCGCACCGGATTCCGGCAGGCAGCTAAAAAAACACGAGGAATCTGACAAAAACAACGCACCAAACTTCGCGCCAAAAATTTGCATCGCAGAAGAAACAAAAAACGCGGCGAAAGAGCTGTCAGTTGGCGTCTCCCCAAAATTGGGTACAAAATATCATCAGAAATCTAAGTAGTTATCCAAAACGTGTACCCCTTCAAAAAGTGCGCCGTGTTCAGCTTTATCAGACCTTATCAGTTTGTTATCGAACCTTTTTTGTTGTAAAGTAAAAGCAGTATTTTCGTTTCAACAGTATTTCGTACGAAAGTGACCGCAAAAATGGACCACCCCGGGACATCCGGCAGCCTGCAGGTCGAAAACGCCCACCGATCCTCCCTGTACGTCACCGGCCTCCGGTCGGAAACGGACGAGATGGAACTGTTCGAAAAGTTCACCACCGTCGGCCCGGTCGACTCGATCCGGATGGTCCGCGAGATGATCACGTTCCGGCCGCTCGGTTCCGCTTACGTTAACTTCCAGCGCGCGCAGGACGGTGGGTTGAATTTTCCCAGTCAAATCAATCCGAATTCTGAAACGGAATCTAATTAGAATCGTACACAAATTCCGTTTCAAACGCAACAACCGGTTCGAACACGGAACCGGTTGTTGCGTTTGAAACGGAATTTGTATACGATTCTAATAAGATTCCGTTTCAGAATTCGGATTGAGTTAACTGGGTTGTTTTCGTTTTTCCCAGTCGAGAAGTGAAGTGAATTTCGAGCTAAAATCCGATTGAACCGATTGAACCGTTTCGATTTTATTTGCAGCGGCACGCGCCTTTCAAACCCTAAACGGCGATCTGATCCAGCACCACCCAATTCAAATAACGTGGCCCGAAGTGGACACCGTCACCCCACACGTGCCCGCCGGCATCCTGGTGAAGAACCTGGACGAAACCATGGACAACCAGGCCGTTTGCGACATGTTCTCGTCGGTGGGCAACGTGCTCAGCTGCAAGGTCGCCCTCGACATGCAGGGCTGCTCCAAAGGGTACGCGTTTGTGTACTTTTACGCCACCAGTTCCGCCCACAGCGCGATTGACCGCGTCAACGGGTTGGCCGTGAACGGTTCCAGCCTCGCCGTCAGCCCCCTGTTCACGAAGCTTCACGTGCGGAACTTTGGCGATCGGCTGACGCAAGCGACTCTGCAGGAGCTGTTCGCTCCGTACGGCAGCATCAAGGCGCACGGCGTCAAAAGTCGCGGCTGCGGCTTCGTCATCTACGACAGCCCGGAAGCGGCTGGCCACGCGATGGAAGCGCTCAACGGGAAGGCGCTCAGCGATGGCAAGGCGTTGCGCGTGGTTCCGGTGGTACAGCGAGACCTCCAACCCGCGCCACGACTCGCCGAAGGCGAAGCTGTTCAAGTGTTTGTCAGAAATCTGGACGCGTCGATCGATAACCGCCACCTGGGGGAGCTGTTCGCTCCGTACGGTGACATTCAGCGAGGGTTCATTGTCAAGGAGCAGGGCAAATCGAAGGGGTTCGGATTTGTTACGTACGCGTCCGGTGAGCAGGCTGCGCGAGCCATCGTCGCGATGAACGATCGAGAAGTGGCTGGCAGGCGGATTTATGTGGTGCTGGCTCGTGGCAAGGAGAAGCCGAAGCCGGTATCTTTGAAGAATGCAGGTAAATCAAGAGCCGTTTTGTTGAATTGATTTTGGTAGATCCGGGGTACATTTGCTTGAATAATTCGTTAGCATCGAATTGGCAGAAATCTACCAAATCACCACCCACATTGAACACAAAACAATGTGGTACAAAAGTAATTACCAACTGTATATTATTAACTGTGGCCAACCCAAATTTATAAATCTTTTTAATTTTGTCATATAACATATTGCTAAGATATTTGAAATTATTGGAATCACCCAACTAGAGTTTCTTGAGTATAAATCTGGGGCAACATTTGAAAAGGGAGTAAAAGCATTTTGACAGCTTGAACTTTTTTTGCCTTTCTTACAAAAGAAAGGTTTAAGGTTTGCTTTTGGAAAAACGCTTTTCTCAGAAATCTTCAAAAATTCGTGCGCGGCGAGGATTCGTCCCAGGAAAAAATCCTATTACTAAATTGAAGGTTTAAATGCGCTCTTTCGATTGAATTTTGGCCCGAAACCCGGAACTAAAAGTCTGATTTTTGAGAGCTCTTTTTCTGAAATACTTGAGCGATGTCTGTATCCGCTCTTAAAAATTTGTGTCTTCCATCATTGGAAAACCGCTCGTTAAACCCACAATTTTTATATTTCAAATTTGTAGCCGTGGGGTCGGAGACGATTCTCAATTTTCGACCAATAAATGTGGCCAAAGCCATTTTTAAAGGTATTTTTTGGAAAAATTTTCAGATAACACTGAACATCAAATTCAAAGTCCCGACTCGTTCTCGCTCGAAAGATCGACAAGTCGTCAAGTCGAAGCATAAACGCCAGCACATTTACGCTTGCGCGTTTTACGCTGCACGTGAAAGTGTTCTTTCTGACTTCTCATAATAGATCGACAAAGTGCAATAGCGATACATATTTTTTAAGTTAATCATAGACTAAAATTAAAGACTGAGTACCCTTTATTTTTTCTAATGATGTCAATCCAATATGTTTTTCTTAATTAAATTTAAATATCTTGCGACCCATAACAAAAATGGCATACTAAACCTCAAGCCTAAAAATATTTGAAGCTTTAGGTCAAATTCTTACTGGGTGGTATCATTTTGTTTCTGAAAAATTAATTGCACCAATATATTTGTCGGAGTTTCGTCGTTTTGTAAGAAAGGCTCTATTTCACCTCTGGTGATATTAAATCGAGTTTTTTAAACTATTCTTTTAAATCTTTTCAAATTTTAAAAACCTTGGAATCTTTAAAATTACTGACACTTTTAAAACCTTTTAAAGTTTTTGAAATTTTGAATTTCTGTAAAAATTTTGATAAAAAAATTAAATTTTTGCAGTTTGATTTTTCTTATATTTTGAATATGTATTTTGAAATTTTGTATTTTTTTGAAGATTTTTTAATTTGAAATCAAGTTTTGAATTATCGAGAATTGGATGATCTCAACCAACTATCGACAAATTACGATCGTCATATTTCGATCGAGAAATCTTGATCGTGGGTCGACAAATTACGATCGAGATCTTACGATCGAGTGCAATAATCACCACGTTAGATTCTTGGGGATGAAGGTTAAAAATTAAAATATTTAAAAAATCAAAATGCCTAAAATAAAAACTAATTAAAATCCATAATCCACAAATTTAAAATACACAAAAAAAGAAAAACATAAAAAAAAAACATTAAAATTGATTAATTCTGGAACTCAAATTTCTGAATTCAAAAACCCTTAAACTCTTTCCTGAATTCTTCAATTTATAAATTCCTAAGTTTTTGGATTAATAAATATTTCAACTTTTATTTTTAATTATGCAATTTTTTTAGACATTTATAATCTTAGAATTTCCGATTTTTGTAGTACACGAATATATTTATTTTTTGCCTTCCTCACTTTACTGAGGAAAGGCTATAAAATCACTCGAAAAACGAAATTCTTAATTTGACCTCCTAGACCCACCTTCATGTACACTTATCGACTCAGAATCACATTCTGAGCAAATGTCTGTGTGTGTGGTGGGATGTTGATCAAAAAAAATTGCACTGAGTTATCTCGGCACTGGCTGAACCAATTTGGACCGTATTGGTCTCATTCGATCCGTCTTGGGGTCCTATAAGTCGCTATTGAAAAATAAAAAGTTTAGTAAAGTACTTCAAAAGTTATGCTAAAAAACGATACTTAATCCACCTTTAGGTGGTTGGTGCCTTCCTCACACTCATAAAGTCAATACATTCAGTAAAAATAGCAACATTCCCCCTTAACATGTTTAACAAATCAATTTTATTACTGATTTCTTTTGACAGGGTTCGCATACCTTCAATTTTCTGGCTCATCGGCAAGGTCTGATAAAAAAAACCTATCCAACGAAAGTTCACATGGAAGATTCAGACAATATTTTTATCACAATATCTCAGATCCGGACTCCAGAAAGTATATAAATAACACTTAAGTGCTAATAACTTTTGATAGGGTTGTCAGATCCTTGATGTTTTAGGCTTATTTGAAAGGTCTTTCAATTATCTAACTAACGATGAATCGCATGATGAACCCGGACATAATTTTTACTGAAATGTCTGAGATCCGGCCTCCAAAAAGTGTATAAATAACAATTAAGTGCTAATAACTTTTGATAGGGTTGTCTGATCTTCAATGTTTTGGGCTCATTGTAAAGGTCTTTTTAATACCTTTCTGAAAATGAATAACATGATAGGGTTTCTTGAAAAAACCACCCTTTTTACAATCTTCCGGACATACGCCAAAATCGTTTTTTTTAGCATAACTTTTGAAGTAATTAACTAAACTTGCTGATTTTAAATAGAGACCTATGGGACCCCAAGACGGATCGAATGAGACCATTACGGTCAAAATACGTTCATCCAGTCCGGAGATAATCGAGTGACATTTTTTTTGTCCACCCACCTACACACATCCACACAGACATTTGCTCAGAACATGATTCTGAGTCGATAGGTATACGTGAAGGTGGGTCCAGGAGGTCTAATTGAGAAGTTCATTTTTCGAGTGATTTTATAGCCTTTCCTCAGTAAAGCGGTATACGCACTTCGGAAGGAACCGGTCAAGAAAAAAATCAAATGGGCAGCAGCGGCAGCGCAAGCAAGTCAGAGAGGGTGAAGAAAAGCCCCAAGAAATCGCTCCCTCTCCTTTGTTCTGCTGTTCGTAAAGCTGTTTCTTGACCCCTTTCCTTCCGATCTGCATACTAGCCTTAAGGTGAGGAAGGCAAAAATGATTCTAACAAAAGTCCGGAAGATTGTAAAAAGGGTGGTTTTTGCAAGAAAACCTATCATGTTATGCATTTTCAGAAAGGTATTAAAAAGACCTTTCCAATGAGCCCAAAACATCGAGGATCTGACAACCCTATCAAAAGTTATTAGCACTTAAGTGTTATTTATACACTTTTGGAGGCCGGATCTCAGATATTTCAATGAAAATGATGTCCGGGTCCATCATACGACCTGTTGTTAGTTAGATAATCAAAAGACCTTTCAAATGAGCCTAAAACATCGAGGATCTGACAACCCTATCAAAAGTTATTAGCACTTAAGTGTTATTTATACACTTTTTGGAGGCCGGATCTCAGATATTTCAATGAAAATGATGTCCGGGTCCATCATGCAACCTGTTGTTAGTTAGATAATCAAAAGACCTTTCAAATGAGCCTAAAACATCGAGGATCTGACAACCCTATCAAAAGTTATTAGCACTTAAGTGTTATTTATACACTTTTGGAGGCTGGATCTCAGATATTTCAATGAAAATGATGTCCGGTCCATCATGCGACCTGTTGTTAGTTAGATAATCAAAAGACCTTTCAAATGAGCCTAAAACATCGAGGATCTGACAACCCTATCAGAAGTTATTAGCACTTAAGTGTTATTTATACACTTTTTGGAGGCCGGATCTCGGATGATTCTATGAAAATGATTTCCGGGTTTATCATGCGACCTATCGTTAGTTAGATAATCGAAAGACCTTTCAAATGAGTCTAAAAAATCGAGAATCTGACAACCCTATCAAAAGTTATCAGCACTTAAGTGTTATTTATACAATTTTTGGAGGCCGGATTTCAGATATTGTGATAGAAATATTGTCTGAATCTTCCATGTGAACTATCGTTCGAAAGGTTTTTTATCAGACCTTGTTGATGAGCCAGAAATATTGAAGGTCTGCGAACCCTATCAAAAGAAATGAGTGATAAAGTTGATTTGTTAGACATGTTAAGAGGGAATGATTCTATTTTTACTGAATGTATTGACTTTATGGATATGAGGAAGGCAACAACCACCTAAAGGTGGATTAAGTAACGTTTTATATATATTTTTGCCTTGCTAAATTTCTTTATATGTATCAGGTTGTATCAGGAGTCGAGACGGCTAGAAGAGAGGGGCGCGACAATGTGGGAAAGGGAAGTAATTTGAGATTGTAGACGGTATTGTTTTGATTCGCAGCATGTTGAACGAACTGTTGTGGATGTACCTGAAACATCTCAGAACGGGGTTTCTCTTAATTTCATTTTCAGCTACCATCTATAAAGTTATAAGAAATACGAAATTGTGAATTGATTATATACTAGAAAAATAAATGAAATTTAATTGTAATTAGTGTACAAAAATGCCGATTTTGAACTGAAAAGTATTACTGATTCTTTCCTACAATTTTGCAATTTTGTCAATCAAAAAATCTTTTCTCGAGGTTTAAATTTCTCAATGCACTTTTGTACGGACAACCCACAACTTTTTCAAATACTGAGAAAAACATCAAACAAACATTAAATGACTCAAAAGACTCAAACGCACTCAATCCTTTCCAGGCCACGAACCCACCAACACCACCACCACGGACGACACCTCTCTTCTCCTGAAAACCATCACCGATCCGGACGAGCTCAAGTCGTTGCTAGCCCACCAACTTTACCCGCTGGTCAAGGCGTGCGTGAACGCGCAAACCGCCGGCCGCATCACCTTCCAGATGGTGCGCCAGCACAGCGCCTCCGATCTGGTGGCTTTACTGAAGGACCCCAAACGACTGCAGACCGTTGCCAAATCCGTTGCCATCGAGGGCTTCGAATCGATGAGCGGCCTTCGGCTGCAGCTGCTGTTGCTGTCCAACCCGGCCAACTCGGCCGCAGCTTGAGAGGGCAGTTCGAAGCGTTTTGGACGAGGAAAAACAGTCGGGGAGGTCGCTTAAATAATGTTACTTGTTGTTTTTATTTATTGATGATTACACCTGACGAAAATTTGCGGCCAATTGGTCTTCTCTCAAGTCACAGAAAAGAATGAAAATCTCGCCGAATGTCTCTCGAAATCACGATGCGCCCACTCTCTCCCCCCTGAAACTAACATTTCCCAAACATATCTATACACGGATACAGGATAAGCCGAAAAGCAAAAATAGAAACGAACATTTTTGTTACAACATTTAACCCCATCTACTTTAGTCGTCGCGTTGCGGTCCGGATCGGTCTCCGGCCGGGCTGCTGGTTCCCACCGCCGGTTCCAATGCTAAACATGGGGCCGCCCGCGCCCGGCGCCCCACCGCCGTTGGCCATCGCAAACGGTCCTCCCGGAGTGGCGGCGACCGGACTGTTGAAGGCAAACGGCCCCGCAGGGGCCACCCCCGGCTGCTGCTGCTGGTTGAAGTTGAACGCCGGCGGGGGTGAGGTCGCTGCCGCGGCTGCGCCGCCAAAAATTCCACCGGACGCCGCGGGCTGCGTCGCCGGGGCACTTCCACCGAACGAAAACGGCTTCACCGTCGCCAGGTTCGGATTGCTGTTGTTGGTGGCCGCGCTGCTGCTGCCGGAGTTGAACGAGAATGCACTGTTGGTACTGCCGAACGCTGGCGGTGGCGGCCCGTTATTCTGCTGCTGCTGACTTGCCCCAAAGCTGAACGCCGAGTTGGATTGAGCTACCGGTGCCACCGGGTTCGTCGTCCCAGCGGCCGAAAACGAAAAACTGTTCGCCTTCACGGGTTGAGCTGCGGGAGCGACCGCGTTCGGGGGTCCTCCCCCGAAGGCGAATGGCTTGTTGGTGGGGGCCGCGGCGGCAGGTTGTGCGGTGGCTCCGCCACCAAAGGCAAACGGCGTTGGAGCGGCGGATTGTTGGGACTGGTTGTTGTTGTTGTTGATGGATGCTGCGGCTGCGCCGAACATCCCGCCGGAAGATGGGTTGGAGGAAGGTGCTGCAGCGCCGCCAAAGGGTGACGGAGCGGGCGTGGTTGAGGATTGGACGCCGAAGACGGAGCTGAAAAAGAGGAATAAAAGTTCAGTTAGAATGCTTTTGGGATGAGGATGGAACAACACGACTGGGACATAACCCTCTAATGGCCGATATTTTTTAGATATATTTGTTTTTTATCTCATGTTCTAGTTCTACGAAAACGTCACTGTTCTTGATTTTTATTTTGCATTTACATTTCTGGAGTTTTTTTTTGAAAAGGTTCAATAAACCAAATTTCCAGTTTTTGGTTTTTGGGTGTTTTTAAAACCGCCTTGAGTCAGGGGTATTGAAAAACACCCAAAAAGCAAAAACTGATAATTTGGTTTATTGGACCTTTTCAAAAAAAAAAAAAAAAACTCCACAATTGGGTACTAAAGCCCTATGTCAATTTATATGTACAACGTTAAAAAACACGATTAAAAACCATTTCTGATCACTTTTTTTCATTTTAATGCAAAATATTTTTTTGACAAGACAACATTTTTTCGATGGATTAACTATGGTTCCCTTGGAACGAGCTGTCAAGTAGGAGCTTTTCTGTCAAGAAGGACCGCGAGATTAATTTTTCAAAATTGATTTAAAAATCCATTTTAAACTCTTTGTGGTCGTACAAAGGGTCATTGTACTCAGAAAAATAAGTTTTATCGCTGTAAACAATAATATCAACAATCTAAGCTTCATTTTAGGACCCAATTTGTTGTTTAGTTTGTTTTGGTTTCTGATTTGGCTTATTCTATTCTACCACCTCCTATATTTTCTTTTTGCTTTCCTAGTTTTTCCTGTTTTATTCAATTTTTTGTTTGTTTTCACATTTTCTGCTATTGAGCAATTGGGTCCTAAAATGAAGCTTAGATTGCTGATATTATTGTTTACAGCGATAAAGCTTATTTTTCTGAGTACAATGACCCTTTGTACGACCACAAAGAGTTTAAAATGGATTATTAAATCAATTTTGAAAAATTATCCTCGCGGTCCTTCTTGACAGAAAAGCTCCTACTTGACAGCACGTTCCAAGGGGACCATAATTGATCCATCGAAAAAATGTTGTCTTGTCAATATTTTTTTTGCATTAAATTGAAAAAAAGTGATCAGAAATGGTTTTTAATCGTGTTTTTTTTACCGTTGTACATAAAAATTGACATAGGGCTTTAGTACCCAATTCCAGCTCAAATCAGGAATTTTTCTGATACTTATGTACCCGACCCTCTCCGATTTCAATGAAACTTTGTAGACATGTTATCCTAGGCCTATATAAGCCATTTTTATGTATATGGAGCCAATACTACTCGAAATTAACATTTGAGAAGGGCATAAGGTATTTACATATTTTTGTATTTTGTAATTTAAAAATAACTGTATCTCGAAGCCGTTGCGTCTATTAAAAAGTGGCCAAAGACAAACTTGTAGGAAATTGGACGGACTTTTTGAAAAAAATACACTGAAACAAAAATACACGCCACATCTATGAGATTTTTTGATTTTTATGTCTAAAACTTAAATTTAAAGGTGATGTCACGATTTTTTTTCGTTCAATTTTTTTGAGAAAATAGCCTAAAATATAACCAAAAGACTGACGAAAAATGCAGGATGGTATGTCTCTCCTAAAAAAATACAAAAATCACTTACTTAAAATGTTTTTTTTTTTTTTAAAGTGGTGTAAACGTAAAAATTTTTGAAAACCGGTAGTGGGAATCGATTCTACAGACAATTTTACATAAAAATCTCCGTATTGACCATTGTCCTATGTCCAATCCAAGTCTCGTAAATATTTTTACCGGAAAGCTCGTCCAATTTCCCATAAGTTTGCCATTAACAGCATTTTAATTGGATGTATGGGCTAACAGATATAAGCTTAATTACTCAGAGGCGACTCGTCCACCTGTTCAACCTGTTCATTGAACAGGTAGCAGATTTCAAGCGGATATATTTTTTTTTATTTAAGTACCAAGGTGCTTTTAAAACCAGCAACATACAATAATTGTTCATTACAATTTTTGTTTGAATATACTGCCGTTCTACGCATAATTCACATGTTCAAAAAAGTGCAACTGAGAAAAACGCGATTGAAATTTTTCGACCGATTTCTGTGTTTCTACGCATAATTGTCCCATGGGTTCCTATTCGCCCTATGTGTCCCTAATCACCCCAGTTAGCATTTTATCACCCTTATTTGTGATCCTCTTGCTATACAACAGGTAAACAAGGCATAATGCTTAGTGAAACTAGTGATTCCGTGTAAGAAAATACTTAGTGGGACAATTATGCGTAGAAGTTCAACGATGGGACAAACAGACTTGGTGTTGTTTTTGATGAGTTTCCGAACAACGTATCAGATTTTATGTGTTTTTCTTAAAGTACACATTAGACTAAACTTAAAAATGGCATAAAGTCAAAATTGTCAAAAACTGACATGGGACAATTATGCGTAGAACGGCAGTATACGTTAACAAAATCAACGCCCTATGTTCAGCAGCGCTGCATGCACCGAAAAAGCTTTGGCCCGCCACCCTTTACTCTTAACCTCTCTTAACCTCTCTTTACAACCCACCAATACTAAAGCGAGCCAGCCTAGCGGGCCACGCGCAAATGCTCATCGCGTTCAACACCGACCCTTTGAACGTCGGGGAAAAAATCTCAATACAGAAAAAAATCAACACATGTAAAGAGCTTCCTATTCATACGCAGCGGCAGTATCGATGTGTTGGTAAATCTGGTTCAATCTGAGAGCGTGAACTGACAGCATTTTTGGGAGAGAGCGAAATGCCACCCCCAGGCCCCAGCCGACTTAGCTCGCTCAGCTCTCCAGGGAGCTGCATGCAAAAGGTAAACAAGCCAGCGGTTGACAGCACGTTGAGAGCATGAATAAATGAGAGAGCGCGAGAGCACCACAGATATTGCTCTATATTTGGCGCACTTTTAGGCATCAGGCTGTTTTGCGCAGACTGGTGATGGCTTGTTTTAAAACTGGAATGTTCAACTGCGCGCGTTGAACCTCTTCGATCTTCTTGGTTACTAGTGGATTCTTGCTCTACTGGAAAGTGATGTAATGTTAAGTTAAGATAGTGTGATTGATAGATTGAATTAAACAAAAAAGTACTGTGCTTTTTCCAGAATCGGGACACATGAGAAGAATTATGACAGTAGATTCAACCATGATCGTTATTTTATTTTTCGGTTTGATGCCATTAAATGCTCCAAAAACGACTGTGTTCAGATTGTAGTCCCGGTTCACTCTAGTTGAATATATTATTATCATATATTGTAGCATGAATTTGTTCTGAAAACTTTTATTCACTGATGCTAAAAACAAATATCGGATTCATGTCAATATAGTTTTGTTTTTAACATCAAAAGCCCTTCAATTCAATTCTCTAAAAATTAGACAAAGGTTTAAAAGCGATACGACCTGGTTCTAAAAAGTATAGAGCAAAATGTCAATTTAATTTTTAAACCGAGTTAGCTCAATATTAGTTGAGCTTAAAAAAGCCCAACAAACAGTTTTCTTTTGTTAAGGATGTGGTATTTTTTCTAACATCCTGATAAATAGTTTTAAAATTCAGTATAATATTAAATAACTTCCCTTGAGTTTCGATAAGGATGGCAGAGCGATTGCTCTATTTTTCCACATTCCCACGCTAATGATTAAGTCTTAAAAATACATTTTAACGAGATAAAAAAGTCTTAATCATAATTTTAATTAATTATTTGCATAAACAGAAAATTATAATAGTATAAAAATAATAAAACGTAAAAATAAAAGCAATTGGAAAGAAAAAAGCTTTAACAATATTTTTATCATTGAACAGGTACTTCATTCAGGCACGAGTCGCCTCTGTAATTACATTGCTTATAACTGAAAATAGAATATTTTTTCAGTGTGGTAGAAACCAGGATAGTAAATTTGATTACGTAAATATAAAAACGATATAAATCAAAAAGCTGTCAAAGGCAAACTTATGGGAAACTGGACGAGCTTTCCGGTAAAAATATTTACGAGACTGAAAAACCAAGTCTGTCATATAGAAATTGCCAAAAACCAAAAAAAAAAACGTTTTTTCAACATTTTCATTTTTAAAACCGCTGTATCTTCCCAAGGATTCGACATAGGACAATGGTCAATATGGAGACTTTTATGTAAAATTGTCTGGTAAATCGATTCCCACTACCGGTTTTCAAATTTTTTTACGTTTACACCACTTTTCAAAAAAAAAACGTTTTTAGAGCAGTTCTCTAGGATTTCGGTCATTCGATTTTTTTGTATTATTTAATCCGACTGAAACTTTTTTGGTGCCTTCGGTATGCCCAAAGAAGCCATTTTGCATCATTAGTTTGTCCATATAATTTTCCATACAAATTTCGCAGCTGTCCATATAAAAATGATGTACGAAAATTCAAAAATCTGTATCTTTTGAAGGAAGTTTTTGTTCGATTTGGTGTCTTCGGCAAAGTTGTAGGTATGGATATGGACTACACTGGGAAAAAATTGGTGATTTTTTTATTTAACTTTTTATCACTAAAACCATAGAATAGAGAAAGATAGAATTGCCACTCATTTACCGACCGGGGGACAAAACTGTGCTGCCTAACTGATGCCAGCGGCGAAACGGGGAACTACAACACCCTGCGCATAATATTGTCAAGAATGTGGAGAACTGGTTGGCACATATATATTATTCATTAAAAATGTAAAATGATTTAAAAAAAACATGGAAAACAAATCAAAACAATTATGAAAATTCAAGATAAGTGCATCCCTTAACTAGGATGTTTTGTTTTAAATAAGATTAAATGATTTTCATCTCGCATCAGCATCTTTTTTTTTCTAAATTTCAAGATAATGCCAAATAAGTTGACACCCGTTTTCACTTCTCCAAGACATCTGTTTTGTCATGTTGACATTTCGCTGTCGCTGTCAAACCAAGCGAAGAATCGGAAGAGGAAATGACTATTTTGCCGTTCGGAGTGAAGAAAAGTGGTCGTGGTGTTCCAGCAAAGACTCCGCACTCCAACTTAAACCGCAATTTGCGCCTAATCCTAACGTTCTACCGCCTTCACTAGTCTCGTCTTTTCATCCGGCTTCCAAGCACCATTTCACATTTTTGATTGCCAACTGAACGTCAACAAGCCTTTTTCCATCTGTCACTGTCAAACAAAACGCACCCTCCAGAATGCATCAAAGTGCCCAGTGCGCATTTCGACTGAAGTTCCCCGTTTCGAGCAGTGGTGGCGCTGTCGGCAGTGTCGCTTGACGTTTACAAGGGGGAATCGGCAAGTGGCAATTCTACCTATCTCTATTCTATGCTAAAACTTAATTTTCAAAAAAACACTATTTTTATTTTTTTTTATTTTTTGATATGTTTTAGAGGACATAAAATGCCAATTTTTCCGAAATTTCCAGGTGGTTGACCGAGTTATGAATTTTTGAATCAATACTGATTTTTTCAAAAAATTGAAAAATTGGTCGCAAAAATTTTTCAACTTCATTTTTCGATGTAAAATCAAATTTGCAATCAAAAAGTACTTGAGTGAAATTTTGATAAAGTGCACCGTTTTCAAGTTAAATCCATATTTAGGTGACTTGTTTGAAAATAGTCGCAGTTTTTCATTTTTTTAAATTAGTGCACATGTTTGCCTACTTTTGGAAAAAATATTTTTGAAAAGCTGAGAAAATTCTCTTTATTTTGCTTTATTGAACTTGGTTGATACGACCTTTAGTTGCTGAGATATTGCAATGCAAAGGTTTAAAAACAGGAAAATTGATGTTTTCTAAGTCTCACCCAAACAGCCCACCATTTTTTAATGTCGATATCTCGGCAACTAATGGTCCGATTTTCAATGTTAATATATGAAACATTTGTGAAATTTTCCGATCTTTTCGAAAACATTATTTTCAAAATTTTTAAATCAAGACTAACATTTCAAAAGGGCCAAACATTCAATATGACGCCCTTTTAAAATGTTAGTCTTGATTTGAAAATTTTGAAAATATTTTTTTCGAAAAGATCGGTAAATTTCACGAATGTTTCATGTATTAACATTGAAAATCGAACCATTGGTTGCTGAGATATCGTCATTAGAAAAAGGTGGGTTGTTTTGGTGAGATTTAGAAAACTTCAATTTTCGTGTTTCTTTTTCTTAAAGCGGATCTATCTCAGCAACCCGAGGTCCAATCTTCAATGTCTCTTAGACAATTTTATAGCAAATTTTCTGAACCTTTAAAAAAATATATTTTTAGAAATGGTCACTCATGGTCACTATTTTTTAAAATTGAAAAACTGCAAATATTTCGCTAAAATCAAACTTTCGGTGGCTATATCTTGAAAACGGAGCCCTTTATCAAAAAATCTGTAAAGTACTTTTCGATTGCAAATTCAATTTTGCATAAAAAAATAATGTCAAACTTGTTTTTGCATGAAACTTCGATTTTTTTTCCAAAAATCACTGTTTTTTTTTTTTTCGAAAATTCATAACTCGGCGGCAGATTTTTTGTTCATGTTTCTCTATGGCTCAAAAGTTGCGGATTTTTGTCCCCTAAAACATATAAAAAAATCTCGAAAATCAAAACATACGTATTTTGGGAAATTGAGTTTTAGTAAAAAAAATGTTGATAAAAAATCTGCAATTTTTTTTCCGTGTACCTATTTTTTTCCTCAAAAGTCCTCAACAATACCTACAACTTTGCCGAAGGCACCAAATTGATCAGAAAATTCACTCAAAAGTTACAGCTGTTTGAATATTTACATACCATTTTTGTATGGACAGCAGCCAAAATTGTATGGAGACTTGTATGGGTGAACCAATGACGCAAAATAGCTTATTTGGTCATAGGGAAGGCCCCCACAAAGTTTGAGTCAAATAAAAAAATACAAAAAATAAAAATGGTCGAAATCGGCCGATTTCGTAGAGAGTTGCTCACCTTTAAATTTAAGTTTTTGACATGAAAATCAAAAAATCTCATAGATGTGGCGTGTATTTTTGTTTCAGTGTATTTTTTTTCAGAAAGCCCGAGTTGCTTTGGAGAATTTGAACGGTTCGCGTCGCGGTCAACAAGCCGGATTTTCGTTGCCGTTTCCGTCTTTGTTTCCCCCCGATTGTGTGTGTTTTTCGGTCCGTGCGGTTTCGCGTTTTATTTGGTTTAATCTTTCCACAGCCGGCTGTCTAAGATTGAATCATTTATGCTAAACTTAACACCAAATAACCGGGAATAATCTCATCCGCATCCTCCGACTGTTTGCCTTGAGAATGCATAATACATCACATCATTAAACAAAATTTATTGATTATTGGGTCGCATCATCATCCTCTATGATGAATCCTGGCCATTACCCTTTCCCACTAACAAAATCCCAAGTAGAAGTAGTTTTCCGGCACACGTGGGGGTGTGGATATCGTATAGAACCCACCCTTGGTAGCAACCTGTGCTAACTAACATTCCCGTCCCAATCCCCCCGAGATCTACAAACTGACATGGCGGGCGCCGTTGGTGGCCAATGACTGTTACCTATTTGCTTCAGATCTAGTTTTAATGACCTTGATGTTTTATCTTTTCAACGCATTCATACATGCTGTTGATAAGGGAAACACCATTAGATCGTTTAAGCGTATGGTCAGTTGTATTGATAGGATATTACGGTCCTGTTCAGCACCGGAGAAGGACAACCATGGGTGGTCTCTCATGCTCATGCTCAGTGTATTTTTTTCAGAAAGCCCATCCAATTTCCTAGATGTTTGTCTTTGACCACTTTTTGATACGACGCAACGGCTTTGAGATACAGTTATTTTTAAATTACAAAATACAAAAATATTTAAATACCTCACGCCCTTGTCAAATGTTATTTTCGAGTACTATTGGCTCCATATACACAACAATGGCTTATACTTTATGTCAATTGTGGAATTGCCGTTCAAGAGCCAAACGCGACACCTAGTGTTGAGTAGCAAAAGAGCGAAGAATGTCGATTGAAATTTCCGCCCTTTGAGGTTATGTATGCGAATTCTGTTTTGTTAAATTCCAGCGTTCAAAACAACTTTTGAGCAAAAATTCGAGCTGATACTTTGTTAACTTTTGATGCTCTATCGTTTAAAAAAATAATATTTTTTTTCAGAATTATTTTTTTTTATTTTTTTTATTGCGTTCATTTATAGAGGCCAAAAAGTTTACACTCGTACTACTTGAATTTTCTCTCAAAAGTTGTTCTATGAGCTGTAAAGTCAATTTTTAGTTTGCATTCCTATGTAACCAAACAGCGAAAATTTGAATCGTCATTCTTCGGTGCTTTGCGCCCTCTGTCGAATATTTAGGGGAGAGTGGGGAGACTTGATCCCCTTTTTTTGTATCACACATAACTCTGTCAATTTCTCACAAAACTATGATCTTTTTGCATGAATTGAAAGCTTAAACATTCAACTATGTTTGGCTGATAAGGGTATTTCATCAGATAAACTCTTAGAATAATGCCAAGCGTTTTAAAAAAAATATTTTAAACCGGCATTTTCAAAATGTTGGGGGTAATTTGATACCCCTTTCAACATTTTGAAGAAATCTTAAGCAAAATGTTTCTTATCAATCCAAACTTTTAATTTTCTATAAGATACAGCAATTTCACATTAAACCTGTAGGGGAAAGTGGGGCAAGTGTAACAAGCTAAGGAAATGCTCGTTATAACCCATCAAAAACGTTAAAAATCTGTCGGATTTTTTTATAATCATCTTATTCCAGGTCTTGACTAAGACTTTGATAGAAGAAGTTTTTAAAAAATCCTGTTTTTTAATGTAAAAAATTGATTTTAAAAAATATGATTTTGCGTACGTGCTTCTCAATTAGTGGGGCAAGACGAACAATCCGTTGGGGCAAGAGGAACAATGCATGAAATAACATGTTAATTTGCTAACAATTGAACTGTTATCACTTAGGTACATCAGATTAGAATGTATTTGAAACGTTTCTTTAATTTTTAGATTAATTAATAATATTTTACTAAAAAATTGATCGTTTATACAAAAACAAATTATTACTTAGATGAAAAAAAGGAAATTTTCATAATATCACTATATTTTGTGCGGATTTTTTTTTTTATCAATTGTTTATCAGTTTTTAAGTTCTTTTATGTATTTATTTCCCAATAAAATATGATGTTGCAGCAATTCGTATTTTTTCCATAATAAAAATCCATATGGTACACTTGCCCCACCTGGACAAGATTTTTTAAAAGCTCTTAACAAAAATAGCCAAAAGTTAAATCATACTTTATAATAGGTGCAAGTCATTGGTAGGGACACTACTGATCTAGGAAAAATAGCATTTTGATAAAATGAGCCTTAAATCGAACCCTAAGCCTTATTTTGTACTTTCCAAATATTATAAGAAAACAAAGGTTTTGAAAAAAACTTCATTAAATCTCATGCCCCGTGGCGTTTACGTCGTTTTGGCGGTTATGTGGTAGTAGAATCAGCTAATTGCATTGCTAGCAACAATTCCTCATACTGGAAATAATCAAAATTGTAAAAATTACGGCCGTACGAGCGATTGTTCCTCTTGCCCCATATGGTCGTCTTGCCCCACCTTCCCCTACGTTTGTGTTGAAAATATAACAAGTTTAGCATGTAAAATATTTAAAAACTTAAAATTTTCTTTTTTAGACCAAAATTGAGCATGTTTACAAAAGCTAGTAATTTTTGTTTACAAAACATTTGAAAAATGGTTCAAACTGCAGTTAGTTATGTACAACTATACTAAAGGAAACTATGTATGAAAACCCAGCTCAATTAATTAATCTTGAGGCTGGTTCCAGTGACTGTAAAAATGCAGGGATCAAGTCTCCCTCAACGCACTTTTTTAAACAATTGATTGTAAAAATAGTATGACGATAAATTTAACATCAAATGCGTAAGGGTTTTAGAGTTGATAAGTTTATCAAACAATTCATGTATAAAAAATATTTTTTGAATAGTTTTTGAGTTTTTTCTATACATATCAAAACAAAGAAAATAAGATCTTTTGGAAGTTTTTTGCAGCTTGTTTTAGAAAAATGTGTGTAACTCAATCTAAACATTTTTAATTTTTTTCTATGTTTTCTACAATGAGTTTTAGTCAATTTCGCACAACTTTCTAGAACAAAGCTAATTGTTTTACCCACATGCTGACGAGATACAGGCTTGGGATCAAGTGCCCCCGGGGATCAAGTCTCCCCACTCTCCCCTAATGAAGTTCAAATTTGTTATCTGTACTCATCATGCCAGAAAGAACAAGCCTTTGAATGATTACATAAAGAGTAAATATTTAACACCGTATCTTTACATTAATGCCATCTATATAGGAAATTTTAAGGATATTTTACGTAGACGCCCTTGTTTCAATCATCGCATACTCCGGAAAATGCAAAAAACTGGTAAAAACACTTTTTTCGGAAGACTTTTCCGGAAAAAATAATATAATAAAACGTTATCTCCGCTGAAAATCAAACTTACCTTGCATTCGTGGCCGCCCCAGTCGTTGAACCTCCAAAGACCGACGCACTCGTTCCAAACACTCCACCACCACCCGCGGCAGACGTCGTCGTCGTTGACGCTCCAAAGGCCGGCGGCTTTGCCGCCGAAGAAGCCATTCCAAAAGCTGGCGGAGCTGCACCTGCGGCCATCGCACCAAACGACGGCGTTGCCGTTCCACTTCCTGCAGAATTACCACCGAAGGTGGGTTGGTTGGTGTTGTTGGAACCGGTTCCAAAGACACTCGTAGATGCGGCATTCGCCGCACCTCCAAAGCTGAAGGTGGCGTTGGCGCTGGGTTGGGTCGCCGCGGGTTGTTGTGCCGCGGAAGCCGGAGTTGTGGTGGCGGCGTTGCCGCCAAACGAGAAGGCGCCTGAATTGGTGGTGGAGGATTGACCGAAGACGGGTTTAGCGCTCGCACTTCCAAACATGTTCGTGGATGAAGTCGTTGAAGTTGTGATGCTGCCGAAGGCGGGAGGTGCCGTCGTGGGCGCAGAAGTTGGCGCGATTGATGAAGTGGTGGCGTTTCCGAACCCACCGAAGGTGGGTGCAGGTGCCGCTGTGGTGGTCGTCGCTATGGATCCGAACGAAGGCGTCGTAGAGGTGCTCGTTGAGCCGAAGGCCGGTACGGTGGAGTTGCTTACGGTGCCGAACGCAGTTGGAGCCTGCGAAGACGACGATGTTCCGAACGCGAATGAGGTTGAACCTGCTGATCCAAAGGCCGGTGGGGTAGCTGAGGACGTGATCACGGACGCCGCAGGCGTCGGAGCTGCGCTAGCAGCCGGTTTGGCCGCACCTCCAAACGAGAATGCACTGCTAGCTGGCGTCGTAGACGCCGCGCTCGTTGTCACGGGCTTCGCCCCGAAGCTGAATCCGCCCGCTGGTGCGGCGGAACTTGCAGTTGAAGTCGTGGTCACCGTGCCGAAGGCCGGTGGCGCCGTAGTGGCAGGCGCCGCCGCCGCCGAACTTGCCGGAGGTTTGAACGCACTGAACCCGCTGGCGCCGAAGGCGATCGGATTTGCTTGCGTGGAAGTTGTGGTGACAACCGCAGGTTGACTGCTGGTCGTTGTCGACGTAGTCGACGCTCCGAACGAAAATCCGGTCGATTCGGTGGTCGCGGGTTTGGCCAGCGGAGCTGGCGAGAAGCTGATCAGGTTTGGCGTTGAAGCGGGTTTGGGGGCGCTGTAGGCGGGAGGTGGGTCTGCTCCGAAGGAGAAGCCGCCGGAGGCGGCCGGTGCGGGTTTCTCGGCCGGTTTGACCTCCGGGGTAGGTTTTGAGAAGTTGTACGTGGTGTCTGCAAGTTTTGGGGTCGATGCCGATGTAGTCGTCGTCGTTGTTGAAGTTCCGAAGGAGAAGCCTGGTCCAGCTGCGCTGGATTTCGCTGGTTCCGGAGGTTTCTGCGTCGTTGTTGGTGGGTCAATCTTACCGAGGCCGGCGTCCTTGATTGGGTTGTTGATGAGGGCGGAGATTCCGGTAATTTTCGGTAGCGTTGGTGTAGGTTCTTCGGGTTTCTTCTGTTCAGCGGGTTTGGACGGGGGCGCGTCAACGGTGTCCTTTGCGGTGAACGTGGGAATTGCCGGAGGTTTGGTCACCTTCACCTCCTCTTCGTTGTCAAAGTCATCGCTGAGACAGCTCAGCAGAAGGGACAGTTTGTTCTTCTCAACGCGTTTGAGGGCCAGCTTGTCGCTGCTCACGATCGGGGACTTTTCCTTTGGTTTGATGAAGCTGATTCGGCCGCCCAGTTCCTCGTCGTCGTCCTGCTCCGGCTCGGATTCTTCCAGCCGAATCTGCGACTCGTCGTACTTTCTGTTGAAAAGCGTGATTCGGGGCTGCGTCGGTTGAGATCTAACCGGCTGAGGAATCACCCTTTGAACCACTTCCGGAACGGATCTCGTAATCTGAGGCAACGGTGCCGATTCCATCCGAGCCAACTTCGCAGGTTCAAACCGACTTTCAACGGTCGCCGCGATTGTAGCGTTGAACGCCGCAGGCGTAACCATCGCCGAGAACGACTGGTCCACGTTCAGCCGGTTTGGCCGCATCTGGACCGGCTCAACCCGCTTCGGAGTGGCCATCACCAGGCTGGAACTCAGCGAGCTCAAAATATCGTTATTCTTCTGACACATGCGCTTCTTCTGCTGGTCGGCCGAACCTCGCGACGGCGGCGAAGCCGACGAAGGCAACTCCCGGGCCCGCTTCACCCCGCCACCTCCTCCCCCTCCCCCAGAATCCACCTCGCTCAGCTCCTTGCACTGCTTCTTAATCCGATCCGCGTCCAACTCCTCGTTGTTGATCCGCTTCCGGGAAATTTCCTTCAACGCGTCCAGAACGCTGCGCGTCGGTGCCGCGTCCACCTCCGCCGTCGGAGCAATCACCCGGTTCTCGGCGTCAATCTCCTCCTCCGACTGCTGCTGCCTGACCGGCTTCAACTCCGCACTCGGAATCAACAGCGATCCGGCCCTCAAGATATTGGACCGCGTGTTCGCCTGAAACACGGACTTCTCCGGCGGGGCAATCCGGACCGACGTGATGGAGTTGTTCCGTCGTGGAGAATACTTGATTTCCGTCTTCTTCAAATGAACCACCGGGAACTGGCCCGGTTTCGTGTACAAACTGGTCATCGATTGGCTCCGGTTGAGCGACGATTGGGACTTGTCGTGGTAGCGAACCAGCCTATTGACGAGACCCCGACTCTGGGCGTCCGTGTAGACCCTGAAAAAGCAAAAAAAAAAAAAATCAAATCCAAAAACCAAAATCGCAACCTTCCAAACTCACTGGGCATCAATCCGGCTTCCGGAAGCCACCCCTCCCAACCCGCTTAGATTCCCGCTGCTCTTAAACCCCGTCTTGCTGTTCAGCAACGGTGACGTCGGCTTCCGCTTGACCCCCCCGGACACCGTAACCGTCGCCGTCGATCTCACCGGACTACCAAACAGATTCACCCGACCGCTCCCGTTGCCCCCCCGCTCCAGCTGCGTCGATTCCGCCATCGGACTGCTCAACATCCGGCTCAGATTCCCACTCAGGCCGGGACTCCCGCCGTCTCCTCCTCCGCCGCCGCCAAACGATGTCCATCGGCTGGAGTGATTCATGGCCACCAGCAGGGCACTAACCTCGAAATGCGGTTCACCTTGACCCCGCGAACGTTCCGGAAGTGTGTGGGGTCACCACCTGGTTGGGTGATTTTATTTTTTTCGGTGACACGCTGCGGACGCGATCACACCACGGATTGAACTTGTTTGAAACGATTTCGAACGTGAAATTCCGCAAAGCGACGAGAAGGAACCGCGAGCGAGAGCGACCACAAGCGCGACGGTTTTAATTTTTAGATTGACGTTTTGCGTTGTTTGGTCGTCGTCTCGTCGCGGTTTGCGCGAGTGACGTTTGGCCGCGGTGTGGAGAGTTTTCGGCGATGATGTTTCTGAAGGGATGAACACGGTGAGAAAGGAGCCCGAGCAGAAGAATGTACCAATTTTCGAATCATTCCCCTGAGAACCTTCGAAACTCGTAAATTTTATACCCTACAAGAATGATTTCTTTTTCTTTTACCCACACGTATACCAGAGTATTTTTTTAAAACAAATTATTGGCCGTATATAGGTCAAGAAAAGCTCAACTTTTTTAACTTTTTTACAGCATATTTCCATACACGGAAACTATAATCAGAAAAGTATACTTTTCTGCAATTCTCTCCTTTGCAGAAGTTCTGCAAGAGAACAAAAAAAAAAAGAAGAGGTATATTTTCATTTGAAGCGAACCTGCAGAAGAGAATAAGGTGAGAGCAAAAAGAAAATACAAAAATCTGACCATAAAAAACTTTAGCACTCACAAATTCAAAATACTAAAAAAAAACAAATTGAAAAATACGAAAAAAAAGTGAGAGCCTTAACGATAAAAAAAACTTTCGCGCTACTGTCAATTGAAAAAAAATCAAGTTATTTTTAAATCAAACCAAATAGCAACATCCCTCTAGTGCAAAGAAGCTTTCCGAAGATTTTTATTTTGAATTTCGACGGTAACATTTCAAAAGGCATCATGTACATTTTGACACTTTCTGGGTTAATGAATATTCTGAAAGTACTCCTAATAAGCTACCTCTCCACCAAAAATGAGCAAAAGTTACTTCAGTAAAGTCTGTTTAATTACGATTTTAAATAAAGTAACATAAACAAAATCTCTGCCATCAGCAGTCACTGTTTATATAGCCCAGTCAACCTGTCAAACAAAAGGCTACATAAACCTCGTGACGAAAAAAAGCAACATGAAAAAAGCGCCATGTACATTCGGCGAAGAAAAACGAATCATAACAAAGCGCCTCCCTCAGTGACAGCAGGGTGTATCGACGTTGGTGATTTCAAAAGAAGTTATGTTTGTTTTTTCTCAAATAAAATTACGGAAATAATGTTTTATTGAATATGGATGATCAAGTATCAACAAAAGCAACGTTTTTCATCGTTTGTTATCATTAGAACATCTTATTTTGCTTTTATATAAAAATGGTAATTGAAAATGGATGCTCAACATTCAAATGCGTTTTTCTCAAAACGCATGGTTTGTACATGATGCTTTTTGAAATGTTGGCATCGATTTCCAATATAATTTTGAGGGGTACCTAATTCATTAAACTCGACGTTTAGAAATTAAAAAAAATACAAAACATCTTAAGGCTGTTGCAAATATTTTTCAATGTCTATGTTCTAAAATTAAGCTTCAATTTGTGATTTTATTGTCCACACACTGAGCACAATCACCCTTTGTACGACCGCAAAGGACATAAAATAATTTTTTAAATCAATTTAAAAAAAATATTTCGCGACCCTTCTTGACAGAAAAGGTCCTACTTGACAGCACGTTCCAAGGGGGCCATAGTTGATCCATCGATAAAATGTTGTCTAGTCAATTTATTTATTTTTTGCATTAAAATGAAAAAATAAGTGATCAGAAATGGTTTTTAATCGTGTTTTTTACCGTTGTACATAAAAATTAACGTAGGGCTTTACTGCCGCTCGAAGCTAGACCGTCGCATACGTCAATTTAGAGATAATGATGCAGTTTTGTTCAAAATCATATAACTATCAGAAAAATCAATAAAATTTAGTACTTTGTTCTACAAAACCGGAGAAAATCCACTTTTTCGTGAAATTCTAATGCGTTTTTCTCGGCTTGCTGTTTTTACATATCTGGAGTTTTTTTTGAAAAGGTCCAATAAACCAAATTTTCAGTTTTTGCTTTTTGGGTGTTTTTTTATACCCCTGACTCAAGGCGGTTTCGAAAACACCCAAAAAGCAAAAACTAGAAATTTGGTTTATTGGACCTTTTCAAAAAAAACTCCAGATATGGGACGGACTCGATTAGAGCGGCAGTTTAGGACTCAATAGTGGAATTCTTTAAAGAATACAAAAAAATAAAGAAATAAAGAAATAAAGCATTCAAGTATTTACAAATTTAAGAATTTAAGGGTTCACAGCTACGAAAAAAGTTTTTGTCTTCTTATTCCAAAATGGTCAAACTTACGGACCAAATCCTACATCAACGGGATTGTAAAATTAGTCAAACTTTGTTGTAAATTACTTTGTGGACAGTACTTTAGGGGATGGATAAAAAACTATATTTTGATAGTACCCGTAGTTTTGAAGATACTAAATTGTCTGTAACAAAACTTTTGGTGCAAAAACTCTGGTTGATGTGTACCGTTAAGGATTTAAGAATTCAAAAATTCCAGAATTTAAAATTTTTAAAATTTAAGAATTTTAAAATTTAAGAATTTTAAAATTTAAGAATTTTAAAATTGAAAAATTTAAGAATTTAAGTATTTAAAAATTCAAGAATTTAAGGATTTAAGATTTTAAGAAGTTAAAAATGAAAGAATTTAAGAATTCAAGAATTTAGGAATTTAAGAATTTAAGAATTTAAGAATTTAAGAATTTAAGAATTCAAGAATTTTAAAATTTAAGAATTTTAAAATTTCAGAATTTTAAAATTTCAGAATTTTAAAATTTAAGAATTTTAAAATTTCAGAATTTTAAAATTGAAAAATTTAAGAAGTTAAGTATTTAAAGAATTTAAGAAGTTAAAAATTAAATAATTTAAGAATTCAAGAATTTAAGAATTTAAGAATTTAAGAATTTAAGAATTTAAGAATTTAAGAATTTAAGAATTTAAGAATTTAAGAATTTAAGAATTTAAGAATTTAAGAATTCAAGAATTTAAGAATTTCAGGATTTCAGAATTTAAGAATTCAAGAATTTAAGAATTTAAGTATTTAAAAATTCAAGAATTTAAGTATTTAAAAATTCAAGAATTTAAGGATTTAAGAATTTAAGAAGTTAAGAATTAAAGAATTTAAGAATTCAAGAATTCAAGAATTTAAGAATTTAAGAATTTAAGAATTTAAGAATTTAAGAATTTAAGAATTTAAGAATTTAAGAATTTAAGAATTTATGAATTTAAGAATTTAAGAATTTAAGAATTTAAGAATTTAAGAATTTAAGAATTTAAGAATTTAAGAATTTAAGAATTTAAGAATTTAAGAATTTAAGAATTTAAGAATTTAAGAATTTAAGAATTTAAGAATTTAAGAATTTAAGAATTTAAGAATTTAAGAATTTAAGAATTTAAGAATTTAAGAATTTAAGAATTTAAGAATTTAAGAATTTAAGAATTTAAGAATTTAAGAATTTAAGAATTTAAGAATTTAAGAATTTAAGAATTGAGGAATTTAAGAATTTAAGAATTTAAGAATTTAAGAATTTAAGAATTTAAGAATTTAAGAATTTAAGAATTTAAGGATTTAAGAATTTAAGAATTTAAGAATTTAAGAATTTAAGAATTTAAGAATTTAAGAATTGAGGAATTTAAGAATTTAAGAATTTCAGAATTTCAGAATTTAAGAATTTTAAAATTTGAGGATTTAAGAATTCCAGAATTTAAGAATTTAAGTATTTAAGAATTTAAGGATTTAAGAATTTAAGAAGTTAAGAATTGAAGAATTTAAGAATTCAAGAATTCACGAATTTAAGAATTTAAGAATTTAAGAATTTAAGAATTTAAGAATTTAAGAATTTAAGAATTTAAGAATTTAAGAATTTAAGAATTTAAGAATTTAAGAATTTAAGAATTTAAGAATTTAAGAATTTAAGAATTTAAGAATTTAAGAATTTAAGAATTTAAGAATTTAAGAATTTAAGAATTTAAGAATTTAAGAATTTAAGAATTTAAGAATTTAAGAATTTAAGAATTTAAGAATTTAAGAATTTAAGAACTTAAGAATTTAAGAATTTAAGAATTTAAGAATTTAAGAATTTAAGAATTTAAGAATTTAAGAATTTAAGAATTTAAGAATTTAAGAATTTAAGAATTTAAGAATTTAAGAATTTAAGAATTTAAGAATTTAAGAATTTAAGAATTTAAGAATTTAAGAATTTATGAATTCAAGAATTTAAGAATTTAAGAATTTAGGAATTTAAGAATTTAAGATTTGAAGAATTTAAGATTTTAGGAATTTAAGAATTTAAGAGTGTAAGAACTTAAAAATTTAAGAATTTAAGAATTGAGGATTCATAGAATTTCAGAATTGAATCCCCAATTATTTTTTTAATTTAGGAGTTTTACTTTTATAATTTTTGAATTTTTGATATTCTTGAAAAAATTCTGATATTCCTAGGACTCATGATATGTCATCATAAAAATCTAACTAAAATATGATTATTCTCGGTCAAGAACTTTAATTTGCATACATCTATAAAATAGGGTTAATTACGTTACCATACATAGATAGTTGAATAGAATAATTTAGTATAACAGTTGCATAATGCTGTGTTTAGTTTTCATACTCTTCTAAAATGCAAAAACGAATATATCCATTGAAAGAGTCACACCACATACAATTTCAAACAAGCACACATACTCAGCCGTTACGCCGCTCTAAGCTTCCCCGTGGGGAGCGCTGTGAAACTGCTGCAGCGATCGCGAATGCTTGAACGGAATGCCGGCAGTGGCCGCCACGATCTCCTCGATGAAACTGTCCGAATTGTGGATGGTTGTGCCGCCGAGGATCACCTTGCAGCCTTCCTGGTTGTACCGATGCACGGCCAGCGCTTCCTCGTACGTGGTTCCTCCGACTACAAACACGACCACTTCTTGCGGAGGTCGACGAAATGGTAGCTCGTTGCCCATGATCGGATAGGCCGCGTCTAGTGGACGACCCTTGATGACCTCCTCGAGGACTTCTTTGAGCACGCAGTTGTGCTGAGTGTACACATTTTCGACCCCTTTTAGACCTTTGATCAGGTTGCGGGTCAGCTTGACGGCGTCGGTGATCTTGACCGTGTTGAAGAGTTCCTGGCGGGCGCTGGTACTGATGTATTCCAGCATTTTTGGGACGATGTGTGCTCGACCTCCTCGATCTTGCAGTGCCTTAAGCAGCCCGGATGTGCCACAGTTGGCGTGACGTTCGTATCGCATAGAGTACAGCAGAATGAGACGAAGTGCGTTGTGAAGGTTGATCTTCTCGTCGGAAACAAGCTTCTTGACCCGCTGCAGCTGGGTCGAGTGGTCCGCACGGCAAGCTATTTCCTGCTCAAGTTCTGAAATCTCAAACAACTGCTGTTTGCCAACCTGCAGCGAAAGCTCGCTGATCAGCACCAAATGCTTGGTGACCGTGCCGGACATCTTCTTAAATTGCGGATACGTCTCGACAAAGTTCTTCATGTCGTTAATGCTCTCGATTTTCTTCTGATCTTGAGTCTTCTTCTGAAATTCGTCCATCATTACCTTAATAGTCGTGGCGATCTCGCCGAAATTCGCGTAAAGATTTCCAGCGTAAAACTCGTCTTGTTCTGAGGAGAGCACAATCTCCTTCAGATCTTTGGGAACGCCCTGCACCCCGGAGAGATCAACCCGTTGCTTGTTAATGGTCAACAGTTCGTGTACCATAGCTTGGTACGTCCACTGGTTCAACAGTGGAGTGATCGGGTCATCCCGACGGTCCAGAATCAACAACAACGGCGGCGGAGATCCGTCCTCCGGTGGTCGAAAGCTAAACAGCGCCGTTTCCTTGTTGATGGTTTCGTGGATCTTCTTTGCCAACGTTTGGGCCACACTAGAACTACCCTTGTATCGGATAGCCGGACGAAGCTTGAACGAAAGCAACATACTAATGATCCCTTGGACCGATCGCTCCAACGCGTCTGGGTTCCAAGAGAGCGCCTGCAGACACATGGGAATGTTCAACGAGAAAAGGTTCGGATTCACCGGCAAATAGTCGGCGTACACTTCCTTAACCTCGCGCACGGACTCACTTTCGTCGCTTTCGGCCAGCGATTTGATGTCCGTGCGGGGAATTATGTTGCTGAAATCTAATCGAAACCCTTAACAACCGTACCGAAAATAATTCCCAAAACATTCTTCACTTACTAATATAGTACGAGCCGTACTTGGGGCTCTTGAGTTCGCTCTGCAGCCGCAGGATGTTGTCCCGGGTGGGCCGGATGAACACGATACACTTGAGGTACTTGAGCCGCTCGTTGGACCGGCCCGAGTCGATGCGCTCGAACAGATAGACCTCCTTCTGCAGCATCTCGGACTGGGCGAACGCCATCGAGACGATGCTGGTCTGTAACGGAAAATATGTGGCAAATATTTTTTTAAACTTATGCAATTTATTGTAAACTACCTAGTAAGTATAAATTTAGCAACGTTTATGTTTTTACGAGTTTTTTTTTATATTTAAACTTTTTTGATTTTGAATAAGCAGCTTTAGGATTATTGACATATGTTTTCTATTGATTTGACACAGCAAATTTTCAATAAAATTTTGCAGTTATAAAACATTTCTTAACAAGTTGAAGAAAATGAAAAAATAGCGTAAAGCTTGTTTTCAACTAATTATAACTTGAATTTGTTTCAATTAAATTCTTTAATTCTAAAATTCTGAAACCCTGAAATTCTGAAATTTTTCAATTCTTAAATGCTTAAATTCTTAAATTCGTAAATTCTTAAATTCTTAAATTCTTAAATTATTAAATTCTTAAATTCTTAAATTCTTAAATTCTTAAATTCTTAAATTCTTAAATTTTTAAATTCTTAAATTCTTAAATTCTTAAATTCTTAAATTCTTAAATTCTTCAATTCTTAAATTCTTAAATTCTTAAATTCTTAAATTCTTAAATTCTTAAATTCTTAAATTCTTAAATTCTTAAATTCTTAAATTCTTAAATTCTTAAATTCTTAAATTCTTAAATTCTTAAATTCTTAAATTCTTAAATTCTTAAATTCTTAAATTCTTCAATTCTTCAATTCTTAAATTCTTAAATTCTTAAATTCTTAAATTCTTAAATTCTTAAATTCTTAAATTCTTAAATTCTTAAATTTTTAAATTTTTAGATTCTTAGATTCTTAAATTCTTAAATTCTTAAAATTCTTAAATTCTTATACAGTCGACTCTCTGGTTGTCAATATCCAAGGGACCGTCGAGGAAGAGAAGCATCAGTTTACAGAACGAGGCAAAATGATGACTCGATTGAAATAAGTTTTTTCTTGCTAACCAGCTATGGGAGAGAATCATGGCAACGTCCAGCAAACAAAAACAAAGCAATGTCAAACAACCTTCAAAGCTTCGTTTCTCAAAGAAAAATGTCTATGCAAGCCATGAGAAAATGAAATGATTGACAACCGGAATAGATTTTTAGAGCAAATAGAATCCAACGGACCGTCGAGGAAGAGATCCTTCAAGCAAAAGAAAATATCGAGGAATAAAGACAATCGAAGTATGCAGTTTGAAGGGACTGAAGAATTCATCGGTACATGGAGCAATATTGATATCGAGAAGATCGACAGCCCGAGAGTCGACTGTATTCTTATATTCTTAAATTCCTAAATTCTTAAAATCCTAAATTCTTAAATTCTTTAATTCTGAAATTCTGAAATTTTTTAAATCTTTAAATTCTTCTCAAATTCCCTAAATTCTTAAATTTAAATTCTAGATGTCAAAAATGTCGAAATCATACATATATGTAAATCAAATGACTTTGATTCATTATTATATATCTGGAGTTTTTTTGAAAAGGTCCAATAAACCAAATTTTCAGTTTTTGCTTTTTGGGTGTTTTTTAATACCCCTGACTCAAGGCGGTTTCAAAAACACCCAAAAAGCAAAAACTGGAAATTTGGTTTATTGGACCTTTTCAAAAAAACTCCAGATATTTGGTTGAAAAAACTCTTAGGTTGAAAATATTTTTCAATTTCGAAATTTTTAAATTTCAGGATATTTATTTTTTTTGTGCTCATAAATTTGTTTTTTTTTTGAAATTTATGAAAATGTATTTAAACATTTGACATTCTAAGTTTGTAATTTTGATATTCTAATATTTTAATGTTTAAATTCTTGAATTTTTGAACTTCCAAATTTAAAATCTAAGAATTATCAATTTTTGAATCTTATTTGTTTTTATGAATTTCTCAAATTAAATTTTTTGATTTTTTCGCAGGAAAATTAAGGCTGTTGCAAATATTATTCAAAGATTATGTCCCATTCCCTTAAAAAAAATAAAGAAAGGTAAAATAAGGAACTATTTTTTTTTCTTCAAAACTATTTTTTTAATGAAAATAGAAGCCTAAACAACTGAAAACAGTTAGAAATGCATTTCCTGTGTTGAATATTATATTCAGAATGATTAGGCTTTTTAAATTATTTTTTAAATATTTGTGAAATTTCGATTTACAGTAGGGGAAATCTACCCTTTCCAATCAAACACCTATCTTCGTCATATGGAAAGTTTGATGCTCGATTAAAGCTCCAAAAATACTATTTGGGCTATAAATTTACCAGCAACAGCACCGCCTCGAGTAAGCACTCAAATGTATGCCACTTACTGGCCAAAAAGATCACATTTAATGCACTTTTGATCATAATATGTATTTTGCGAGACCACTTCTCATCATTTTGTTGGCACACACAGTGACACAAACGAGAATCCCTCAAACGCTTAATGAATATCGCCAAAATTAACTTTTCACTTTTGCTTACTTTTTCACGGCGCTTAAGATATGAAATTGCTTCCAACTACCGGCAACATGTTCTTTTGATCATTAGTAAGGCACTCACTTGAAGAATAATCCCGAAAAATGTAATAAATTAGCAAGCGCCATCAAAAAAACAAACGCGCCAAGTCGTTTGACGTTTCAATTTTAACTTTGCATTCCAATCGAAGGCTGAAGAAAACCGAGCGAGAGACGAAGGCAAAAAAGAACAAAGGCTGGCCGTCAACACCACCAGCAGCACAGCCAGCGATGCCAGGAAACTTTCCCTATAAATGCCACTTTTCGTGAGTGTTCGTTTGAACTGTCAGCGCAAATAGCAACACTCGACAGAGTGTTGGAAGAAAAAAGAACTAAGCCGATATTAGAAAAATGGGCGTGGCCCAATGCATTCGCCTCGATTAGAATACCCTTGGGATTTTTTTTTGTTAAATGCTTGGTAAAGAAGTAGAATAACTTTTAGTGAAAGTGAAAATAAACAGAAATGTTCACAAAAACTTGCTCTACTCGTTGGTGTACTTGGTTTTAGTAAAATTCAAGGGAGACTCTAGATTATCCAGCATCATTCAAACACGACCGCTTATTAGGATTAAAATGGGTAGATTTCCCCTACTGCAAAAAGATTTTTCTTCGCGAACACAATTTAAAAACAAATAATTGCAAAATAACTGGGCTAATTCGTTTTTTTTCTACACATTCCTTATATGCTAAATTTTTATGCAATAATTTTTATTGCATGAATTAATTTTTTTTTTTTTAACCAATAATTTTTACCGCAATTCTTCAGAAATCCCACCGTGCCTTCCCTTCGGCAACATCATCATCATCGTACTTACGGTTTCCCGATCCATCATCAACATTTTCATCCCGGGGCCTGCCTCGGAGATCATCTTCTCCAGGTACAGCTGAACCGCCCGAATCACATTCATCGTGGCCACGTCCCGTCGTCGGCACCGGTTCCCCCAGATCACAAAACGGTCCACAAACACGCGTAAACTCCGGCTGTTTTCACTTTTTTCACTGCACTTTGAAAAAACTTGCGTTCCAATCTGTTTTGATTCGTTTGCTGATGACTTTTGTGAAAATCGGGAAACTGTCAAAAAGTCTCCACACAACATGACGCGATTCTGAAGGGTTGCGCATTCCGCAACAGAAAAAAAGCTCGCGAGAAACGTCAAACGTATAAAATCGGTTCGCACAGAGAACGCGTTGATTTTCGGTTTCTTCTCGCGCGCGCCTAAATTCACCGTAGATTCCGGAACAGTGACGTGAGTGTGTCAAAATGTCCAGTTTCGGGTTCGGAACGCCAACGACGAGCGCGCCAGCGTTCTCGTTCGGAACGTCAACAGCAACAACGGCCGGAGGCGCCGCTCCCGCTCTCGGTTCGACTCCTGCGCCAGCTTTTGGCGGATTTGGAGCGACTCCGGCTGCGCCGGCAGCTGCTGCCCCGGCTCCCGCCTTCGGATCGTTGACCGCCAAGCCGGTGGCGGCAGCTGCCCCTTCGTTTAACTTCGGCACGTCGACAACGGCCGCGACCACGACTACGGCCTCAACCGGATTTGGGCTTCCGACGGCAGCAACGGCCACTCCGGCCGCCGTCCCAACGTTGACTTTTGGCGCAGCGGCGACTTCAGCCGCTCCGACCACTTCCACCGCGCTGCCAACTCTTTCGTTGGGAGCGGCTTTCGGTGCCGGGACGGCAGCAGCCGGAGGTGGTCTGTTCGGTGCGAAATTGGCCACGGGAACCGCCCAGAACACGACCCAACTGTCCACAACGCTCACGGCGGCCCCGGCCGCAACGCAAGCCACCCCCAAACCAATCGGCCTCGGCGGTGTGGACATCAACGCGGCCGCGCCAAAGTCCGTCGAGGGAAAACCGGACAGCACCAAAGCGAAAGAGTTCCAGGTTCCGCAGGAGCTGGTGGCCACCGTCGAGCAGCTCAAGGAGCACATCAAGCGGCAGAAAACGTTCAGCTCGGACATTGCGCGGACGTCCTCGCGGAAGGTGTACAACGTGACGAACGAAATCAGCCGCCTGAACTGGAATCTGATCGACATTTCGAACAGCGTCACGACGAACCAGTCGGCGATTAAGCTGTTGAGGGCGGAAACGGGCGGGATCATCCAGCAGGCGGATATGGCCCAGCGGACGCACGACACGCCGGCGGGGCTGCAGTTCGAGAACACGATGCCGCTGCAGTACTTTATCGAGCTGATCCAGAAGTACGAGCAGGATTTGCTGAACTTGAAGCAGCAGGTGAGGGCTTGAACTTTGGTTCTTTAATATGTTTTTTTTTTATTTCTGGGGACCCACGAAAATCTCTTTAAATTAGTCCTTTATCTCAAGTCAATATTTAGAAAAAAAAATCATGATTTTTTTTTTCTTAACTTCGTGTATTTGTAAAAAAAACTTCTCATATTTGTTAGCTCATAATATGATTTTTTTGGTTACAATATCGATCCGAAAATTCATGCTCAGGATACAGATTTTAGGAAAATATTCATACCATTTTTGTGTGGACAGCTGCCAAAATTGTATGAAGACTTGTTATGGCCGAACCAAACATGCAAATGCCAAATTCCGGGAAATTTTTTTGATAAAAATGGCTAAAATAAAAACCAAAATGTAAATTTGAGTAATGAAAAAAAAAATATTTATAATTCAAAACTTTTTAAACATATAACAATTCGAGAATTTAAAAAAATCAAAAATTGAGAACCTAAAATTATACAAATTTGAAAATTAAACAAATTAGAAGCTTGAAAAGTAAATAAAAAAAACTGATTTTAGAATTGACAAAATTCAATATTTTACGAATAAAAAAATTTCAGGTTTTCTTTTTTTTTTGTAATTTAAAAGGTAATTAAGAGTCAGCTATCCATCATTGACCCGATCGTCGAATGTCAAAATTGTCATTTCGATGCGACCGGCCGTTGATATTGGTTAGAGTCAAATGATAAACATCTAAGATTGGTTTGACCTTTTCTCATAGCTTTTGCAAATAACTACTTCAAATTTATTTGTCTAAAACCCCAATATCTTTTTGCAACAATCTCCAATGCCATTACTCCCTGAGATCAGAAGTTTGTTTTAAATTGTCAATTATCAAATATATTTCCTTTAAAAATAAAAAAATCTGAAATTTACTCACAACTATTTTGTTCCGGTTATTTTTTGTTAAATTCAATTGGCTATCGAAAAGTACTTTTGGATATGCTGTGTTCAAAATAAAACCACTTAGTGCATCTCCAGCGCTGGCGTCAACCCCACCGTGGTACCTGTCGCGGTAGCAAATTTTGTTCTCAGTTCTTCGGGATTTCACTTTGCTACTCGGTATTTATAAAATTTATGCTCGATTTATCAAAAACGCTGAAAAACGTACTCTTTCTGAGAAAAACGGTTTCAAATGTTTCAAGAATCACATTTGTTTTGATGCGGTTGTTTTTTTTTGTGACAGATGACAACATAAAAATACTACACTCTAAACGGGATCCCATTAAATTCTTTCGCGAGTGTTGAGTGGTGGCCTTCGGAGATGCGCTCGTAATTTGATTTTAGTCTGCATTCACAATATTCAGCCAGTTTGCTACCGCATCAAATGGAATTATACAGGGAAAAATCGAATCAAGTATAAAAAATTCAAAAATTTAATTATTCAAAATTTTCAATATTCAAAAATTAAAAAATTCTAAAACTTAATTTTAGAATTTAAAAATTTTAAAGGTTTATAAAAAATATTAAAAAAAATTAAAAAACTTAATAATCAAATAAATTTGAAAAAAATAAAAATTCAAAAAAATTAAAATTCAAAAAAAAATTGAAAAAAAAAACAAAAAAAAAATCTAAAATTAAAAAAATTAAAAAGATTGAAAATTAAAAAAAACATACAAAATTGAAAAAAAAAATCTAAAAATTTATTAAAAAATAATAAAATTCAAAATTTTAAAAATTTCAAGAATTAAAAAAATCAAATCTAGAAAAAATAAAAAATATTTTTATAAAACAAAAAAAATCATAAAAAACTCAGCTTGAAATAATTTATGAAATTGATGAAAATATAAATTCAGGGTGGCCACTCAAGTCGGGAAATCGGGAAAGTCGGGAAAAAGTCGGAAATTCGCCAAAATCCGCAAAAAATCGGGAAAAAGTCGGGAATTTGTGATTTTTTGTCAAAAAGTCGGGAAAAGTCGGGAATTCTGAGCATACTTGTTTGAATTTTTTTTTTAACTTTTGAACAATTTTAAAATTGAAGTCACTCATTTCTGCTTTAGTAACTTTTTTTAAATTTAAAGTTCTTTTGACTATTTCAATATATTTGAGTATTGAAAAGCTGTTTAAGACATTCAAAATCGTAATGAATATTGGGGTCTTTGATACAGATTTTCATAATATTTTTCTATGAATCAAATGATCGCTATTATTTTTTGTTCATTAAACAAGAGGTAAAGTCAATGAAGAACTAATATAAAAATAAATCCTAATAGATTCTATTTAATTTTGTCACATAAATTGAATATTTGAAAACAGATTACAAATTGAATGTGGCAATGTTTTTTTTGTAAATATTATTAATTGTTTAACTAAATTCATTAAGTAATTTAAAATATGTTTTTTTTTCCAAATGTTACCCTTGAACTTTTTTTTGTGAGTATGTGTAAATTACCTACCATAAATAAAGCTTTATTTTCAGTTTTCAGAAAACTTAATTATCGCATAAAATCCAAAATTGAAAAAAAAAATACGTTTTTAAAACATAAAGAAAATTTTGAAAATGCAAAAAAAATCAAGTAAATTTTGAGTTTTTTGCAATAAAATTTAAAAAAAAATAGTCTCATCAAACATTTTGCTTAAAAAAGTGGGAAAACATACAATCATATCAAACTGAATTTTAATTGAAAAAAAAAAAACAAACAGTTAAATACTGACCACTAGATAAATTAGCATTGATTAAAAAATTCAATATCAAAAATTACAAAATTAAAAAGGGAACTTGGCAAACACATTTTGTTATGAATACCTTGACATTTTTCCAAATCCTTTAAATGAATAATAACAGCGATTATCTTTAATTCTGGAAAAGTCTGAAAAAAGTCGGGAATTTGAAAATGGAATTTGAGTGGCCACCCTGTAAATTTTAAAATTAAAATCAGGCTTTTTTTGAAAACGTCCTATAATCAAATGTAAACATTTGGTGTATCCCGCTTATTCCGATGGAGGTGTGAGAGGGACATACTCAATGTTTGCATTTGTTTACTGGGCCTAATCGAAAGAAGGCAATAAATTAAAAGAAGGATTTTTTAAAATTAGAACGAAAAAAAAAACAATTTTAAAACGAGTCTTCTAAATTTTCAACAAATTAAAACAGATAGAAAATCTATCAATTTGATAAACATAATTTTAGATTTTAGAATTTTAAAGTTTTGGTACTTTTTGATTATTTTTGAATTTCAGGAGGAGGTAGGTGTGGCTGAATGGTTACGCTGTTCGCTTTGTGAGCGGAAGGTTCTGGGTTCGATTCCCATCTGCTACTATCGAGAAATTATGGAAGGAAGGAATTCTGAACATTTTAATATGAACGAACAATTCATTAGCTCGCGGCGGCGGGGTTCGATCCCCCGTCCTTTGGATCAGCATACAACAATATTAACCACCAGACCATCGAGGCTTAGTTGACTAGAAGGATTGAGAATGCTATAAGCAGAGGCGACGCGTAGCCAAAATCGAGCCAAACATTTCATTAGGGCATAAAAGCAAAAACCGCGATTCGAGAAAATCGCTTGCAAAAAATGGACAACTTGTTTCAATTCCTATTTAAAAAATAAGCATGACTGATGGTATTTTTACTGATGATTCGATAAAACACACCATTATCCTCAACTCTGCTTTACTGCTTCTTAATTTATGTTGATTTTCGCAATAAAACTCATAATTTTAAAAAATCTCGTTATTAGGCCCTTTTAGCTTTCCAACTGCTGTTCATAATGGGCCCTTTCTAAATGCAATTTCGAAGAGAACTAAAAGGGCACTAAAGCGCTGTCACCGGATTGTTGTTTTGAATGATGTTTATGGGCCCTTTTGTTTAGTTAGAAATAATGAGGAATTCAGTGGAAATTTTGATAATTGGTGAAGTTTTATGATCGAATGGAGCAGATAAGGTATGTGAAACATTAAAATTCTTCAAAAGTGTACTGAACAGCAGCCGCGGGCCGTATTCAATATTGTATTTCGACGAAGTTTTTTTTCTGCAGAAACCCTTGGTGAAACGTTAACCAAACTTTGTTTTGAAGTGAATTAGTGTTAAGAATGTATGAAAAGTGCACTTTATAACATAGAAAGTTCCTTAACCACGAAAAACTAACGAAAAAGAAAAGGGCACAATTGAACTTTTTTTCTGGTTTGGAGTGAACATTGTTATGTGCCCTTTTGTTTTTTTGATTTTTTCAATAGGAAATTGTTTGCTATCAATCTGATTCTTGGAGGGCATGTAGGGAGTGTACTATGGAGTGGAATAGTGGAATAATCCCGAATGTTTACTTTTTGGTTTTGTGCCCTAATGAAATGTTTGGCTCGAAATGTTTACCTGTTCAAATAATCTTTTTAGTAATTTTCAATTACAGCAATTATTATTGTTCAAGAAGTGTAAAATTGAAATGCTTTTTACATTGTAGTTTTCTATAATTAGCTTGTTTTGTAAATAAAAAAACTAAATCAAAACTTGAGGCGTAATCCAACCACAAGTTTTTCCCTGGAGTTTTCTTCAGAATGACTTCTTTTATGTTCCATTGGATTAGATTAGAGCAAAAAAAAAAATCATTATTCTCAATTCTCACTAAGCAAACATTCCGGATGTTGACCATTCCAAAACAATTAGGCCATAAAGATTGTATTTTACGTTTCTCTTCAAAATTTTCCTAAAAAACTAGAGGGAAAAAATTAATATCGATGAAGATTATGAAAATCTACAAAAAATAAAATAAAAAACATCACTTTATAAAATTTTCCCAAAAAAATTTAAACGATCAAAACTCAAGAATTCAAACCAAGTAGGGGAACTATACCCTTTCTCAGCCTATTTCTATTATTGGCCTATCAGCACTTTGATCATGAATTACAGCTGTCATAAAATGTTTTTGACTGTTCCAAAGTAATAAATAGCTCAAATAAAAGTGAGCAAGCAACTTTCTATTGTTGATACATCTTAAAATGTTGATTTAATAGCGGAAAACGGCAAAAGTGATGAGAATTGGTCGAACGGCTTAGAGTGATTAAAATGGGCATATTTCCCCTACACATTATTACGACAGTTTTATTTTGATTTTTGTTTTTGGACAAACAACATGTAAAGGAAATTATTGTATGCTTGGTAGGTTAAAGATTTTGTTCTATTTTCTTCCAAATTTTTTTGCAAATCTGTCGATGAACGTGCTTGCTCACTTTTAACTGAGCTATTTATTACTTTATTTCAGTTAAAAACGCTTTTTGGAAGCAACATGCCGTTCTCCTATTTATAACAATAAAAAAAAGTTTTACAAAAATATTTGAGCGAACACGTCAAATCGTCTTAGAATCATGGAACAGCCAAGCGCATTCGTATCATAGAGCTCTCAACGAAAATCTAACGCGCACTGAAAATTCTCCCAAGCAGCCGCCAACCTGTTCGTATTTTTCCATGCACGACTTCCCATACAACGCATCCAAAAATACACAGAAAGACTCCCCTATTTGTACACGCTGGACGGTATGAAGACTTAGAAAACATAAATTTTCCTGTTTTTAAACCTTTGCATGGAAATATCTCAGCAACTAAGGGTCGTATCAACAAAGTTCAAAAAAGCAAAATATAGAGAATTTTCTCAGCTTTTCGAAAATATTTTTTTCAAAAGTGGGCAAACATGTGCACTAATTTAAAAAAATTAAAAACTTCGGCTATTTTAAAAAAAGTCTCCTAAAAATGGATTGAACTTGAAAACGGTGCACTTTATCAAAATTCACTAAAATACTTTTTGATTGCAAATTTGATTTTACATCGAAAAATGAAGTTAAAAAATTTTTGCGACCAATTTTTCGATTTTAAAAAAAAATCAGTATTGATTCAAAAATTCATAACTTGCTCAAAAATTTTTTGCACAACCTGGAAATTTCTGAAAAGTTGGCATTTTATGTCCTCTAAAACATATCAAAAAATAAAAAAAAAATATTTTTTTTGCAGATTAGGCTGGTACAAATATTTTTAAAAGTTTTTGTCACCCCCCCCCCCCCCCCCCTCCTTCAAAATTGGCCCGAAAAATCAGGGGGCAAAAAAAAATATTTTTACAATAAACTTCAAAATTTCAATGAAAATTCAAGTGCAACCCGCTGAAATCAAATTAAAATACATTCTCCTGCGTTTAAAATCATTTTTACGTGTTTGGGTTTATTAAAAAATCTTAAGATTTTTTGAAAATTTTCGATGCAAAATCTTTTTTTCGATACAATTTTTGTTTTTGACAGATCTTAGATTTTTTGAAAACTAATGATTGCTAAACAACTGAACTAGCGTAAAATGCATTTTAAAACACTTTTTTCATTTAAATGTGAAGACTATGGCTTGTTATTTAATTTTTTTTTGCCCCCCCCCCCCCCCCCCCTTGACCTCGGCCAGGGCCGAGGGACAAAAACTTTTTTAAATATTTGCATCGGCCTTAAGTTTTATTGACAAAAAAAAAATTAAATTAAAAATCACGAAAAAAAAATTTACCGTGTATCATTTTTTTTTTCAGTGTAGTTCATATCCAAACCTACAACTTTGCCGAAGACACCAAATCGATCAAAAAATTCCTTCAAAAGATACAGATTTTTGAATTTTCATACATCATTTTTGTATGGCCAGCTGTCAAATTTGTATGGAAAATTATATGGAAAAACTAATGATGCAAAATGGCTTCTTTGGGCATACCGAAGGAACCAAAAAAGTTTCAGTCGGATTAAAAAATACAAAAAAAAATCGAATGACCGAAATCTGAGAGAACTGCTCATTATTAAAAATATAAATTCAAAAAAATAATCTTAAATTAGTAGGCAGTTTTCTGCGAATTCTCAATTTTTTTCTCCAGCTGAAAAAAAGTTTCTTTTTTGAGAGTTTTGAAGATATCTCGAAAACTATTGGTTCGATTTACAATGTTAAAAATTTGAACTTTTGGCAAAATTTTCTGATTCAAAATTTTAAAATCAAGATCCCGCGGAAAATTTCCCTTATCCCCTTAAAAAAGGCATCATTACAACGCTTCCACGCTTCTCTCCCCTCCCATTCCAGGTCGAACTAACCGAGAAGCACATGCACTCCCTCTCCGTGCCGCAGCACTTTACCGCCATGGACCTGAAGCGCGGCCTGCAGCAGATCCACGAGAGCTTCGTCGCGCTCGCCGGCCGGTTACACGAAACGCACCAGAAGGTCGAAGCCCAAAAGGACCAGTACATGAACCTGCGCCGCTATCTGCTGCGCGACAACACGGACGTGTTTGACGTCAAGGAGGGCGGCACCGGATCTGCGGACCAGTCGTCCGCGCGCTTCTCCAGTGCCATCTCGACCGGACCGACTCCGTTCTCGACGCTGATGGGCGCCGGCATGAGTTTGAGTGCGGTGGCGGCTGCGGCGTCCAAGCAAACCCAGGACACGACAATGTGGCCGCGAGCTGGTCAGTCGGGTACGGGACTGGGGGTGGCTGGCCCGAGCACCGGAATGTCCGCCTTTGGATCGACGCTGATGGGCGGCGAGAGTGGCGCAAGTGGGACGACGATGTCGTTTGGAACGGGGGGAGCGTTCAACCTGCAGACGCCGCCGCTGGGGATTAAGCGGAACAAGCACTAGAAGAGAGGACAGTTTTTCAACCGAGAATATACCCCGTTTCAACACATTCAAGACTAGCCCGGGGCCCCGGACGGAACATTTCTTTGTGCCGAAAATTGTGTCCAGCTGTAAATACTTTTGTTTACTATATATATTTTCCATACGATTCTTAAAATTCCTCTAGCTTCTCCAAGTTAATCCTCGTCGTCGTACTCCGGCTCGTCGTACTGAAAGAATCCACCTCCACCGTGGTCGTCGGAAAGCTGAAAAGAACCACCACCCTGGGTCAACTCGAATTCCCTTTTCGCTCATTTAATAAAACTCACCGACAAAATCCCCGACATGAACGCGTAGCTGACCATGGCGATCGTGGCAAAGATGCCACTCACCACGTACCGCTTCTTCCGCTCGTACGGCGTGTCATCGTCCTTTTGCGTACCGTCGTGCTGCGTTGGCTTTGCGTTCGACTCCTCCTTTGGTTTGGACGACGTGCCATTGCTAGAAGACGAAGACGTCGACGACGACGCCGCCGCCGGGCTGTGGAAGCCCTCCTTGGCGAAGTAGATCGTCGTGATGCGGTCCACGTACCGGACTAGCTTCGTGCACTGCTTCAGGTGGTTCTGGAGGGCGTTGTTCGGCAGCGTTAGCTTCAGCAGCACCGAAAAGTACCCGTACAGCACGGCGTCGATCTCGGACGGGGTGTCACCGAACAGGAACTGGTTGTCGCCGAGCTTTTCCGCCACCCAGTTGATGCACTTTTTCGCGCTCAGAAGCATCTAGAAGGAAGAGGGCTTTTGTCAGGTTTGGTGGGTGCAACCACGAGTTTATATGGGTGATACTACTATACATTGTAGAAAAAGCAAAAACTGCTCGAATGGAAATGCTCCATTTGAAATTTAAGAATTTACATATTCAAATAATAAAATAAATAGAATTCATAATTTGAAATTGTCAAAACTTACAGACTTAAAAAACGTAAAAAAGTACGAATTATTAAAAATGTTACAATTGATTTTTTGTTAATTTTTAATTTTTTAAGAAAGTTCTTAAGTTATCAAATTATAATTTTTTTAAATTATTAGATTATTAAATTATTAAATTTTTAAATTATTTGATTATTATATTATAAAAATTATTAAATTATTAAATTTTTAAATTTTGAAAATTTTAAATTATTAAATTATTAAATTATTAGGTTATTGAATCATTAAATTATTAAATTATTAAATTATTAAATTATTAAATTATTAAATTATTAAATTATTAAATTATTAAATTATTAAATTATTAAATTATTAAATTATTAAATTATTGAATTATTGAATTATTAAATTATTAAATTATTAAATTATTTTTTGCCATTTTCTTAGTTCGGATCATTTTCGGAGTCATATTTTAATTTAGAGAAATTTAGAGAAGAAAATAATAGAAATTTCGTGTTTCGATTTTCCAGAGTAAAGTTTTGGCGAGAATTATCAAGCACTAAATACCTAGATTTTATAATTTATAGATTTATTTTATGGCTTTAATTTTTTAAAATTTTAGAATTTAATTTTTTTCTGAATCTGTTTTTAAAGCAACGATATTTAAAGTGTTGTAAAAAATGCTAATATTGTTTCAGAAATGGCAAAAAAGGTTCCATTCGATACACTGCCGTTCTACGCATAATTGTCCCATGTCATTTTTGGACGATTTTGACTTTTTATCATTTTTAAACTTAGTTTTACGTATACTTTCAGAAAAAACACATAAAATCTAGTACTTTGTTAGGAAACTCACCAAAATCAACACCAAGTCTGTTTGTCCCATCGTTGAACTTCTACGCATAATTGTCCCACCAAGTATTTTCTACCACGAAATCATAAATTTTACGAAGTATTTCATTTTGTTTACCTGTTTATCTTCGAGAGGATTACAAATAAGGGCGATACAATGTTAACCGGGGTGATTAGGGACATATAGGGCGAATAGAGACCTACGGGACAATTATGCGTAGAAACACAGAAATCGCTCGATAAATTTCAATCGCGTTTTTCTCAGATGCACTTTTTTGAACATGGGACAATTATGCGTAGAACGGCAGTACAGGTGCGATATGAATCCACAACTAATCAACGGTACTGATCCAAATGCATTCTGTATTATTCTTTTTTCGTTTAAAATTTCATTCATTATGTTACTCTCTTCTATGTTTGTCGCGATTTTTTTATATGGCGCGGATTTCGCGCGGATTGGGTTTTGGGGTCGGCGCGGATCTGGCGCGGATTTTTTCTCGACTTTTCCGTAACAACCCTGTTGATGCCTCAAAAACGCGTGGTGATTATTGAACTCAATCGAACTTGTTAGATCGTCATTTCTCAAAAAAAAAAAAAAAAGAAGGTGATTGACAAAAAAACATAATTTGTCTATTGAAGGTCGAGGCTGTTCAGTTGTAATTTCTTGACTTATTTCGACAAATTGCGACCGACGTTAAAAAAAAGTTTCCATAACATCTTACAATTTTGAAATAGAGTAATTCTGGAATTGTTTAGTTCAAAAATTCAAAATCGTAATACCTAAAAAAAATCGTGAATCCTAAATTTTATACATTCTAAGGCTGGTACAAATTTTATTTAAATTTTTTGTCAAAATTGGCCCGAAAAATCAGGGCCAAACAATTTTTTTGTTTCAAAAAACTACACAAAATTTAATGGAAATGTAAGTGCAATCAGCTAAAATTGATTTAAAATGCATTTCCCTGCATTTAAAATCATTTTTAGGATGTTTGGGTTGATTTAATCATCTTTTGATTTTTTGAAAATTTTCGATGTTTAGTATCGCAAAAAGTTATTTAATGCTTTTTTTTGTTTTCGTCAAATCTTACTTAAAAAAAATAATTGCAAAACAACTGAACTAGTGTAAAATGCATTTTAAAATACTTTTTGCATTCAAATGTTGAGACTATGGCTTGTTATTTAAATTTTTATTCGGCCTAGTATTAAAAAATAAGTTGAAATTTTTACAATAATAATTTTTAATTCTCAATTCCTTAAAATTTAAAATTGTAATGTTCTGAAGATTATAAATAATATTCTGAAATTTTGAATTGTAATATAATAAAAGTTTTAGAATTCCGATTTTTTCTAAGTTCAAGAGAAAATTATCGTATTTTTGGCAGGTTAAGGACTCGAGTCAAAAAAAAAAAAGAAATTTTTAGGCTGGAGATATCTCAAATTTGTTTTAAAAATAAGACTACCTTAAAAAAAACAAAACTAATACAATTTTCACAAAAAATTGAAAAAATCTGATAATTTAAAAACTTGTAACTCCAGAATTCTAAGATTCTAATTTTTCAAACACATTGAATCAGAAATTCAAATATTTCAAACCCAATCATAACAAAATAATCTTGTGTTCGGAAAACATTTCCTGAAAAGCATTCTTGTAAAAAATATTCTAAAATACAAAACTTTCTAAAATGTTAGATAATTTGTTTGAGGCCGTTGAAAATATGTTTCAAAGTTTATGTCACAACTGTACAAGTATATTTCTGGAGTTTTTTTTAAAAAGGACCTATAAACCAAATTTTAATTTTTTGCTTTTTGGGTGTTTTTAGAACCGCTTTGAGTCAGGGGTATTCAAAAACACCCAAAAAGCAAAAAATGAAAATTTGGTTTATAGGACCTTTTAAAAAAAAAACTCCAGATTTGGATATGAAACACAATAGTTTATAGGACCTTTCAGAAAAACTCTAAATCTCGGATTAGTTTTCAAAAAGCCGTAAAAGCCATTGGTAAACAAAGTCCTTTTTGCATCGGTATTCGAAATACTTACGAAAAACCAATATCAAAAATGCTCGAGATTGTTCATCTACACGTCCTTCAAGTGCCCCATACTTGAAATAAATGAAATTTTGTTTCATTTTCGAGAAAAACGAAAATTAGTGTCAGAGGTCAAAGTGGCTCTTACGGCTTTTTGAAAACTCACCCGAGAAATATTTATTATAATATTTTGTATGTACATATCTTAATATTTAAAAATAATGAAGTTCTAAGATACAAAAAATCGAAAATTTAAAATAATTCAGTGTATATCTGGAACTCTCTCTCTCTTTGAAATTGATTTTTTTTTTCCGGTTGATTTTTTGTTTGAAATCCCAGGTCTGAAGATTTAAAAAAACCTGATGTTTTAAATTTAAAAGTTCTGAAATAACTATTTTACCGAATCAAGTAGGTATTCCGAGCAAAATGCTTTTTATTGTTCACGGATAACGAAAAGATTTTCGTCGCGCTCGGTGCTTGTTTGCAACATATTTTAAATATCCTATTAGGCCGAGGCAAATATTTTTAAAAGTTTTTGTCCCTCGGCTCTGGCCGGAGTCGAGGGGGGGAGGGGGGGCAAAAAAATTAAAAAATATAAATATTAAAATAACATGCCATAGTTTCAACATTTGTATGGAAAAAGTGTATTTTACACTAGTTCAGTTGTTTTGCAATAAAAGTTTTCAAAAAATTTAAAATTTGACGAAAACAAAAATTTTAGCGATAAAAAAAACTTTAGCGATAGTAGACATCGAAAATTTTCAAAAAATTCAAAAGATTTTTAAATCAACCCAAACATGCTAAAAATGATTCTAAACGCAGGGGAATTCATTTTAAATTGATTTTAACTAATTGCAGTTAAATTTTCATAGAAATATTGAAGTTTTTTAACAAAAATATTTTTTTGCCCCCCCCCCCCCCGATTTTTCGGGCCAACTTTGGGGGGACAAAAACTTTAAATAAAATTTGTACCAGCCTTTTAGGACTGAAAATTTAAACCGTTTAAATAATTTTGTATTCGATATAATTATATTGAAAATCTAGAGTATCATCATCAATTTTCTGGCAAAACAATAAAAAAAACGATTTTTTTTTTTTTAAACATAAACCTCAAGAATAAAAATGTTTAAAACTGTTAATACATTCAATATTTAGGAATTCAAAAACCTCACAAATTTTTAAATACAAATATTAGAAAAAAATAAATCAAAAATTCTGGTTCAAAACAATTAAATTAAATTAAAAAAAATATCAAAAATTAAAATAATAAGATTCATAAATTATCGCAATTCGCAATTCGCAATTTTCAGTGTAAGAACGGGCCTTGACCGATCTTATGCACCAGGTTCCCGACGAACACGCACTGCCCTTACACCTACATCTCACCCTTGCTCTGAGTCAGTACGAGCAGCACGCTAGAACACGCTTTGAGTGTTCGTGCCAGGCATGCACACCTTCTTTTCCGGTTACGCATTTTAACTCGGCCGGGGGTGGTACATTACGTAGGGTTTGATGTAAGTATAAGCGCCTAACCATTTATAGTGTGCCTATCAACTTTCATTAAAGCAAAAACTGTTTTATTTTTAGTTTGAATTCAAAAACTTATTGTTATTTACTGTGTATTGTTTTCTCCTGAAATCTTCCCTATTGTTGAATCTGTTTATCTGTTGCTATTTCTTTTGTCGCGGTGTTTTGTTACAATTTTTGGTCCTAAGCATGTTATAAAAGTTTTTCAAAAATACAATAGTAATATTTGTGTTAATCCTTTAACCATTCCATAAATTGAGTAACGGCTCAAGTCTCACTTGTTTGAAAAAAAGAGTGAAGATTGAAAACAATAGACAGTAAAAGAGAATTTATTTTATAAAAATCAAGAATCAATAGTAAGAGAATGATGAGCGTTTTTTGAAGAATAAAAATGAGAAGCTAGATGTATTAGATGTAAAATTAGACAATAGTTAATAAATAGAGATACAAAACAAGCTTAGATTATACTAATGATAATTTATAGGACAGATAAAGAATTATTCACATAAATAAATTCGCAACAAAATCAAAAAAGATTAGGCGAATGATAAATAGACTTGATATTACTAGTACATTAAGGAAAAGTATATTTTTAAGGAAAAAAAAAAACAAAACAAAGTTTGTTACGGCAGTATTAATTGATAGAAAAGAGTGGAAAAGAGAGATGAGAGAATCAAAAGTTAGTAAAATTAAAATCAAATGTTGGATATTAAATAGAAGAATCAGTGAAGAATTGGAATTCAGAAGAGCAAAATAAAAATAGGAGATAGGTGATAGCTGAGAATGAAGAGAAGAGAAACCCCGTTGTGCGATGTTTCAGGTACATCCACAGCAGTTGACTCAACATACTGCGAATCAAAACAATACCGTCTACAATCACAAATTACTTCCCTTTCCCACATTGTCGCGCCCCTTTCTTTTAGCCGTCTCGACTCTGACCCGCGGTTGGTCAAAGGTTTACGATCCGTTTCCACAGGCCACCAGCTAGGTCATCATGAAAACCAAGCCAACGTGGAGGTAAGAAAATAGGACACTTGCAAGGAACCAGAGCTATACTGTCCTGATCAAGATAATTCGGATGATCTAACAGAACTACGGATGTAGTTAGTTACGCTCCTTCCAGGATGTTCCTTACGTGGACGTCAACCGAAGAGCACGCAACAAGGTCAGTGCCATTGCATGCTCTTAGGTATCAATCCTTGGCCTGCTAATAAGATTCATAAATTATCAAATAAAAAAATTCTGAAATTCTAGCACTAAAAAAAAAATATTGATGAAAAAATATATATTGAGCATGAGCATGAGCATGAGAGACCACCCATGGTTGTCCTTCTCCGTTGCTGAACAGGACCGTAATATCCTATCAATACAACCGACCATACGCTTGAACGATCTAATGGTGTTTCCCTTATCAACAGCATGTATGAATGCGTTGAAAAGATAAAACATCAAGATCATTAAAACTAGATCTGAAGCAAATAGGTAACAGTCATTGGCCACCAACGGCGCCCGCCATGTCAGTTTGTAGATCTCGGGGGATTGGGACGGGAATGTTAGTTAGCACAGGCTGCTACCAAGGGTGGGTTCTATACGATATCCACACCCCCACGTGTGCCGGAAAACTACTTCTACTTGGGATTTTGTTAGTGGGTAAGGGTAATGGCCAGGATTCAACATAGAGGATGATGATGCGACCCAATAATCAATAAATTTGGTTTAATAGTGTGATGTATTATGCATTCTCAAGGCAAACAGTCGGAGGATGCGGATGAGATTTTTCCCGGTTATTTGGTGTTGAGTTTAGCATAAATGATTCAATCTTAGGCAGCCGGCTGTGGAAAGATAAAACCAAATAAAATGCGAAAACGCGAAACCGCCCGGACCGAAAAACCCACACAATCGAAAACGGCAACGAAAATCCTGCGTGATAACCGCGACGCGCACCGTTCAAATTCTCCAAAGCAACTGTCAACATCGCGAAATCACCCGGGTCGAAATACACACACAATCGGGGGGGAAACAAAGACGGAAACGGCAACGAAAATCCGGCGTGTTGACCGCGACGCACACCGTTCAAATTCTCCAAAGCAACTGTCAACATCGCGAAATCACCCGGGTCGAAATACACACACAATCGGGGGGGAAACAAAGACGGAAACGGCAACGAAAATCCGGCGTGTTGACCGCGACGCACACCGTTCAAATTCTCCAAAGCAACTGTCAACATCGCGAAATCACCCGGGTCGAAATAAACACACAATCGGGGGGGAAACAAAGACGGAAACGGCAACGAAAATCCGGCGTGTTGACCGCGACGCACACCGTTCAAATTCTCCAAAGCAACTGTCAACATCGCGAAATCACCCGGGTCGAAATACACACACAATCGGGGGGGAAACAAAGACGGAAACGGCAACGAAAATCCGGCGTGTTGACCGCGACGCACACCGTTCAAATTCTCCAAAGCAACTGTCAACATCGCGAAATCACCCGGGTCGAAATACACACACAATCGGGGGGGAAACAAAGACGGAAACGGCAACGAAAATCCGGCGTGTTGACCGCGACGCACACCGTTCAAATTCTCCAAAGCAACTCTAAAAAAAAAAAAAAATATTGATGAAAAAATATATATTTTGAATAAACAAATCACGAATTCCAATTCTAAAATTTAGAAATTCAAACATACAAAAGTCAAGGAACTTGAAAATATTTATCTGAAATTAGCCGATATCCTCGTAAAAAATCACATCCGGATAATAAAAATACGAAATTTGTTTTTTTTTTTTCGAAATTGTCCGTAAGTTGTTTGATTTCTGAATTTGAATCTAAGGGCGGCAAAAATGGCAACAGTTTAAAATTTTAGATGTAATCTTAATGTATTTGAATTTTCAAATTTCAGAATTTGTTAAATTTCCAAATTGTGAATTTTATAATTTTCAAATCAAAGAAATTAATAATTTTTAATTATAATATAAAATTTTGTTTTATTGTTTATAACATTGAATTCTAAAATTTCTTAATTTTTTTTAATTGAATTAAAAGTTTAGAATGGCAGATAAGCTGTTAGTTTATTTTTATTATGCGGCAACTCATATTGAACTATTTTTCAGTTAAATTTAAGTTCCATGGAATGCATTGAATCATTCTTATTAAGTGGAGTAAAAATCTCGATTTTACGTAAGAATAATAAAAGTCTTTCGTTCAAGGTTTGGAAGTAAAAGAGACTAACTCACTTTCAAAAATAAGTAATAAGAAAAATAATTTCGATTCAGAACGTAAGATACCAAAATTTCATTCGTAATTTGTTGATTGAGGCAATCATTACTTTGATTGAGTCTAACAATCACCGTATACGTATATCACGTTTGATTTTGGGAGTAGCCAACCACACTGTTGCAACCACACGGTTCACCTACATCGGCCACGTCGTGCAGCTCGATCGAGTCCTCCAGGCAGAAGCCGGCCAGCGACCGAGTCAGCTCGTTCGTCTTCAGCACGTATTTCCGGGGGCAGTAAAAATTGAACGGAATCGGAATCCGCTTGGCGTACAGCATCCGCGTCGTGTCCACGTTCTTCGGGTCGCCCCACAGGCTGTACAGGAAGTACGGGTACAGGTTCTCGAACACGTACTGAATGCAACCGTTTATCACAATGAAGTTCTGCGTTTCGAGCTGCGCGTTCGCGTCGCAGCCACGCGACTGCAGGTGTTCGACGATCTTGGTGTAGCCGGCGATCTTACGGCCCGTGTCGGTCACCAGGTACGGCAGCATGCCGTCCGGCGAGCTGAACGGGTTCCCGTTGAAGTTGACCGTCACCTTGGCCTCGCTGAACTTGAGGTAGGCCTGTGGAAGCAAAGTGCTGTTCAAAACGTCAAGAAACCAGATCGATAAACAACTCACCAGAACCCGGGCACAGTCGTAATCAATCGTGGGCAGGCCCCACTCGCCGCGGTACACGTACAGCTCCATTAGTTCATTGATTGGAATGCAGATCGCGGTTGGTCACTTCCGGCGCACGGCAGGTTCTTCCGACGAGCAGATCCCTACCGCAATGTTTACATCGGTTGTGCAACAACAGGCAAACCACACTTTTCGCAGTGTTCCTTTCTGGGTTGACGTTTGTCGCTGTCAAACTTGGTCAAAACTACCGCAAGCTGGCAGCACTGCTTGCTACGATACGAACTGTCAAGCTGATCAAAACAGGAAAAAAAAGTTTGTCAACAGAAGAGAAAAATTAGGGTCGCTGTATTAAATTTCGATTTCCGGGTAAATTTCGACATTTTGTGAGAGAAAATGAACGTTTCCATCGAGCGTAAACGCACGGACTGTGCCGCCCTGCCGAAAGGTTGGCAGCGGGAGGAGGTTCTCCGGAAAAGTGGACTGTCCGCGGGAAAGGTCGATGTTTACTATTACAGGTGAGCTTCGCTGAGAAAATTACTTTGAAAATACATGAAAATCGTTTAAAATTATTAAATTGGTAGTTAAATGCATAAACATAAAAATTTACTAAATTAGGGGACGTTGGGGCAAAATTGAACCATTTGGCATAACTGGGACCATTTTACCGAACAGCAAAAAATAACCCATCCATTTTACCGAACGCTGCCCCCCCAAAACGCCAAAACATGACGCAGCCCAACCGGTAAGAAAATAGAAAGCAAACCCCAGCTGGCCCGCGTCCTCGGGGACACGATCGATCTGTCCACGTTCGACTACCAGGCGGGTCGCGTCGCGACGCACCTGATGCACAATGCCCTGAAGCGCAAGCTGGCCGGGTCCGGGTCCGGAAGTCCGACGCTTCCGCCGCCGGTTCCCATCTACAGCCAGCTGAGTTCGGGGTCGTCGGCGAGGCCGCACCAGGCGCAGCAACCGGACTACAGGTACCGGCTCGGTGGGGAGCCGGAAGTTGTTGATTTTGTTGGTTTTTGTTTCTTCCCCATTGTTTTCGTGGTTTTGTTTCGGAGCGAAATTGTCCACCCAGATTGGCCAGCCAGACTTCCGCGCGGGACGGGAAGGAAATCCAAAATGAATCGGAGGTTTTTTTTTGTCCAACTGACGTGTAAACGATAAGATTGTATCGTTTTTGCGTCACTTTTTACCGTTTTGTTGAACAACAGGTTGATTTTACCGAAAGATGATGAATTTTGTTATCGTTTTCAGTCGTGGAATGCGCGCCGATACGTCCCTCATTCCACCGATTCGTCAGACGGCGTCCATATTTAAGCAGGTGGGTTAGAAACCTGATAGAGTTCGACTCAACATTTGATCGTTTTATATCGTTTACAGCCGGTAACGGTTGTGCGGTCCCAGGACGGCGAGGGCAAGGTTAAGCGAGATCTGCAGCACGGCACACAGGTTAAGCCCAAACAGCTGTTCTGGGAGAAGCGGTTGGAGGTAAGTCGTTGACAATGGTGTCCAGGAAGGTCGGACTTTTCGCTACCTCAATGTAAAGTGGCCTTGCGCCATGACTCAAAACGGTCTAATGTCGATCAACATTGAGGTAACGTAAACTGTGACTCGCAAACTGTCAAATATAAATAAAAGGGGCCTAAGAGCAAGAGAAGTCAATTGACTAACCGATGCAGAACCAGATTTGGAACCGGCGACGTCAGATTGCTTTGAGTGATCATTAAACCCGAGCTTTTAACCCAACCCCGCAGAATCTGCGCGCCAACAACGTGTACAACGAGGAGATCGGCTCTCTCGAGCTTCCCAAGCGACTCAAATCCGTCGGTCCCGGCGTGAACGAGGCCACCGTCCTGCAGTCCCTCGCGACAGCTCTGCACCACAACACCCACCCGGTGACGGGACAAACCGCGTCCAAAACTTCACTCAATACGAACGCGGGGGTTTTTCTGAACCCGGACCAGCCGCTGATGCACGTGGCCACCGTCACCGAGGACGACATCAAGCGGCAGGAGGAGCGCGTTCAGTACGCCCGGCTGCGACTCCAAGAGGCGCTGCGGACGTAGAAACCTAAACTTCCGATGGTAAGACTAACTACATTTTATTACTCTTAAACTTCTTTTAGTGTGTAATTTTTGCTGCGTGTTTAGACGTGAGGAAATAAATTCCAACTTTTTGTACGGTAGCGAGTTGGCGGGAGTTCTTCGGATGAGATATCACGGCCTCTGAACACAACAAGACCCTTTAGGCTTACATGTTTCTTTATTTATGTTTCTTGGTCATCTACTTACTATTCTAACATCAATATATCTTTAAATTTGGAATTTGGTGATTGAAAATGCAATTTTGTTGTGTGTGCGATCAGTACATCTCTAGTTCTGTCCGCCCCGTTGCTCTCTATCTTTGGCGCATTTCTTGATGATCCGCTGGAAGTTCCACTGGATCAGCAGTCCAACCATGCGCAGCGGTCCCAGCAGGTAGAACTGCAGCACGCACAGTACCGGTCCCTTCCACGGTGCCATCCCGACGCACAGGATGCTCAAGATCCAGCTCTCCAGTCCCATGATCGAAAAGAACGATCCCTTCAGCGCATCGTGCACAATCCGACGGCCAACGTCCTCGGGCTTCGCCAGCCCACCAGATCCGGAAATGATCCTGGTCTCCTCGGGTTTCGACTGGTTTTCACGCTCGAAGCCAGGCGTATCCGTGTCGGCAGGAAGTGCCAACGTAACCGTAACTCCGCGATGCTTGGCCTCCATGGCAATGGTTTCGGCAAGGCCTCGAAGGGCAAACTTCGACGCTGCGTACGCTCCGTAACCGTAGATCCCGACCAGCGCAGCTTGGGACGCGGTTATCACGATGATGCCCTCCTTGGCGGCCTTCATCTTGGCCAGAACGTACCGAGTGGGGAAGAACGTCGCGAAGTAGTTCACGTCCATAAGGAGCCGGGCGTCCTCGGGGGTCGTGTCTTCGACGGTTCCACAGATGGCCATTCCAGCGCAGTTGACCAGCATGAAGATCGGCTGACCGGAGGATTGTTCGATCTCCTTGAGGGCGCTCTCCACCGACTCGTAACTCTTGGCTAGATCAACCGATCGGAACTCGATGCGTTGATCCTCGCGAGTCTTATAACCCAGCAGCTGTTCTTTGGCCTTCTCTGTAGAGAAAACATGAAAATTAGCTCTATATCGTCCGATAATGCTAACACAGTGCTGATTTAATGCTAAATTTTAGTGCTTACCCAGCAGCTTAACATTCCTGGCCACGATGGTCACGTTAGCGCCCAACCGGACACATTCGGCCGCCGCCCAGAGGCCAATGCCGCTGGAGCCGCCCGTCACCAGGACGTGGCGGCCGCGGATGTTGGTGCGCGGCTTGCGGGATACCAGGTAGAACACAAGGCCGTGCACGAACGCGATTCCCAGCACGGTCAGGATGATTTCGGTTTGGTGCTCCATGACTAATCGATACGGTTGATGTTTGAAGAAGATGCTGGATTGAGGAAATTGGTTTGATAAGGGGGATAAGAAGGAAGGTTTTTTTTGGGTTGGGTCAAATCGGTTTCTTGTGGTACTTACAGGTAAGGGATTGTCGTAAGGATTGTATCGGTGGGACTAGAATACCATAACAACTTGTTCACATTACATTAAGTAAACATTGAAAAATACTTTCTTAAAAAAATCTCGAAAAACAAGCTTGTACAAGTTTTTCTGCGCCGGCTTTCGAGAAAGCGCAATGACAGATAAGCCATTTGTTTTTGTTACTGTGCGTTCTGGCTGCGTACTTTACAGTAAGCTGCGTTCCACTTTCCGAACCGGTTCATATACATTGTTAGAGCGACCAAGAATGTTGACAATCTGCTTCGACTTTCAACTTTATTTTTTGTCTTTTTTTCTTTTATTTGCAGGTTGATGCATCTCAGCGAATTCGACTTAACCAGGGACGAGTCAGAAATGTTATGTTAGGATCATTCTCAATAATGCCTTCAACCTGAACAGTCCCGGTCCTAGAGGCCCAACTCTCCAGTAAAACGTGCAACCCTTACGTTGATGGAAAGAAATCTGTAACGTGACGTTAAGCTGGTGCCAAGTGACAACGAGGTCACGAATCCTTGGACAAGAAGCTGATAGAAACGAGAATTTAAAAAGAAAAATGATCCACAAAAGTGACCGGAAGAGTTCCGCCATTGACGTAAGCAAGCAGTGGCATAACCTCACTTTTGGCACCCTCATCAAACGTCAAACCAGTACAAAATCGTCAATCCAACTGGAATCCGAAACTGGACTCGTAGAAAAATCCAGAATATCCAGAATCTTTCGAAAAGTTCGCTTCATCGATTCAAAGCGCTTCATCGACGAACCGCGGTTGAACCGCTTCCCCGCTGACACCAATACAAACCCCACGGCGCGCGTGTAAACACAGCCGCCCTGCGCCAGTGTTGGTGCCATCAAAACAACACACAAGATCTGAGGGCTGGCAGCACTGGTCGATAAAAATTTTTACGATACACACACAGTGTCGTCGTCCCCGTCGTCATCGAGTCAAGTCAAGCCACCGTCGTGCTATAGTAGTAAAGTGCGAGAGACCCCCGAAAAAAAAGAAGTGATTTCTCGTGTCGTGTCGCGCTCAAGAACCTGGAAAAAGTCGGATTAATACGGTGCGAAACCCGGTTCCGGTGGTGTCCGCGGAGGTTGCGTCGCGAGTGGTTCCCGGGCGCGGCGGTGATCCGGTAGAAATCGGAGCAGATTGTGCAAAAAAAAAGTGAGTCTCCGTTTTTTTTAAGGTGGAACCTCTCTCCAGCTTGTGGGAGCTCGGAGGGGCGTGCTGGGGCAGGTGACGGAACGCGGGAGTGTCACCCCGAGTGAACCTGGAACGCGAGTTGGGTTTGGCAGCAGGAAGTGCGTTTCCGGAAACAGGTGTTTGGCGGTGGATTGCCCGGAGAGATTCCGGAAGGTTTGAAAAAGGTGCCCGAAAGTTTTGAAGAGGGCAAGGGGAAAGCCAACAAGAAGGTGTCTGGCAGCGACCCAGGCCACGGCCAATGTGTCATTAAGAGAGGGAAGAGAAGCGCAAGAGTGAAAAGGAAGAAAGTGGTTCCAAAAATAGTGGAAAGTGGATCTCTTCTGGGAGTGTTTTTTTTTTCTGGGGTAGGCGGATCTGAGGCGGATCCCGAAGGAGAGCACGACACATCGGAGACACCTTCCAGACGGTTCCCGGATTGCGCTGCCAGTTGTCATCGGGTTGTATGTGTTTGTGTGCCAGAATCGCGGAATTCTTTAAGGTTAGTACCTCGTTCTGGGGCCTCAAGATATTTCAAGAATTTCAAGGGACTTTGAGTAGATTATTTTTAACGTGCATTGACTTGGCCTGACTTGATCTTATGCTAAACAGCCCAAGAAAAGCTGGTGAAATTTCACGGACGGACAGGTCATGGCCTTAAAAATTGCAGCATCCCACACTCCACGAGATGAAAAACTCTCTCATCTATATAACACATCGAAATCTTCGAGAAAAGCTATATGTAAATAAGAGCAATAATTTTTGTTTTCGTTTTTTCGCATTCGCTTCCTTCCAAGCGACACACAGAGAGCTCACTCACTCTGAAAAATAATCAATTCACACCTTTTCTAGTGAGTGAAGCATCCTTGAAAAATTAAATAATTCATCTAAAATTTAATCATTAAACATTTTCCATGAAAAACCAAACAAGAAAGAATTCGAAAAAAAATTATGTTTAAATTTCATATTAAAAAAAGCCCAAAAATGTCGTATTTTTGTACCCTTTCATATGTGTTGGTGTGTCAAAAGTGGGGCCCCGCGTGATGTGTCAAAGTGGTGTTTGTTTTGGTTTCACTACGACGACGACGACGGCAACGATGGGCGAGCGAAGGCTGGATCTGTTATTGTTGTTGGTGGAGCTGTTTACCAACACAGAGATGCGAGGAGGGCAGTTGGCAAAGTTGGGTGTTTGTGACGGGCTTTTAGCTGAAGTAGCATATTTTATATAGTTTTACAAGGTAATTTTTGTTTATTAGATTCTTGAGTTAATGGATTTTTTCAATTCATTTTATAAATTGATTATGGAAATATTTGCTTGCTACATATTGTCAAGTCCTTTGACGACATTTCGAAAAGTTCAACTTTTCAGAATTTTTTTTTTGCGCTTCATACCGTTGTGAAAGTTTAATCTTTTTGCAACTAAAATGTATTGCATAATGATTTTTTTTAAGTTTAGGCACATAAAAAAGCGGTAAAGTGTGACTAAAAAAGAAAAGCAAAGTATATATTTTTGACAGATCTAAACGGTCAGAGACCACAGATCGGGAGAGAAGAAAAACTAGAAGAAAACATCGATAATCCTAATTATAATCGCTTAGGACCTTTTGAAAACTTATCTGAAGATTCTCAATTTTTTGCCTTTCAATTTTAACAGTATTACATCCGAATTTCCTTGTTTAATTGTGTAAATATAATTGTTTAATTTGTTTTTGTAAATTACGCAGGAAATCTGATTTTTATTTTATTTGCCTGGCTATTGTATTCGACTGTATTTTAGCTCAAAGCATTTTTGAAAAGAAGTTTCAACTGAAGTTGTATCCTAGGTTTAATATTTTTTTAGCTATTCAAAAAAATGTTTTCTTTTACAAAGTCAATTTCAAGCACTGATATAACAGATTGTTTAATAAATAGATTTTAATATTATCAAAACTTTTTAAGTTTGCGTTCTTTTGAAAACTAACCCGAGGATTGGATCTTTTTCATATTTCTGTTGAAAAGGCCGCACATAAATTCAATAAATTGGTATTTTTGAAACTATGTTCGGCTTATATATTAAATAAAGATAAACGTTCTTCAAAACTGACGAATTCACTTGAAATTCAGTTGGAAATGTCTCAATGTCTGATTAAGAGTTTAGTAATGTCTGTCCTTGTTTAAAATTAGCAAAAAAAAAAAGTTTTACAGCTTTAAAGATTAAAATTTTCATGGATAAAATATCGTAGCAATTTAGAAACATAAAAGCAAATGAGAAAAAAATCCTAAACGAACTAATTTTTTGCCAAAAGTCTATTTATTATTGAATTTTAGGTTTAAAATTTTTGATATCTAATATTATTTTTTAGAAACAAACATTAATTGCAAATTAAAGTGGGAGGACAAAAACTTGCAACAATTTGCAGTGGCCTAATGGAGAAAAAATCTATTTGTTCCATTCCGTCGTGAAACTATTGAAAATCAGGGTGGCCACTCAAGTCGGGAAATCGGGAAAGTCGGGAATTCGCCAAAATCCGCCAAAAAACGGGAAAAAGTCGGGAATTCATGATTTTTTGTCGAAAAGTCGGGAAAAGTCGAGAATTCTAAGCATACTTGTTTGAAAATTATTTTTTAACTCTTGAATAATTATGTTATATTTTGTATATTTTTTAAATTAAATTCACTAAATTCTGCTTTAGTAACTTACTTTAAATTTAAGGTTCCTTTCACAGGGTGGAATTCTGAAAGAAAAATTCGAAAAGCTTTTTACGATTTTAAAAAATGAAAACAATACTCAAATTGAAAAAAAATTAATTCTAGAAATTTTGAGTTAAAATATGTTTAAAGAATTTGATTCCTCAAACATTTCACATAAAATAGGTGGTAAAAAATTGAATCTTATCAAAATGAATCAAAAATGAAAAAATGGAACGGTTAAATACTGACAACCAGATGACTCAACATTTATTAAAAAATTCTATATCAAAATTTAAAAAAAATAAATGGATTACCAAGTTTCATTTCAACATTTTTTAAACGAATTCCAAGATATTTTCTGAATTCTTTGAAAAAATAATAAATGCAATAATGTTTGAAGCGTTTAAAAAAAAATATTTTCAGATATCTTTAACTTTTTGCCGTTTCCAGGTGAAACGAAGTATCAAAAACTAAACGTTTGTAATATAAAAAAAATCATTGAAATTAGAAGTACTGTTAAGCTTTCGGTTATTTTTCAAAGACCAATCGTTAATGTTTCTACTCTGAATCAAAATGATGAGTGCTTCCATTTTTGAAGTAGTTTTTTTTTTAGAAATTTGTTGATGAGTTTTTGTTTTTTGTTGGAAATCATTCTTTAGATAAGAAATGGCTACTATTTGAGTTTCTGCAAAAATCGGAAAAAATCACCTATTTGAAAATGGGATTTGAGTGGTCACCCTGTATTTACTTGTCCTGTCATTCTCGAACGGCAAGGTAAACTTTTCAGCACTTGTATCGAAAAGTAATTCCTTTCAATACTGTTTTAGTTTGACCGGTAAATTGACTAAACACATGGACATTCGATTTCAGAGTGTTTTTTTGGAATTACAAAAAAAAAGTTTGCACCTCGTTTCAAAACATGATCTTAAAAAAAATTGAAAAAACCTCTTTGGATAAATTTACGATTCGTGCTGAAAAAATCTTCGCTTGCTACTTTTTGCATAAACTACTTTTTTAAAATTTCTCATCAAAAAGTTACTTAAAAATTCTTTTTTATCGATATTTAACATGGAAATAAAATAATTGATTAGACATTGTTCACCAGAAAGCTTGTTATTTTCATGTGTCAAAATTAACATAGAAATTAATGTATTCAATTGAGAAATTTATTTTTTTTTGGGTCAGCTTATATTTTTTTGCGTTCCTTATTAGGTTTTACAGCGTGACGTCACGAGCGCACACGCACACACATTTTTGCTGAGACACACGTGCAAAAAATGTAAACAGTGCAGCCAAGCTGTCAAATTTCTAACCTAAAAACCGAGTCGGCGTAAAACCTAATAGAGATCAAAATTCATGTTGAAACTGTTCTAGCTGTACATTTATTTTATCTAGGAAAGCAGCAATGGAAGAATCATCATCAAAAGAAAATCTTTTGCAGCTCGCCATAGAGTTATCTACGTGCGCATGTATTGCGTGTACGTACACGAAAAAGATTGAGGTTAAATTTTGTACCAGCCAGCAAAACAAATGGAGTGCTAGTGTGCGTGAGATCACCCTTAGATAACTCTATGAGAGCTAATCGAAAGAGAACATGGCTCTCCTCTCTTGCGCACGTAAGATCGGTAAAAGGAATCTACATCTCTTTCACTACTACACTTGCAGGTGTAACGTCACACGTTAAAAAATAACCACATTTTTGTAGATGGGCAATGATGTAAACAAAACGAAATTGAATAATTCAAGTGGCGCTAACAATGAGATTCACAAAAACTCTTCAACTGATTGATTTTCTTCGTGAAGTTCGGGAGCGATTTTCTTTTGCGTGTTTGGCCTCCTCTCTCTCTTTCGTGGGTGAAGAAAGTTCGCCAGCGAAATGGTAGTTTATGAAACAAGTTGCAAAAAAAAAACAAAAATATTTTTGCAGTACGAGCCGTACATTTATCCAAAGAGGTTTGCTGAAAAAATTGCAACGAGTTACTTACTAGTTTTTTTTTCAATTTCGACAAATTCTTTTCAAATGAATTTTTTTGTTAAACATCCATGTGTTAAGTTAATTCACCGTTCATAACTAAAAAAATACTGAACATGTTACTTTTCGACACTAGTGCTGAAAATGGGACTTTCCAGCACTGGCATTGAAAGTTTTTAATTTTCCATTCTGTTATTTTTGGTAGATAAAAGTAGGCCGTTTCGTAGCTCGAGAATGACAGGAAAAGTAAGGAGTTTCACGACCGAATTGTAATTTTTTTTTGCAATTCCACTGTTAAACTTTCAACTTTTCCTGTCCTTCTGGAGAAACGAAACGGCCTACTTTTCCATACCAAAAATAACAGAATGGAAAATTAATACTTTTCAATAACAGTGCTGAAAAGTTCTACTTTCGAGGGTTAACAATTAAACCAATAGTTTATTAAATATTTTTTCAAACATTTTTCAATCGGATTCCTTTTCAAGTGTAACGCATATCCGCTACACTTTTGAACTCGAACACTACCAAACACAGCCCACTGACTTTTCAGTGCATCTGTATTGTTGTTCAGGATGCAGTCAGTTGCATCCTTTCTCTATATTTACAGTTACTGATGTGTGTGTGTGTGTTTGTGTGCGACCCCTTAAAATAAGCTGCGGCTGCTGCATCGATTGCACATTTCGACGATGACGCGAAAAACGATCCCCGGCAAACCGAAACACCGGTATAGCGAGTAGTACGTACTCCTCCACGTTGACCCGACAGTGTGGAGTACTCGCAGCTCGCGGTTGTGGCGTGCGCACACCGGTTCTTCCAAGAAGGGGACAGAAGGGGGGGCGGTAGGGGGTCCATTCTGGAAAACTAGTTAGACTATTGCCCAGCATCCGATGCAACGCCAGAATGTGTCGATGACCAAAATGTGACGATGAATTTGAGCTCTAGTGTTTCCCAACGAGGAGGAGGACACATGAGCGCATGTCCTGCCGTTTGCATTCCGGAACACAGCCATGGAGTTGGGAGAGGGAAGGGAACGGGACATACGCACCACCCGATAGCGCGTAAGTTCGACACACGACGAAGGATTATCGGAACGAGCTTGTGTGTGGGTCCTGCTGGTTACGCACATACTGCGCCGGTCAGTTTTTGGACAGTACAGCAAATTGTTATTGCTGTTGGCAGTCAGTCAGTACTTGCGTACACGCAATAATGGCGCTGCAACTGTGGACGCACTTCCTGGAAATGAGGATAATTTGGGTACGTTTCAGAATTCGTTGACGTCATCAAAAATGGATTTTTTTCCAACTGAAATATGTTAGAGAAATTTTTAAGTTTTCCTTTTTCTAGTACAAATATATATTTAAAAAAATTTGTCAATCTTTATTAATATGTAATTTGTCATTTTAACGTGCATTTTAATATTTTTTTTCAAGACGATACTTGCAAAGTTGTTTGTAATGATTAAAGTTCAGAATTGATTTCCATGCAAATTAAAATTTTAAAATTATTTTGACCTAATGTCCCATATAAAATTTCATGCGATAATTTGGTTACATTTGATGTGGGAGAATTCCAAGCGTACTATGTGAATGGGACAATTTTAGTTTTTAAACTACAAGTTTATCTTCTTTTGGCTCATTTACATTATTTTGCTTGATTTTTTGGGCTTGTTAAAATTGGGCTGTTCAAATTCTCCATAAATAATTAATTTTTGTAACATATTTTATATAAACTGATATTGAGTAATTCTCTAAGTTTTCGCAGATTGACTTATCTGTATTTTTTTTTTATTTTAATGAAACTTTGAAACTAAGTAATGAAACAAAATGGGCATGTGCATATTGGAAAATCTGTATCTTGAGAAGGGATTTCTGATCGATAAGATGTTTCCAGCAATGTTGTAGGTTTTTATCAGGACTTTTCAGAAAGAAATAGCCCCAAGTAACATTTTTAAACCAACTAGCCACCACCTAGTTTTATTAGGGTTTTATGGTAGCATCTTGATTGCTTAATAGCTTTATTTGGGCATGCACCGCAACCAATAAGCAAGAGCTAATTAGTAGGTTCTAACAAGGTTTTATGACTCGGACATAAAACCTTCTGACAATAAAAGCTAAATGGCTTTCAATAAGGTTTTATGAATGTTTTAAGAGAGTCTTGAAAACCAAATGGCAATGTCATGCCAAACGGTTTTATCGCATGCTTCTTTAAAACCAAGAGTGTTTTAGCTGTCAAGTGCCATTAGGCATGCAAAAAGCCTAATTTAAACCACAAGCTCCTGAAAAAGCTTTTAACGCGGCTAATTAGCAGTGCATAAATATAGCGCTAAACGTGTGTTCTGATTGAATGTGATTGACCGCCTTCTTGGTAGAACAAATTTTGAACCGAGAAATATGATTTAAATTTCACAAAAACACTCATTTATGCTGAATTTCTGATATAATTATAATAGCTTAAAAATAATTTGATTTTTTTTTCAAAGAACTGCAATAATAGTAGTTTATGCAACAAGTTGCAAAAAGAGTATTTTTTTCAGCACGAGTCGTACATTTATCCAACGAGGTTCACCGAGTTTTGCAACGAGTTCCATACAACATTTTTTGCAATTCCGAAAAACACCCATTGAGTGAAATTTTGTGTCAAATTTTCATGTATTTTGTCAATAAATCGTTTGAATTAAAAAAAATGTTGAAAAGTGTTACTTTTCAAAACAAGTGCTGAAAAGTTCAACTTTTCAGCACCCATTTCAGTGCTGAAAAATAGAACTTTTCAGCATTTATTTTCAAAAGTTGTATTCGATTCAGTTATTTTATTACAGAAATGTTGGCTATTTCGTCGTTCAAGAATGACAGGCAAAGTAAGTAGTTTCACGACGGAATTGCAAAAAATATTTTTTAACATTAAAAACTATGATAACAAAAAATGTTTTTTTATGAAGCGAGTTGATTTTTTGGCTCTGTTTCCCCTCTACATCTATCAATAAAATTTCAACCGCAGCTGAATTTGAGCTACCAATAGCTAGAAGTAAGCTTTCAAATTATTTTGATCACCTCCGATATCTATTATTTATCATCGCCATTTCTGCAAACCATCTCCATTTTATCATTTGGCAAGACAAAGACTTATTTTTTGCCAAAACAAAACCTATTTGGCATAAGGCGTTCGGGGTTCTGGGGAGGCTGTTACGACTTAGTGGTTTTAATGTTGGTTTTGGCTGATAGGTTTTATAGCGGTTGTGACAGCTTTGATAAAGTAAAAGCCTAAAATGTTACTTGGGAGGTGCACGAGAAAAAATCTCGATTTTCTTATTTGTTTTTTGAGCATGAGCATGAGCATGAGCATGAGCATGAGAGATCACCCATGGTTGCCCCTCCGTTGCTGAACAGAACCGTAATATCCTTTCAGCACTACTGATTATATGCTTCGACGATCTAGTGGTGTTTCCCTTATCAACAGCATGTATGAATGCGCTGAAAAGATAAAACACCATGATTGCTAAAGCTAGATCAGTTGCGAATAGGTAACAGTCATTGGCCACCAACGGCGCCCGCCATGTCAGTTTGTAGACCTCGATTTTAAGGGACGGGAATGTTAGTTAGCGCAGGTTGCTACTAGGGCAGCTGATTTACTCTGTGCTTACACCCCACGAGCGCCAGGAACCTGAAAACTTGTTAGTAGGATAGGGTGTTTGGTCAGGATTCATCATAGAAGATGATGATGCGACCCAAAATCATAGTGTTTGTTGAAAGGTATTTTATTTTATTCTCAAGGCAAGCAATCGGATGCTGCGGATGAGACATTTCCCGTTTATCGGTTTGTTAAATTTTAAATAAAATGGTTTAATCTTAGACAGCCGGCTGTGGAAAGATAGAACCACAATCATTTGTTATTAAAGAATCAATAATTAAACAGTGTACCTTTTAAATTGAGATGTTTTTACGAGTTTTAAATGATTGATTTTAAGTGAGGTACTGATTAACGAAGAAACGACGAGTTACGATGTTTATCGAGCTAAAATTGTATGACAAGGTTTTGTTGATGTTGCACACCGACGACGAACGCGAAAAATCTTGCGACCCGACAGAAAGGCATCGCGAATCGGACTCAGAATCAATAACGCCGCGATTAAGATTTTAAACTTAGAGAATTTTATTCTCGAAATTTTACATGAAATGATCTTGCCCGAAATTAACTAGACGTTTCAAATGCAGCGGTTTTCTTACAAAATTACCCGCGCATCGTACTCAAAACAGCAAAAAAATCAAGCGCGACGGCCGCGACGTGAACCGGCGATATCGAATTATTCAACAGAAATCAAAACGCGCATACACACACACACTTTTCTCTCTCGCTCTATCTCTCTCTCTCTCTCTCTCTCTCTCTCTCTCTCTCTCTCTCTCTCTCTCTCTCTCTCTCTCTCTCTCTCTCTCTCTCTCTCTCTCTCTCTCTCTCACACACACACACACACACACACACACACACACACACACACACACACACACACACACACACACACACACACACACACACACACACACACACACACACACACACACACACACACACACACGCGCGCGACATGGAACGAACTCACCCGAAAAAAATGTCACCGGTGCTTGTTTTGCTATCATCTACAACATTGTAGCAAATAATTCCTAAATTCACCAATTAGACCAGATTTTTGACTTAGTCAAACTCCAGTTAAGGATCAATTTTTCGCTCTCAAAAATCACTCATGTCATCAAATTAGTTAGCCAGAAATCGCTGTCACGCACTTTTAACATAAAATCACGACCTTTTCTTTTATACTTCCATTCCACCACGGCAACCGTTTCGAAAAATAGATTTTACAAAACACAAATCTGATTCGCTCCGATTAGTTTTTCAATCACCTCCAATACACTACATGGACAGAGCATGTCGTACGCCCATTCATCTAACAAAAATATCGCTTCCAGAATTAAACATGTCCCTTTCTAGAAAATACTTAATGAAAGCTCTTAAAAAAAACAAAAAAAAAAACTTCGAACACAAACCAACACACGCAAGCAGTATCGAGACCTCGATTTTCTTATTTGTTTTTTATTGCTAAAGGTTTAATTCCCCAAATCCGTCTTTTTTATTTTCGAAATTTTGTATGTTTTGGGATGAAGCGCTTTAAAATAAATCTGATAATGTCAAGGGGACATCCATAAATGATGCGGACACTTTAGGGGGGCTGTTCAGTGATTGTTTATATGGGAAGAGGGTATGACATTTTCAAAAGTTGTCCACGTGGTTTATGGACGGTCCCCAAACAAAATGTCTAAAATCATTTTCAGTGAAACGATTTTTTTTTTGTAGTATTCTCAGCTCTTCGAAATTGTTTTTTGCATGGGGTGCTGCTCGTTCATGAAATATAATATATTTAAATTGCAAGCAAAAAACAGAAAAAAATCACCCATACTTCTAGCCACAATGCAAATGGGCCAATGTCCAAGTGTAAACAATGAGTCTATCCTGCCCACGTCAGTTAATGTTTACATGCGGAACGAGTAGGTTAGACTCTTTGTTTACACTTTGACATTGGCCCAATTACGATGTTTTGCTAGACTTGAAAACGATGCACTTCATCATAATATCACAGCAAAAACTTTGATGGTAAAATCGCATGCAAAAGCATGCACATCACTTTCGTCAAAAAAGACACTTAATATTACACACAGCATGTACAATTTTTGTAAACAAAAAAAAAGTTGCAACCAACGGGATTCAAACCCAGCACCAACAGTAAGGATTGGTGCTTTAGCACGCTCGGCCATCAAACCAATGAAGAAAGAAATGGATTAACGCATATATGTATGAGCTTGACCTTTCGGTCAAGTAGGTTTCTAGTCCCCTAAACATATAACAAAAATTTAATTTAGAAATAAAAATTTTGAAAATTCATGTTTTAGTTATAAAGAGTCAAATAAAAAATCGGGATTTTTTTCTGTGTAGCTGTTTTTTCTGAAATGTCATAAGGGAGCTTTCTTTTATTACGTAACGAGGTTGGAGGAAGGAGAATGCTCCCTGATCAAATAACCTACAACTTATCCGATGTTTCGAATATCTGAAATTCGATTATCCGATGCTTTGTATAGAACTTTGGACAATCAAAATGATTTTTTTATGTTTTTTTGTTTTCTAAATTTAAAATTAAATTAAAATCCGGCCATTTTGACCGGCATCTTGGATTTAAAAAATCTAAATCACCACAGAGCATGTTTGGGGTCATATTCAAGCATAACAATCAAAAACAAGGCAATGAAAAAAAAAAAAATATAATTATTCGTGATTCGATTATCCGAAGATTTGATTATTCGAAGGGACATTTTTCCGAGACCTTTGGATAATCGAGTCTGGACTGTAATGCAAAATGGCTTGTTTTGACACAGTTTCATCAAAATAAAAATATTCAAAATTTAAAATTCCGGAAAAATGCGAAATTTTTGAGGATTGCTTTTGTGTATTTTTTCTACATTGATTGAGATAAAGTTTGAACAAAGATGTTTGCTTCATAGGATGTAACAATTTAGAAGAATTTAAATTTCAATGTTTTTCTTTCAATTTCAAAAGGAAACATTTTGCATTACTCGCTGATTCACACGAACAACTGCACACAATAGCTGTTCTGAGTAATCAGGAGGAAGTCGGTCGATTCCCCTCTTCTTTGGCATTGTCCTCCCCTCTGTAGAACGGAAGTCTCACGCGAGAAACATAAAAATCCGTCTCACTTGGCTGAACTCCGTGACGACGTTGTGCGGTGAGTCACTTGACTGTTTTTGCAAGACGAACTCCCCCCCTTCTTTTTGGCGAAAGGATTTTCTTGAAGCTGGCTTCTCCGATGATCTGGCATCAGATTGCTATAAATAAATACTCGGGGCAAAGTATGGACTTAAAAATAACAACAACAGCAATAATAATAATAAACGAGGGATTTACTATGCTTCGGACGATAAATGAATGGAGTGGCGGAAAAAAATGGTTAAATAAAACTTGTTCGTTTGAAGAGAATTGCTGCAAAAAAGAACATCGGTAGCAGAGTAGCATAAACGCCATCATAACCTCTGTACCGCCTATGGATGCGGACTTGCTTGAAGCAAGTCGGTCAACCTTTACTGACTATGTATCAATTCTATATGATATTTGAAAACTCACTTTCTTAATCAGTTTAAAAATTACTTGAAAGAAAAACAGTAGATTTTGAAAAGTTGTTAAAAACATAAAAAAAATCAAATAAATGTGTCAGATGAGGGTTAAGAATTGAAGCCAAGATTCGTCGCAGTCTCTTGTGGATTGAGCCTGGCGATTTCTATCCTACTACCAAGCTCGGAGACTCTGTGAGGCGCAAGTGAATTTATAATGGAATTCTTTTGAAACACTCTTCTGGACTTGGACCAGGAAGACCAGGCTATGTTCTAGTTGTTTCAGGTCATCGAGGTCCAAATCGGAGAGCCAATTGGGTTTGTGTTTATAGCGCCGCTGTCCTTGGACGTGACCTTGGCAGAGCCGGCCACCATCAAAGTTCTATATACATAATTCAAGCTCGCAGTGGCTTTGATTTCCGCGTTCAATTCGGTAATGAGATTCGGTCAGGTGGGGTGTGGCACGTGGTTATCGGAGGGGTTTTTAGGCTTGCGGTTGTGGAGCTAAATGGGAGTGGTTTTGGGGGTCGACCCTGTCGTGACAACGCGGTGTCGAACTATTTGGTCACGCAGAGGCAAACGCTGGGATTTTTTACTGTTGTTTTTCTAACATACTTTTTATACACAATATACACTTCAGACTAAAATTGCATTTTTTTTTGGCAATCGAAAAGTAATTTTGTGAAATTTTGGTAAATTGAAACGTGTTTAGATGAAAAATATATTGCTAAGCACGACTTGTTTTCTGAGCAACTTTATGACGAAAAAATAGCCATCGTTATTTTCAAACGAACAATTCTTTACCAAAATCGGAAATGGATTTTATTTATATTTTTTAATTTGGTTGAAACTTTGTGGGATCCTTCCGTATGACCAAAGAAGCCATTTTGTGTCATTGGTTCATCCATACAAATATTCGAAAATGTGTAACTTGTGATGGAATTTTCTAATCGATTTGGTGTCTTCGGCAAAGTTGTAGGTATTGATGAGGACTATTTAGAAAAGATAAAAAAATGGCGATTTTTCAATAAGTTCTTTTTCCCAAAAAAAAATTTTCTCGCATATTTTTAATTTTTTTTCTTATTTTTTATTAGACTTAGGGGACAAAAACCCGCAACTTTTCAGCCATAGAAACGTATGGACAAACATTTTGCCACCGAGTTATGATCTTTTTTTGTTTTTCGTTGTTTTTTGTCCACTAAACCATATAAAAGAAATTGATTTAATTGGAAAAAGGGTAATTTTGAATAATAGGCATTTGTCTGTATCGTGTATCTTTCAAATAGTCCTCATTAATACCTACAATTTTGTCCAAGACACGAAACCTCTCAGAAAATTCCAAAAAACAAAAACAAAAATGACAAAAACGACAAAAATGACAAAAACGACAAAAATGACAAAAACGACAAAAATGACAAAAACGACAAAAATGACAAAAATAACAAAAATTACAAAAATTACAAAAATTACAAAAATTACAAAAATTACATAAATTACAAAAATTACAAAAATTACAAAAATTACAAAAATTACAAAAATTACAAAAATTACATAAATTACAAAAATTACAAAAATTACAAAAATTACAAAAATTACAAAAATTACAAAAATTACAAAAATTACAAAAATTACAAAAATTACAAAAATGACAAAAATGACAAAAATGACAAAAATGACAAAAATGACAAAAATGACAAAAATGACAAAAATGACAAAAATGACAAAAATGACAAAAATGACAAAAATGACAAAAATGACAAAAATGACAAAAATGACAAAAATGACAAAAATGACAAAAATGACAAAAATGACAAAAATGACAAAAATGACAAAAATGACAAAAATGACAAAAATGACAAAAATGACAAAAATGACAAAAATGACAAAAATGACAAAAATGACAAAAATGACAAAAATGACAAAAATGACAAAAATGACAAAAATGACAAAAATGACAAAAATGACAAAAATGACAAAAATGACAAAAATGACAAAAATGACAAAAATGACAAAAATGACAAAAATGACAAAAATGACAAAAATGACAAAAATGACAAAAATGACAAAAATGACAAAAATGACAAAAATGATAAAAATGACAAAAATGACAAAAATGACAAAAATGACAAAAATGACAAAAATGACAAAAATGACAAAAATGACAAAAATGACAAAAATGACAAAAATGACAAAAATAACAAAAATAACAAAAATGACAAAAATGACAAAAATGACAAATATGACAACAAATACAAAAAAAAATAAAAAATGACAAAAATGACAAAAATGACAAAAATGACAAAAATTACAAAAATGACAAAAATGACAAAAATGACAAAAATGACAAAAATGACAAAAATGACAAAAATGACAAAAATGACAAAAATGACAAAAATGACAAAAATGACAAAAATGACAAAAATGACAAAAATGACAAAAATGACAAAAATGACAAAAATGACAAAAATGACAAAAATGACAAAAATGACAAAAATGACAAAAATGACAAAAATGACAAAAATGACAAAAATGACAAAAATGACAAAAATGACAAAAATGACAAAAATGACAAAAATGACAAAAATGACAAAAATGACAACAAATACAAAAAAAATTAAAAAATGACAAAAATGACAAAAATGACAAAAATGACAAAAATGACAAAAATGACAAAAATGACAACAAATACAAAAAAAAATAAAAAATGACAAAAATGACAAAAATGACAAAAATGACAAAAATGACAAAAATGACAAAAATGACAAAAATGACAAAATAACAAAAATGACAAAAATGACAAAAATGACAAAAATGACAAAAATGACAAAAATGACAAAAATGACAAAAATGACAAAAATGACAAAAATGACAAAAATGAAAAAAATGACAAAAATGACAAAAATGACAAAAATGACAAAAATGACAAAAATGACAAAAATGACAAAAATGATAAAAATGACAAAAATGACAAAAATGACAAAAATGGCAAAAATGACAAAAATGACAAAAATGACAAAAATGACAAAAATGACAAAAATGACAAAAATGGCAAAAATGACAAAAATGACAAAAAATGACAAAAAATGACAATAAATGACAAAAATGACAAAAATGACAAAAATGACAAAAATGACAAAAATGATAAAAATGACAAAAATGACAAAAAATGACAAAAAATGACAATAAATGACAAAAATGACAAAAATGACAAAAATGACAAAAATGACAAAATTGACAAAAATGACAAAAATGACAAAAATGACAAAAATGACAAAAATGACAAAAATGACAAAAATGACAAAAATGACAAAAATGACAAAAATGACAAAAATGACAAAAATGACAAAAATGACAAAAATGACAAAAATGACAAAAATGACAAAAATGACAAAAATGACAAAAATGACAAAAATGACAAAAATGACAAAAATGACAAAAATGACAAAAATGACAAAAATGACAAAAATGACAAAAATGACAAAAATGACAAAAATGACAAAAATGACAAAAATGACAAAAATGATAAAAATGACAAAAATGACAAAAATGACAAAAATGACAAAAATGACAAAAATGACAAAAATGACAAAAATGACAAAAATGACAAAAATGACAAAAATGACAAAAATGACAAAAATGACAAAAATGACAAAAATGACAAAAATGACAAAAATGACAAAAATGACAAAAATGACAAAAATGACAAAAATGACAAAAATGACAAAAATGACAAAAATGACAAAAATGACAAAAATGACAAAAATGACAAAAATGACAAAAATGACAAAAATGACAAAAATGACAAAAATGACAAAAATGACAAAAATGACAAAAATGACAAAAATGACAAAAATGACAAAAATGACAAAAATGACAAAAATGACAAAAATGACAAAAATGACAAAAATGACAAAAATAACAAAAATAACAAAAATGACAAAAATGACAAATATGACAACAAATACAAAAAAAAAAATAAAAAATGACAAAAATGACAAAAATGACAAAAATGACAAAAATGACAAAAATGACAAAAATTACAAAAATGACAAAAATGACAAAAATGACAAAAATGACAAAAATGACAAAAATGACAAAAATGACAAAAATGACAAAAATAACAAAAATGACAAAAATGACAAATATGACAACAAATACAAAAAAAATTAAAAAATGACAAAAATGACAAAAATGACAAAAATGACAAAAATGACAAAAATGACAAAAATGACAAAAATGACAAAAATGACAAAAATGACAAAAATGACAAAAATGACAAAAATGACAAAAATGACAAAAATGACAAAAATGACAAAAATGACAAAAATGACAAATATGACAACAAATACAAAAAAAAATAAAAAATGACAAAAATGACAACAAATACAAAAAAAAATAAAAAATGACAAAAATGACAAAAATGACAAAAATGACAAAAATGACAAAAATGACAAAAATGACAAAAATTACAAAAATGACAAAAATGACAAAAATGACAAAAATGACAAAAATGACAAAAATGACAAAAATGACAAAAATGACAAAAATGACAAAAATGACAAAAATGACAAAAATGACAAAAATGACAAAAATAACAAAAATGACAAAAAATGACAAAAAATGACAAAAAATGACAAAAATGACAAAAATGACAAAAATGAAAAAAATTAAAAAAATTAAAAAAATTAAAAAAATGACAAAAATGACAAAAATGACAAAAATGACAAAAATGACAAAAATGACAAAAATGACAAAAATGACAAAAATGACAAAAATGACAAAAATGACAAAAATGACAAAAATGACAAAAATGAAAAAAATTAAAAAAATTAAAAAATGACAAAAATGACAAAAATGACAAAAATGACAAAAATGACAAAAATGACAAAAATGACAAAAATGACAAAAATGACAAAAATGACAAAAATGACAAAAATGACAAAAATGACAAAAATGACAAAAATGACAAAAATGACAAAAATGACAAAAATGACAAAAATGACAAAAATGACAAAAATGACAAAAATGACAAAAATGACAAAAATGACAAAAATGACAAAAATGACAAAAATGACAAAAATGACAAAAATGACAAAAATGACAAAAATGATAAAAATGACAAAAATGACAAAAATGACAAAAATGACAAAAATGACAAAAATGACAAAAATGACAAAAATGACAAAAATGACAAAAATGACAAAAATGACAAAAATGACAAAATTGACAAAAATGACAAAAATGACAAAAATGACAAAAATGACAAAAATGACAAAAATGACAAAAATGACAAAAATGACAAAAATGACAAAAATGACAAAAATGACAAAAATGACAAAAATGACAAAAATGACAAAAATGACAAAAATGACAAAAATGACAAAAATGACAAAAATGACAAAAATGACAAAAATGACAAAAATGACAAAAATGACAAAAATGACAAAAATGACAAAAATGACAAAAATGACAAAAATGACAAAAATGACAAAAATGACAAAAATGACAAAAATGACAAAAATGACAAAAATGACAAAAATGACAAAAATGACAAAAATGACAAAAATGACAAAAATGACAAAAATGACAAAAATGACAAAAATGACAAAAATGACAAAAATAACAAAAATAACAAAAATGACAAAAAATGACAAAAAATGACAAAAAATGACAAAAAATGACAAAAATGACAAAAATGACAAAAATGACAAAAATGACAAAAATGACAAAAATGACAAAAATGACAAAAATGACAAAAATGACAAAAATGACAAAAATGACAAAAATGACAATAATGACAAAAATGACAAAAATGACAAAAATGACAAAAATGACAAAAATGACAAAAATGACAAAAATGACAAAAATGACAAAAATGACAAAAATGACAAAAATGACAAAAATGACAAAAATAACAAAAATAACAAAAATGACAAAAAATGTCAAAAAATGACAAAAAATGACAAAAATGACAAAAATGAAAAAAATGACAAAAATGACAAAAATGACAAAAATGACAAAAATGACAAAAATGACAAAAATGATAAAAATGACAAAAATGACAAAAATGACAAAAATGACAAAAATGACAAAAATGACAAAAATGACAAAAATGACAAAAATGACAAAAATGACAAAAATGACAAAAATGACAAAATTGACAAAAATGACAAAAATGACAAAAATGACAAAAATGACAAAAATGACAAAAATGACAAAAATGACAAAAATGACAAAAATGACAAAAATGACAAAAATGACAAAAATGACAAAAATGACAAAAATGACAAAAATGACAAAAATGACAAAAATGACAAAAATGACAAAAATGACAAAAATGACAAAAATGACAAAAATGACAAAAATGACAAAAATGACAAAAATGACAAAAATGACAAAAATGACAAAAATGACAAAAATGACAAAAATGACAAAAATGACAAAAATGACAAAAATGACAAAAATGACAAAAATGACAAAAATGACAAAAATGACAAAAATGACAAAAATGACAAAAATGACAAAAATGACAAAAATGACAAAAATGACAAAAATGACAAAAATAACAAAAATAACAAAAATGACAAAAAATGACAAAAAATGACAAAAAATGACAAAAATGACAAAAATGACAAAAATGACAAAAATGACAAAAATGACAAAAATGACAAAAATGACAAAAATGACAAAAATGACAAAAATGACAAAAATGACAATAATGACAAAAATGACAAAAATGACAAAAATGACAAAAATGACAAAAATGACAAAAATGACAAAAATGACAAAAATGACAAAAATGACAAAAATGACAAAAATGACAAAAATGACAAAAATGACAAAAATAACAAAAATAACAAAAATGACAAAAAATGACAAAAAATGACAAAAATGACAAAAATGAAAAAAATTAAAAAAATTAAAAAAATGACAAAAATGACAAAAATGACAAAAATGACAAAACAACCTAACAATTTTTTAAAATTTTGAAAAGATTTTAAATTTGATTTTATTTAAATATTGTAAAAATGTATGTAATGCAGGCCAAGAGTGAATGATACTGATATGATGCCTCTTCAGTTGACGCTCAGGCGAAGAACATCCTGGAAGGAGCGTCACTGACTACGCCCGTAGTCCTGTTAGATCATTCTTGATCAGAACAGTATAGCTCTGGTTCCTTGCAAGTGTCCTATTTTCTTACCTCCACGTTGGCTTGGTTTTCATGATGACCTAGCTGGTGGCCTGTGGAAACGGATCGTAAACCTTTGACCAGCGAGGGTCAGAGTCGAGACGGCTAGAAGAAAGGGGCGCGTCAATGTGGGAAAGGGAAGTTATTTGTGATTGTAGACGGTATTGTTTTGATTCGCAGTATGTTGAGTCAACTGCTGTGGATGTACCTGAGCATCGCACAACGGGGTTTCTCTTCTTTTCATTTCAGCTAACAGCTATCTTCTGTTTATTTTGTTTCACTGATTTTCTAAAACGGCTTCTGTTTACTATCCTCCATTTGATTTCGATTTTACTTATTTGATTCTCTTATTTCTCAACGCTTTTCCACTCTATTTTAACAATTGATGCTGCTGTAACAAACTGTCTGCTTTCCCTTGATTTGGCAGCGATGTCAATTTTGTTTATCATGTGCCTTTTCTTTATTTATCTATTTGAATAATTTCTCATCTTCCCTGAAAATTGCCCTCAATACAATCTAAGCTTGTTTGTTACCTCTATTTATTAACTATTGTTAATTTCTTTATCTACTTCATAAATTACTATCTTTCTTTTACTATTGATTCTTTACATAGTATATTTCCTTCACTGTCCATTGTTTTGAAACTTCACCTTTTTCTTAAGCAAGTGAGGTTCGAGCCCTTACTCAATTTATGGAATGATTAAAGGATTAACACAAATATTACTATTGTACTTTTGAAAAACTTTTCTAAAATGCTTAGGACCAAAAATTGTAACAAAACACCGCGACAAAAGAAATAGCAACAGATAAACACGACTTAACATTAGGAAATATTTCAGGAGAAAACAATACACAGTAAAATAACAACTAGTTTTTGAATTCAAACTAAAAATAAAACAGTTTTTGCTTTAATGAAAATTGATAGGCACACTTTGAATGGTTAGGCGCTTATACTTACATCAAACCCTACGTAATGTACCACCCCCGGCCGAGTTAAAATGCGTAACCGGAAAAGAAGGTGTGCATGCCTGGCACGAACACTCAAAGCGTGTTCTAGCGTGCTGCTCGTACTGACTCAGAGCAAGGGTGAGATGTAGGTGTAAGGGCAGTGCGTGTTCGTCGGGAACCTAGTGCATAAGATCGGTCAAGGCCCGTTCTTACACTGAAAATTGCGAATTGCGAATTGCGAATATTGTAAAAATGTATGTAATCTTGCCCTTCAACTTTACAACTTCACACATTAAAACATATCACGTCACACATTGCGCGCACGATCGCGTTGCCGTGGACAGGAGATGACCATGGCCGTGGAACCGGCATTTCCATCCACAACTCCGAGTAAATAACACAACATTATTGGCAGGGCCTAGGTTGCCTACTTGATGATAGAGGTTCAACAAACTACCTTGCCGGCGCTCCGTTTTATTGGATTCTTGTTGTGAGGGTTAAAATTCACAGTTGAAAGGAAAACTTGTTTGCTTTATTATTTAAAAAATGATTTTGATTTCTTATGGAATTGTCTTAATAGTTTTATTTTATATCTTTTATGTTTATTACCTATTCTTCAACTTAATCAACTTAATCAATATTTTTTGTGTTTTCTCTTTCTATAGTTTTATTTTCTGGGTCATTCATCTTTTTGCCTTCCTCACTGAGGTAAGGCTATAATCCTGCTCTAAAAATGAACTTCGTATAAAAACGTCGTAGACCCACCTTCATGTATACATATCGACTCAGAATCGAAAACTGATGAAATGTCTGTGTGTATGTGTGTGTGTATGTGTGTGTGTATGTATGTATGTGACCAACAAACTAGCTCATGTTTCTCGGCACTGGCTGAACCGATTTGACCCGAACTTGTTGCATTCGACTTGGTTTAGGGTCCCATAGATCGAGTTTTTTACAGATTGAAGTTTCGATAAGTAGTTCAAAAGTTATGTATAAAAATGTGTTTTTACATATATTTGGATCTCACTTAACTGTATGTAAACTATGTCCGGGTCCATCATCCGACCCATCGTTGGTTAGGTTATCAAAAGACCTTTCCAACGAGTCCAAAACATTGAAGATCTGGCAACCCTGTCTCGAGATATCCCGACTTAAGTGATATTGATGTACTTTTTTGAAGCCGGATCTAAAAAATAGATGAAACTTGTGTACAGCCATTGTTTTGAGGAAGGCTCCAACCACATAGGTGGATTAAGTTAGTTTTTTAATTTATAAGTTAAACACAAACGTAGAAGCAATTTCTCAGAATGGTCAACGATTGCACTTTCCTCGAGAGTCCAGTTGGAGTCTCTAGATAAAGAATTTACCGAAGATGTGAAGAAAACAACTACAACAAAAATCAACCCACGGGAAATGGTATGGAAGAGAAAAAAATGAGCAAAACTACAATCAAAGCCTCCGAGAGAAAGAGAGAGGAAAAGGAATTGACATCGCGAGGGAAGGAGACAGAGCGCGCGATGAATTAAAATTCCAAAGATCTCGCGATTTTTTTGTTCGTTCCTTTCTGCCTGGAAGAAATAGTTTTCTACAACTCTCTCTCTCTCTCACACACACTTACTCTCTTTCCTTTGGGGGTAATCTTTCAAGCCGGCATCATCTGGTGGAATCGAGTCCGCGAATCTTAAGGTGTCTAGATTACCAAGGCCGGAGAATCTATACGGGATGGATGATATTGCCTGAGTGACGTCACGAGGTTTTTTCGAACCGGTTTAATACCCCGTGGGAAGTTTGGAATGGAGTTCGATAGAGAGAGAGAGAGAGCGAGTGTGTGTGCGTGGGTCATCTACTCACGCGGATTTCGGGGAATGTCACAGATTTGCGCGTTTTTGGAAACTTGTGAAGAGGTTCTTCTGGGAATCCCGCCTCATCGTGTGTTTGAAGTGATGTGTGGACCGGATGAGAGTTGGTTGAGCATCTGCCCACGATTGTCCGGAGTTTCGATTAGCAACAACCCGAGTTGATGAGTTGGCACAAAAAATTGTATGCTTTTATTGCTTAATTTATCTGTTAAATTCGATTTTCAATATTTTTTCACCACCAAATTTTTAATATTTTAAAATTATTTTAGCTTGATAATGTTAATGTTGAGCAATTTGTTGTTGTTTAAAATGGTTTTAATTAATTCATTGCTACAAAAAAAAAAAAAAAATGGGTAGAAATAGTAGAAATCAACACTTACAAGCGGCTTGTCACCCACCTTTGATTGAGTGCCGGCTTTTAGAAAGGAATTCATACATCGTTTGATTCAACACCACCACAGCCGTTGGCACTCGCATTGTTGCACGTACCTTTGCTGACGACTAGAGTCTTTGCGGCGTAACCTCAGCGCGCTCACACCGAGGCGTTGTAGACTTTGCGGGACGTCAAGGTCGCCACGAAATCAACCGGGCGTAGATCCTCCCGAAATCGGTTTGATGGTGGTTGCACTGTAACAAAATTGACTTTAAAAATCTTCTTAAAATTAATCCTTTTTTTTAAACAAAAATGTTTCGGGTTAAAGTTTCAAACTTTTAAATATATCTTTTTTTTAGAATCTCAAGGAGGTATAAGACTATGGCAAAAAAAAACTCGCACATTTTGACATTTTGCCAGTTTGTCTGCGTTGTTTGTTCGCAGAAGCGTCAGCTTGTATACATTTTGTCTTGTTTGTCATAGTCTAATACCACCTTCAGTTGCCAAATTTCTCACCGTGTCTCCTAAATCGCTGTTTATTGGCTAATCTTTTGCGGAAACGCATGCGGCGTGGTGGCACTCTGGGAAAATCTTCCACGTAGAATAATGGGTCAGCCAGAGTTGTTGACAGACAGCATAAAGGTCATCGGGCGATGGGGTTGTTGGGTGGATGGGTGCTCAAATAAGGAAACGAACCCAGAAGTTGCAATTCAGGAAAATAACAGAACACAAGAATTGAGCGTGGGCCGCAGACTCAAGAGAGTGAGAAGTTGTGTTCTCAGCTCAGAACTGGGCTCTTCAAGAACATGCCAAGAATGCTAGGAATCTCCGCAAAGTAAGGTTAGATTGGGCGATAATTTGGTGTTCTTGGAGCAATCAATGGTTCAATTAGGCTAATTACGTTCATTCTGTGCACTGTTTTAATCGATGCATTGATCTAATGTGATTATTTTTTTTTATGTTTCTTTCAGGTAAGCCGATTGAATCACTTTTGGATGGTTTATAAAATTTTGTATTCCACAAAACTTTACGTCTCACGGGGTTTTCAGGTAATTGAACAGAAAATTGTTTTTTATTATTTATTCCGAATCTCAAATATCTGAACTTTTCACTGTTTGGTGATGATTGAGCCGTTCCTCACATTTTTATTATCTTTTAATCCTAAAATGCCTCAGATCTTGATTGCCAAAAACCGCCACATCTCAGAAAAGTGTAGCCAGATCATCATTTTTTTTTCAATGAGAAAGATTCCTCAAATCCCTATCTAATGATAACAGGAAAGACGATCCGTATTTCATTTCGATCAACATTTACAGTTCAGAAGGGATGTTTTGATACTTCACTTTTTAAGGGGACAAGAGAAAATCTCCACGGGTTTGTGGATGGCCCATTGGATTGTGGGTCTATGAATTTAACTTTATTGCTCATAACAGTGTTGCCAGAAATGATAGTCTATCCTTAGTGAGAAAAGCTAAACGTCATTTCACATATCGCAAACACTTTTTTTTTTTTTTTTTTTTTTTTTTTTTTTTTTTTTTTTTTTTTTTTTTTTATATTTTATTTATTAAGAAAAACAATACATTTACATATTACTTCACCAGCTTTCATCATCTGTGCACGATTCTCTTATAGGTGATCTTGATCGAGATCTTCTGTGATAGTCTTCGGCTTTCTTCTTCCCTTTGTATGGCGGTATAGCTAGCTGTCCTAGTTTAAACTTTTTCATCAAAACGTCACTTTTTCCTTTTTCAGAATCATTTGGGTTTCTTTCTGAGGTTAACTGCGCTACTTGTTTTCTTTTATCCACTACCACTTTCTTGTCAACAGAATTAGATCCCTTCCCGTTCGCTTCTACCTGCTCCGCTGATTCGACTGTACTCTTTATTAAGACTTCCGCAAACGAGATTGCAGTTCCTGGTGTGTTGTCCTTTTTCCTTGGACATCCTGCTTTCTGATGACCCGATTCGCCACACTTAAAACATTTGTTGATCAATCCGTCATGGTAAATCCGGGAATCCACGTGCTGAATACGAAGCTTGGCCGGAATATCTGACATAACCTCCATTAACAACCCTCTAACTCCATTCCAAATAGGAAAACCTGTATCCTCGGAAAATCGCTCCCTCACCTGCTGATGAACTTTTCCATACCTGCTCATTGCTTCCGCAATGTGGCTGTCCTCGACCTCTGGAGGCAACCCAAAAATCCGTACATATTTGAATGCTCCTGAAGCTTCGAATATGTTTACTTTTGCCGTTCTTCCATCTGCGTAAGTAAATGATTCCTGTGGGCCAAGTTTTTCCAAAGCTTTGCGCATTAGAATGACTGACTGGAACCGAACGAAAACGCTGTAATTTTCGCGGTACATCGCGCTCAAATCTGCTGCGCTCCATTGTTTCCGTTTGAAGAAATTGAATATTTCTCCATCGGTTGGCTTTTGACCTTGAGGTCCAAAGTGAATCTTGATCGTTGCTTCTCTTCTAGGTTCCATTGTTCTGTGGAACAAAGCCCAGAACGCTGCACTTTTTCACTATTTTGACCAGCTCCCTTTAAACACGTCCGATACGCTCGAGATGTCTCCACGAACTGCATTTGCAAAAAGAAATGGAAAATTCCTTTGAGAATAGTTAAGAATAATTAAAAAAAGTTCAATAAATTAAATTGAAAAAATATTAAAAATTTATGAAAATTGATTTTCTGAAAAATAAATAATCGTTATGGGACATAGGAGAATGTTGCCAGATTTTTTCAAAGAAAAAATGTGTAATATTACCAAAAAAATATTTTAATTTACATCTTATTATATAATATTTCACATTCCACATAAATTGACGTAAACTAACATCGAAAAAGAGGTAATGTTCAACTATTCTTTTTTTTCGACCCTCGAACATATTTTTTTTACTGTGTTGGAAGTTTTCTATTTAGTAACGTAAAATTTGTCGATCTTTTAGTAACCAATGCCTTAATTTTATATATATATTTTTTTATCTATATGCAGTAAAAGGTCGAAATTCAAAAATTAAAGTATATATTTGTTTTACTGTTTCAAATATTTTTCAAAGTTGTTATCGCCCTTTTCCTTCTTTAGAATATTAAAAAAATCAATCATCTTAAAAAAAATAATGAAAATAGAAGTCAAATTTATTGAAAACCATTTAAATTGCACTTTCTTGCATTTAAAATGAAATTTCGCGGGTTTGGACCCGATTATTTTTTGTTTAATATTTTGTTGAAATTTTAAAGGTAAAATTCCGCAAAAAGTTTTTTTCTGCAGAAAAAAAAATGTTTGGACAACACTGAAATGTTTTGAAAACTAATTATTGTTAAACAACCGGGCCTGTCTTAAATGCATTTCAAACCCAAAATGTCATTCAAATGTCTCATAATTTGAACATTTATATTTATTTTTTGCCCAGTCCACCCCAGACCGAGAAAAATTAACTTTAAAAAATGTAACTCTTTTTTTTCTGGAAATCTCAAATTTTAAAATTCGTCGATTCTAAAATTTGAAAATTCTACTCTTCTAAAATTCTGTGCTGAAATTCTGATAAACTTTTAGTTAAAAATTCTAAAGTGCACGATTTTCAATTTCTTTAATTTAGGCCGATGCAAATATTTAAAAAAGTTTTTGTCCCTCGGCCCTGGCCGAGGTCAAGGAGGGGGGGGGGGTGGGGGGGGGGCAAAAAAATAAAAAAATATAAAAATTTAAATAACAAGCCATAGTCTTCACATTTAAATGAAAAAAGTGTTTTAAAATGCATTTTACACTTGTTCAGTTGTTTTGCAATCATTAGTTTTCAAAAAATCTAAGTTCTGACAAAAACAAAAATTGTATCGAAAAAAAAGATTTTGCATCGAAAATTTTCAAAAAATCTTAAGATTTTTTAATAAACCCAAACATGCTAAAAATGATTTTAAACGCAGAAGAATGTATTTTAATTTGATTTCAGCTTCAGCTCATTTTTTAAATTTTAAAACCTCCAAATTTTAGAACTCCGAAACACTAAAGTTCTTTTAAATTTTGAAATCCACTTATTTCACTTATATTCAAGAATTCTCAAAAACTTAAATTTCTGAATTATAAATTGAAAAAAAAATAATCATAAAAATGTTAAAAACTTTAAGTTACTTTTTTAAAATTGTAGATTTCAAACTTTTTTCTAATTCTTGAAACTAAAATTTTTAAATTATCAAATTAATCATGAAGAAATGATCTTTCAGATATTAATCTATTTTTTAAACTGTCCTATTTTTGTAAAGGTCTAAATTTACTACTTCTAGGAGTTTCGGATTTTTTTTTATTTTGTCTTGCAAATCATGACAAATACGTTTTGACTTCGGTATAAACTATTAATTGCGCAAATTCCCACTAACTGATATCATTCTCAACGTTTCGTATGGTGTAACCTTATCGCCATGAATCAACCCGGTCGTCGCGGCCAACAAACTGCCTTGACAGTGCAAAAATCACGATTCCCATAAAGCTCAATCAACCTACAAAGGCCGGATCGCAGACGACGCCGAACTCAATCAAATTTGTCAATGTACTACTCCCCCATACCTACTGAGGAGTGACTAATCAGCCCGACCAATTCATTGACAATCACGCTGTTGGGATATCCTTCCGCGGTGAGTTCCCCCCGTGAGTGACCCCGCCTTCCAAAGCAGCGATCGCGATCGCTGCCTTTTATTTGCCATTTCGACCTGCACCAGGCTGGTGGTGGTTCCTCTAGCATTCGTCACTAAAAAAACAACTCTCTCTCTCCCGCAACAACAACTCTCCAGGTGAAGTGTTGTTGACGCTCATCAACCCGACAGGGTTGCCGAGTTGCGAGAGAGAGTTGAGCGCGCGGCGAGTTTGAGAGAGAGAGCGCGCGCACAAGAAGTAGAAAAGAGTTGTTGGACGACGACTCTCAGCGCCATCAACCGACAACCGACCGATCGCGATCGTGCGCGATCGTCAACGTCGGCAGTCAGTGTTGTTTTGGTAGTTGTTGAGTTCGAAAGCACTCGAGTGAAAGAGTCAAGTAGTTTTAGGGTGATCGCGGTGTAGTGATTCGCGTACGGAGATTTTTCGGTAAGGATCGCGCGAGTGATCGTGGGGGGTGGGTGTTGTTGTGGTGATTTCTGGACGACTGTTCCAGAATTTCGACGAGCGAGTGCTGCTGAAGATCGCGATCCTCCATTGCGTTGATGAGTGACAGATCGATTACGGATAACCGGGGGGAGAAATTCCAGCGGGGAGTCGCAGCCGAAGAAACCGGATTTTTGGCATTTCGAGGATCGCTGGGGTCAGGCGACGACCGCGTAGAGATGCTGTGACTGCTGACAGTGTAATCACCGATGTGTGTTGAAGAGTTGCAGTGATTGCGGAAATTACCGTGTGTCCAAAGGGAAGAGTGGTCATTTTGAAATCGTGAAGTTCTGCTGCAAAGAAGAAAGCTTGGAAGCCAAAGTGAGTGATGGTCAAAATAAACGCGTTTTAAAAATATTTTCGTGACGTCTGAAACGCGTTGGATGAATCTCGAAGCTAGGTTGAAGTGAGAGGATGCTGGCGATCGTGTTTGGGTAAATTTCGGATATTACGTAGTCCAGACCGGCTACGCCATGTACTTCCTCCGGTTCTGCCAGCTGCCGGAGTCGGCCTGTATTGGAGGAGGAGGAGGTAGCGGTGGAGGTTGTGCCTATACCAAGATCTACGAAGGTTAGTTGTTGTGGGTGTTTCGATGTGATGAAGAAGTGATCGAGATTCTACGTTGTTGTTGTTGTTGTTGTTGTAATTGATTGCTTTATTTAGTCGCAGACTAAAGTGACTCAGACTAAGCCAAGTTCCTTACATCACTAAGCCAAACAGGATGATGAGATGTAATTTTATATCGGAACGGATTTAGCTGTAGCTAATGTTTATTGTTGTTTTAGCAGTGTTGATGTTCTGTTGTTGCTTACTATAGCCGCGCGAGGAATGTCTGTTTTGTTTGTGATTTTGTCATCTCACGCGGTTGGCTTGTTTATTGTCGGAGTAGAAAGGAAGAATTTTTATTGTGACTAAACTAAGCTAGCCGGCCAGCTAGCAAGGCAAGGCAAGGCAACCGGATGAAAGATCGTGATCGGTTGCGTGTTGTACTAATGGGATGTCGAGTTAAGAATGTGGCCACTATTTGGTTCGTAATCGTTGGCTAAACGGATCTCTACTTGTGGTCAACTCGTAAGTCACGCGTGAGGGTATTTTTTGTAAGAAAAAGTGATGTGAGAACTTCAGTTAGGGAATTATCAAATTGTTTGGTTGATTAAGAGTGGAAACCCTATTGTGATCCTTGCAAAATTCCCACTTTCAGCATAATATAGCCGGTACAGAGAAAAATTTCCGCACTCTGGTGAGAAATCAAGGGTTGACTTCTGAATAGTGCGTCCATCCCGGGAAATCCCTGAACAAAATTCCCGAGATTTTTCCAAAACCGGAAATTATTTTGTCCCGGAAATTTCCGAAAAAAAAAAAACACACACACACAGATGATCTGGAAATTCAGATTCCGAAAGAAGAATATTAAAGCATTAAAATTTGTATTTGCATTATATTGGCTTATTAGAGAAAATTGTGAAAATTTTAGTTTACTGATCCGCAAAATGCCTAGCCCTTTTAATATTTTCTATATTTAATATTTATTTTATTTATTTTTTAAAGAGACTTGGGAGTTTTTGCATACTGTATTTTTTCATGGAAGGGGAAAAGGGTACAGAACAAAACAATCAGTACACCGATTTCTTTTGGTACCATCGCTGAAATTTTGAAGTTATCGCAGTTTTAGTGAAAAAAGTTGTTTTTTTCCCGTTTTCGTCATTTTCCCATTTTTAAGCGTGGCGTGACGAAAAACCCAGTTTTTATTTTCAAAAAATCGTATCTCAGAGTTTTGAAAACATAACTTCACCATTTTTTGATATGTTATGTAAAATTTTTCGAGGAATCTGATAAAAATATTTTTAGACATAGGCTCTTTGGTCCCGAGACCTTCAAAACAGCATTCTAAGTTTTCATACAACCTTTTCAAATGTTAAGCTAGACTTTTGGAACTTCTTACTATTTTTTTTTGCAAATAGCCAAACTAATCACCTTTCTTTTGCACCTAAGTTAGTGAAATCGGATGAAATGGCTCGGAGATATGATTTTTTGAAAAAAGTGGTTTTTGCGAAAATCGACGAAAATTGCCATTTTTCGGACCACCCTAACACGGCGTAGGTCACCCTAATGGCCAAACAAAAAAAAAAATACGGGTCTAATTATTTCGGCCAAGGAACCCCCAGAAAAATTTTGAGCCCGATCGGAGAACTTTTTTTCGAATCATGCTATTTTCGTGGGGAATTGCTGTATATAAATACGAAACTTATTTCATGCAAAATCAAAAGAACAGCAAAGAACAAAAAAATCAATTTTAAGTGTATTTTAAGCTATCAAAAAGCTGCTGTCCTTGTATAGATTGAAGTGTAGATTATAACCAACTAACAGTATTGAGTAAATTCTTTGGCTTTAAGCTTGAAAAACACAACAAATATAAGGCCGATGCAAATATTTTTAAAAGTTTTTGTCCCTCGGCTCTGGCCGGAGTCGAGGGGGGGGGGGGCAAAAAAATAAAAAAATATAAATATTAAAATAACATGCCATAGTTTCAACATTTGCATGGAAAAAGTGTTTTAAAATGTATTTTACACTAGTTCAGTTGTTTTGCAATAAAAGTTTTCAAAAAATGTAAAATTTGACGAAAACAAAAATTTTAGCGAAAAAAAAACTTTAGCGATAGTAGACATCGAAAATTTTCAAAAATTCAAAAGATTTTTAAATCAACCCAAACATGCTAAAAATGATTCTAAACGCAGGGGAATTCATTTTAAATTGATTTTAACTAATTGCACTTAAATTTTCATAAAAATATTGAAGTTTTTTGAAAAAATATTTTTTTGCCCCCTGATTTTTCGGGCCAACATTGAAGGGGGGGGGGAGGACAAAAACTTTAAATAAAATTTGTACCAGCCTAATGAAAACATAAATTTTATGACTGTTTAGAAAATTTCCCGGGATCCCGGGAAATTCAAAACCCGGGTAAATTGGACGCCCTACTTCTGACATTTTTCTCTGTACCGGCTATAGCCATTTATGCAGTTCATGTCGACACAGTAAAAAAATAGTAAATTTGGAAGGTTGAATATTACTATGTTATTACTGAGCAACTCCAAAAAAGACCGTAAACGGACTGTATTTGTATTTTTAAATTGGATGAATTTTTTTTGAGGACTTTTTTATGACCAAGGCATTTCGCATCATTGTCTTGTCAATAAAAATCTCCAGTCAATTTAGCAACTGCAGAATTTCCATTCATAAATTGTTTGTAAATATTCGTAAAGACATTTTCTGATCGATTTGGTTTCTTCAGCAATTTTTTAGGTTATAATAACTTAGAAAAAATATACACGCTAAGAATTATTGAGTAATTTTTCAATTAACTTTTTTATGCACATATTTTTTGTGTATGGGTCATTCCACCTCAATCGTACTTTTCAAAAAAAAGTGTCCACGTGGTTTGTGGATGGTCCCCACAACATAATCAGGATTAAAATATTTGCTGATAAAAACAAGATTTTTATGGTATTATTCAATTTCAAACGTGATTTGAGAAATATATGTACCTAAAACAGAATTGGAAAAATTTTTAATTGCAAGAGAAAATCAAATCTTGATAACTGAAATTCCAGCAACGATTGCTGGAATCTTCAGCAAATGATCTGTCAAACTGATACAAGAAAATTTCTGAACTTTCAGCAAAAGAATTTTTAAAAATTGTATGAAGCGTAACACGTTACGTTATAAAAGAACGCTCCCTTAATGAATCGTTTACTTGAATTTCAGTTGATGAAAATTCAGTAAAACTTTTTTTCAGATAATAAAAATGTGTGTGTGTCGATCACAAGTACTTTTTATCGGCACAACGCACACTTAAAACAATTTTAAATCCAAAAGTAGTGGCCGCGTAAATCAATTTGAAGTAATTTTTCATTAACTTGGATAAACATTCAACAATTTGTGGTTAAAACGTCCAATTTCCCGAGTTTACAAATAAAATCGGAAAACGGGAAATTTTAAATATATTGAAAATTGTTTCTGATTAATATCATGCAAAAAATTGCAAAGGGCAGCGACTTTCACGGTTAAATTAAGTGGCAATTAACTGCTCGACTGCATGTAAAAAATCATACAGCTACAAGAAAATTAATATTTTTTCATATTACAATAAATCAAAAAAATATCTGAGGTATTTTTTAATGGGAAGTATTTTTTATCAAGTGAGTAAAATGAATCCATACTCAAAAATTACAATTCTTTTAAACTTTTTTGAGATAGTGTGGTTTAACCCATACCCATATTTGAAATGAAAAAAAAAACATGCAGAAATTATGTTTTTCATGACAAATTTCTTTTTAGAACAAGTTATACTTGTTTCAGCCCTTGACAAAATGGTACAGCTTTTTATTATTTCCTTATATTTTCCTCGTGTTTATTTTACTTCAAGTTTTGAATAAATTCTAGATAGGACCTTTTGAAAATTTAATCTAGCAAATTGTTTTTTTTTCATTTTTGGAGCACCTCTCAAACCATACAAAGTAATTTTCAATGATTTTTTATACCACATGATTTTCGGGTCTATAATTGACTTCGTTTGATTTTTTTTTCTTGGCACAAAACGTAATTCAAATTGTGCGAACATCTCATTTGATCATGGTAAACTAAAAAAATTAAACAAACTCTCTATCTTACTTTGGCAGTAAGGGGTTTATATATTTTTTAAACGAAATAACACCGGTAATTGTATTTAAAAAATCATATTTACATCGTAGTAAATCATTTTCATTATGCAAAATCTTTTTCCAGTTGCTTCAGAAATTAATATCAACAGAAATAAATGTCAATATCAAAATTTCTGATAATCTGATACATATATGAACTTAACAACGAATATAATTGAACAAAATAATGATCAGTTTTTCATTAATTTTTTTTTTCAGAGCCCTTTCAAAATATTGGTTCCAAAAAGTTAAGAAATTTTATGCTTCCGCTTGAAATTCCTGAAATCTTACAAATTTCCCGGGAAACGGGAAATATTTTTTTCGGGTAAATCCCGAGAATTCCCGGGATGGGAAATTGGACGCTCTATTTGTGGTCCATGAGATAAAGAGCAAAGCAACACACTTTAAAGACCCCCGGGTCTTTTGTGGTCTCTGTTGCAAGTTTCTGCTCATTTCTAGGCGTCCGAAGGTTTTGAGTGGTGAGTCACCCAAAACCTCTTTTACGCAAATGGACCGACGTTTTACTTCCCTATCCGATAGAGGGCCAGGAGGATGAGGCGGGAATCGAATCCGCGCCCCATAGCAACTTAGGGATCGGCAGCCGAAGCCGCTAACCACCGCGCCACGAGGCTGCGCCTCATGAGATACACAGTTTAAATTTTGAAAATTTTAAAAACTTTTACGAAAAATGCAAAACTTTGGAGTGGACATTTGAGGGTTAATTCCATAATTTTTTTTATGTGTTCATGTATGATGGCTATTCCTGAAAATATTTTTAATAACCTTAAAAACACTCTAAATTTGCAAGATTGCTAAAACTATTTCTGTTGCTAATAGGTAACAGTGCTTGGTCATCAACGGCGCCTGCCATATCAGTTTGTAGTTCTCAATTTTGAGAGTCTGGAATGTTAGTAACGCTCCTGAAAAAAATGCGCTTCATACAAAAAGTAGAAATTTTGTATGAAGAAGAAGGTTCGGAGGGGGAGGCGGGAAGGTTTGTGGCAAATTTGAAATTTGATGTCAACATGGTATAGTTTTGTTCTTAAAGTTGTGTGAAATTGGCTCAAAATTACTGTAGAATAAAAAGAAAAAAAAATGTTCGGATTGAGTAACACACATATTTAAAAAAAAGTACTGCAAAAATCCTACAGCAATCTTTTCTTTGTTTTTAATGTGTTCAGAAAGTAATTGAAATTTATTCAAAACATTTTCTTTATACTTGAATTGTTTGATAAACTTATCAACTAGTTTTGACCTTTACGCATTTGACGTTAAATCAACTGTCGTTTAATATCTACGATCAATCTTTCGAAATTGTACTTTGGGGGGGTTGATTTATGCACTTTTACAGTCACTAAAATCAGTTTCAAGTGATTGGTTTAGCTTTTCGTACATGGAATCTTTTAGCATAGTTGAAGATGACTTAGTGAAGTTTGAAACATTTTGGAAATGTTTTGTAAATAAAGCCAGCTTTTGTAAACATTCTCGATTTTTTGCCAAAATAAGATTTTTTAAAGTTTTATTTAGAAAAAATATTCTAAACTTGTTATATTTTGAACACAATGCTACAGGTTGTATGTGTAATTGCTGTAATTTAAAGAAGTTGTGTTCTGCAACAATCTTCTTTAATTTAACAGTTTGAAAATTCTTGAAAAAAAAATTTGATTTAAATATTTTTATGATCCTTGCTGATTTGTGTTAATCGTCACATGACTCACTGGCTCAACCCTATTTGCCAAACCCGGTGAAAACAAGTATTTTTTTCCAAGGAAAACACAATCGTTCGATGCAAACAATAAAAAAAACTTTAATTCGTGCGCAAAGCCGTCTTCAAAATGCAGTACCATGCATTTCCACGAAAATCAACAAAAAAAGAGTACTGATAGGTGCACATCAAATGCACTGAAAATTAGTTTACCGCGAGTTGTAGGTACTTCCACTCACGATAAACGACATCGACAACGACACAAAAAAAAAAACGGAAAACAAACGATAGAAACAAGCTGTTTGCGTGAGCAGCCCCTTGTCATCATGTTAATTGAAATCTAGGGGTCATTTCCAATATTTTTGTTCTTGAAGAATTTTTGTTGATTTTTCAGAAAAGTAAATATTGTTAAGAGCATCTTATCAAAAACAACTAAATTTGTTCAACAAACGTCAAATTACCCTATGTCACCGAATCATCAAGGAAGTAAGCCTTCATCGAGGCGGCCAGAAAGGAAACAGTTTAATTGAACCTTCATTGCTCGAATTAGTCTGGTCTGGCAAAAACTCTGAGCTAAAATTCACTTTGAACAAAACTATTTTCAACAGTGCATGCTCAACTTGTTTAGAAGTGCGTTCGGGCGCTAAACAACAATTGGAAAGGTGTGCGCCACCTTTGGAAACCTGTTGCTAACAGCTCTGGCTGGCTGACTGGCGTGGGATTCGATGTAGTGTTAATAGTTGCCCACGTGGGAGCCGATCCGGCGCCACCCTTGAAGAGAGCAATTTAGAGACTGAAGCGATGATTGCCCGTTTCTGCAGCTGGTTCTAGCCGACTCATCAAGATGTCACACTTGAGCCACACTACGCAGGCCGTAAATCAAAGCCGAGTTCCGGATTCCTGGGTGCTATCGTAAACATAGCTGCCATAAAGTATCGTCGCTGGATCATAATATTAATACATAAATAAAAGTGACTGTCCCCCATGAGATGCTCTGTCTGAGTCATTCACACTTGGAGGAGTTCTCTCGAACGAATCTCAGCTGCGTCAAGATTTATGACAATGATATCCCAAACGATTCGATTACCATTAAACTGACCACGACTTTCAGATTTATTGACATCGCATTCAAATTGGCTACCGTAACCACTTCAAAACCACGGATTATGTCACGCTTCATGATCCTCAAAAACATCGCAAAAATCGAAGGTCCGCACACGCTTTTCCCTACGACTCTTCCGAGATCTCGCAAGGAAGTGCCAAAAGAAACCGTCCAAGATCAGACAACCGATCGTTCATCATCGTCTCGAACATCAGCTGTTGCGGCGGCGGTTCATCCTTCGCAATTAGCCACCATTTAATCGTGCGCTACCGATCGATTTCTCTTCTAATGATTCCTTCCATCAAATCGATCATCATCTTGCTCGGCGGCGGCGGCGGCTGCCGCTCTTCGGGGTCGACCCCTTCTCTCGGCACGAGCTACCGATTCCGAGAGCTTAACCCCGCGGTTCAACTGACAGGTTGGAGGAGCTGGTAGGAAGGAGGTGGAATCTTGAAGGTTCTGGATGCTGATCGAAGCAGACCAATTCTCAGAGATTTCGGTCATTCGTTTTTTTTTTGAATTTTTTAATCCGGTTGAAACTTTTTTGGTGCCTTCGGTATGCCCAAAGAAGCCATTTTGCATCATTAGTTCGTTCATATAATTTTCTATACAAATTTGGCAGCTGTCCATACAAAAATGATATGTGAAAATTCAAAAATCTGTATCTTTTGAAGGATTTTTTTGATCGATTTGGTGTCTTCGGCAAAGTTGTAGGTATGAATACGGACTACACTGAAAAAAAATGATACACGGTAAAAAAAATTTAGTGATTTTTAATTTCACTTTTCGTCACTAAAACTTGTTTTGAAAAAAAAACACTATTTTTAATTTTTTTAAATTTTTTTATATGTTTTAGAGGACATTAAATGTCAACTTTTCAGAAATTTCCAGAATGGGCAGAAAATCACTGACCGAGTTATGATTTTTTGAATCAAAACAGAATTTTTCAAAAAATTCCAAATATTGGTCGCAAAACATTTTCAACTTGAGTTTTCGATGTAAAATCGAATTTGCAATCAAAACGTACTTTAGTGAATTTTTGATAAAGTGCACCGTTTTAAAGTTATAGCCATTTTTAGGTAATTATTTTGAAAATACTCGCAGTTTTTAATTTTTTTAAATTAGTGCCAACAATGTTGAAATATGAAACATTCGTAAAATTTTCCGATCTTTTCGAAAACAATATTTTCAAAAAATGTAAATCAAGACTAACATTTCAAAAGGGCGTATTATTGAATGTTTGGCCCGTTTAAAACGTTAGTCTTGATTTTAAATTTTTGAAAATATTTTTTTCGAAAAGATCGGAAAATTTTACGAATGTTTCATGTTTTAACATTTTAAATCGGACCATAAGTTGCTGAGATTGACATTAGAAAATGGTGGGTTAGAAAACATCAATTTTTCTGTTTTTTTAACCTTTGCATGGCAATATCTCAGCAACTAAGGGTCGTATCAACAAAGTTCAATGAAGCAAAATATAGAGAATTTTCTCAGCTTTAAAAAAAATATTCAAAGGTGGGCAAACATGGGCACTAATTTAAAAAATGAAAAGCTGCAATTATTTTCAAAAAAGTTACCTTAAAATAGATTTAACTTGAAAACGGTGCACTTAATCAAAAATTCACTACAGAACTTTTTGATTGCAAATTCGATTTTACATCGAAAACTTAAGTTGGAAAAAATATTTCGATTTTTTGAAAAAATCTGTTGGCAGTTGGCATTTGATGTCCTCTAAAACATATCAAAAAATAAAAAAAAATTTAAATAGTGTTTTTTTGCAAATCAATTTTTAGTGACAAAAAGTAAAATTAAAAATCACCACATTTTTTTACTGTGTATCAATTTTTTCAGTGTATTCCATATCCATACCCACAACTTTACCGAAGACACCAAATCGATCAAAAAATTCCTTCAAAAGATACAGATTTTTGAATTTTCACAAATTATTTTTGTATGGACAGCTGCCAAATTTGTATGGAAAATTATATGAACGAATTAATGATGCAAAATGGCTTCTTTGGGCATACCGAAGGCACCAAAAAAGTTTCAGCCGAATAAAAAAATAAAAAAATTAAAATTGAAGAAAAAAGACCGATTCCGTAGAGAACTGCTCAGCAGTAAGATTTAGAGAGTATCGAAATTTGGGGGCTAACATCACCCTGATGTTCAACACTGACAGATTGTATCACCGTGAACCAAGTCTGATAAAGATTAAATTTTTCCGTAATTTCATAGCCGTCCTGAGCTCTACCATTCTTAGTTAGGCCATTGGTAATAGCGCGAGGGCTAACATCACTCAAATGCACTGGAATAGTTTAGGCTGATTCAGAACAAACCAAGTCTGATAAAGATAACATTTTTCCATAATTTCGTAGCCGGCCTGAACCGCAAGTTATCAGTTCCTTGTTTCCACCTCCCTAATCAACCCCAAAAGAGCGTAACAGACAAGGAAGCAATCCCAAGCTGGAAATCAACACCGCGCAGTATCTATCTGGTATTGTTGGCCCATCTAATTGACCGCTTTAATAGATTTATAGAATAATTACGACCGTAGGTCGTAACCGCGGGACCTCGTACACCTTGAGATTTGTGAAACCTCCACACCAACCTACCCCGGTTGAGGAGTGCTGGACCCCTAATTAGCAAATTACCCCCAATTGAAGTGGTGGCCTTCCCGCGACTCTAAAATATAAGGTGGTTTCCAGGAAAGAGAGCGCGAAATTTGGTGCGCAATTGCCCCGCTCGACTCGGTTGTTGTGATTGGGGGCTGACCCCTAAGAGAGGAGAAACCTTCAGAGGGAGGCGAGGGATTTCGCCAACGATGACGCGTCGGTGAATTATTCAGGGGAGAAACAGAGTGGAGTCCGGACGGAGGTATAAATGTGGAGAGGTTTTCGAAAAACCTGAAATGTTGCAAGTCACAGACGTACAACAAGGGCGTGATGGGGTCGTTTTCACCGGGCGCGAACGAAGTCGGAGTGAAGTTGAGAGGGTAAACAAACGCTCGGACCTTGTTTGGAGCCCTGGATGGTTGAGGTGGGGTTCGAGTACTTCAATTGTAGAAAATTTATCTTATGGAAGAAGGGAAAATAAGAATTTAATGAGTTAGTCATCGATTTGAATAAGAAAAATGTAGTAAAACTCCAACTTGGTGGTACCGTGGAGATTTTCCCTTATCTCCTTAAAAAAGTGGAGCATCAACACTTCCCGTCTTCCAAATCCCTTTCCATGGCGAAATCCAGTCTGCAATCCGCTAAGATCACTATCTCTAATCGAAGCGAAGCACTTGTACAGAGAAAATGTCCTTTAATGAGATTCGCTGGCCGGCAGTGAAATTATGGAAAAGTTGTATTTCATCACTTAGATTCTAGTAATCATACGCTATAAAACTCAGTAATACATATCAACAAAGAGAGTCCAAAAATCAGATCACCCGGGTCGTCACCGCGTCTGCATCTGCATTTTGTCGTCGTAGTCGGGCTCCATTCATCACTATTCGACCTGACAGCAGCTGCAGCTCCGAACCAGCAATACCAGAGAGTTGGTTGGTTGGGAAACAAAGCCCCAGCGCAATTCTTCTTCGCGCTCCAGCGATGACAACGAGGTTACTCATCAACCGTCTTCTCACACACATATACAAACCGTCAGCGAGTTTAGCTGGAGTTGCTGCTGCTACTAACTACAGACACTGTCAAGTGAAGTTAGTCTGCCCAGATCTATACCGAATTAGTAATGCAGCTCGCGCGCGCGATGACGACGACGGCGGTCGGAGTTGCCAACCGCGGCAATATCTAGAGCTGACCTGATTTCGCTTTTCTTCGCGCTGCTGCTGCTGTTGCATCTACTACCTTTTGGTTCAGAAAGTCAAGTGGATCATCGCCACCACCACCAACTCTGTAAGAAGCACAAAGGAACTCCACGGTTGTAATAGATACTCCCGGCCTGTGGCTGTGTGAACCTTCCGCGTCGTCGTCGGCTGGGTCGTGAGATATTCGCTGAGGTCACCTCGCAGCGTAGCTGCGCTGCTGCAGATGGTAATCGGATTTACGATTCGTTACGATTTCCACTTGTGAGATCTGCGACCGAGAGGGGGGGGATCCTACGAATGACCCCACCCGCCACTAGAAGAAGAGAAGGAGGAACCTCCGTGAACCTCTGAAGTTGCAATCGTAGTGAAGTGAACGCCCGTTTGGGTCAAACTACGCTGCCAAGGTTGGCGAGGGTATGGATTAGCGTGGCTCACGGATATATGAAAAAGACAAAAGTGTTCAATTTCGAACGCCTCAACCGGAATTTTGTAGCAATATGGCCCCAAAACATAGCCTGAAATTTTGAGCGCATTTGGTTAAGGTTTAGAACTTCCACCATTGACCTGAAGTTATAAAGAAATTTCAATAAATTTAATTTATTTATTTTCAACTTTTTAACACTTCTTCGAGTATATTTTCCTATGCCCTATGAATTTTTCTCAAAGTAGTGGTTTCTTATAGGTTTCGATCCGAGGAACAACTTTGTAGAACATCACAAAGCGCTAGGAATTAATCCCGGAAAGATACAGGCAAGTTTTTAGAGCACGTTAAAAAAAAATTCCTAGCTCCAAAAAATATCCTGTATCTTTTCAGGATCAATTCCTAGCGCTTTGCGATGTTCTACAAAGTTGTTCCGCGGATCAAAACCTATAAGAAACTTGAGAATAAGAAAATTTGATTGGGTTTTGGGAAACTTTATCTAAGAAGAGGTTAAAAGTGAAAATTTCCCATAGTAAATCTTTAAAAGTTCCATACTAACTTCAGGTCAATGGTGGAAGTACTAAACCTTAACCAAATGCGCTCAAAGTTTCAGGCTATGTTCTGGGGCCATATTGCTACAAAAATCCGGTCGAGGCGTTTGGAATTGAACACTTTTGTCTTTTTCATATATCCTTGAGCCACGCTAGTATGGATCTTCTGGTCAACGGAGAAGGGCTCGCTTTGTGTGGGGCACGTGTTAACGAGCCTCGCGGTGACCTCCGTAATCGGTGCTGCGCGAAGGGGAACGTTTTGGGTTATGATCAGTAAGTTGTGAGGTTGCGAAAAATTAGTATCAATAGGCCTTATATTACCTGTAATTTGATACCGCAAAAAAGATTTATATTTGATACCAAATTTCTTTAAAAAAACAAAAACAAAATTTCTCAAAAATTATCAGAAAATTCTCAAATCTTACTATTTTTTCATGATCTTGAAATTCCAACCCAATAAACTTATATTTCACCAGGAACGACCTGCAACAGCTCATTGAAGAAACAACCAAGCAGGGCAGGTGCAGATTTTCAAATTCACTCATTGCCCACAGTTTGTGTTTGTTTTTTGCTCGACTCAACGGGAACACTTCAGCACTCCAGGTGCAACGCAAAATTCCTTCATTGCGGTATGTTCTTTGATGGTTATTTGAAAAAAAAAAAAAACAAAAATAAAAAGCTTATCCGCTACAGAAAAAAAATCCAAAATCTCCGAAATTCTTGGAATTCTGAGATTTCAGTTGAAAAAGAAATCATTTCCTCATATAAGCCGTTCTTCCAAAAATCAGCCATTTTTGGATTTTTATCATCTATTTTTTTTATTTGCCGTAATCTTTGTAAGGGATATCTATATGACCAAAGAAACCAATTTACATACACATTTAACAGCTAAATCTTGAGAGCGAATTTTCTGATCAATCTGGTGTAAAGGCAATAATAGGTGTACACTAGGGTGACAAGAAAAATTGAAAATTTCGGAAAATTGCAAGAGATACCCCCTGGATCGATTCTTTAGGCAAAAACAAGTAACTGTGCCAATTTTGAGCCAAATCGGTTAAGGCTAAGGGGTCGCTTTTCATCGTTGAAGTTTATATGGGGAAAATCGCAAAAATGTATGGAGAAAAACATCGCTTCAGGATTTTTGCAGCAGGTGGCGCAGGTCTCGCCCAAAATTGTCCATGTGTGAGATTCTTCTTGTAGGAAATTTAATTACCTACAACTTTGTAGAAGGGTGCAAGATGATCCGAGTTGATCCTGATGAGTTATTAGCAATGCGATGAAAAGAAATCGGCTTATATACTTGAAAGTATACAAGGGGTATATAGGAAATATATAAGATTTTTTTTTCCAGAAAAATCACCAACAATCAGGATCAACTCGGATCGTTTTGCACCCTTCGACAAAGTTGTAGGGAATTAAATTTCCTACAAGAATCTCACACTTGGACAATTTTGGGCGAGACCTGCGCCACCTAGCAGAAAATTACTGAAACGATGTTTTTCCCCATACATTTTCGTGATTTTCCCCATATAAACTTCAACGATGAAAAGCGACCCCTTAGCCTTAACCGATTTGGCTCAAAATTGGCACAGATACTTATTTTTGCATTAGGAATCGAGTCAGAGGGTATCTCTGATGTCGATTTTTTTTTATTGTCACCCTAGTGTACACTGTAAAAAATTTTACAAAAAATCAATACACAAAAAAATACAAAAACATATTATCTTTGAAAAATTTAGGTTTTTTTTTATATTTTAGAGTATACAAAAGACAACTGTTGAGTAATGATCCGGCAAGGGCTATCAATTATGCAAGTTTTGAAAAAGAAAACATTCTTGTTTAAAAAACTTAAAAAAAAATTCAGTCCATGATATTCAAAATCGAATTGGAAATCAAAAATAATTAACAGACATTTCGATACAGTGCACTGTTTTCAAGGTAATGGTTACTTAACCCTAATTTTTTTTAATAACACAGTAAAAAATAATAATAAATAATCCAGCTGCCTGTAAAAGGCCTGGGTGTAAAATAATGTTTGCATTATTTTATGAAATTGTATGTAATATTACACCCTGAAATAAATAGCCGATCAGTAAAGTAAACCTACCTGACCAAAATTCAAGCTGATATATGCATTTATCTGAGCGGGCTAAGGCGCCGGTTTTTACTGTAGGTGCTGGGTTTGAATCCCGTCGGTTGATTTTATTTTGTTTTCAAAAATTGTACATGCAGTGTGTAATATTGAGTGTCTTTTTTGCATGAGATTTTACCATCGGATTTTTTGCTGTGTTTGCAAACAATAAAAAATATCAAATGACAAAAAGAATTTTCTGTAGAAGTGTTTTTTTTTTAACTTTAAGAGTTAAGTTTATTTTAAGAGTTAAAACTGTCCTGATTTGAATAAAATAGAAAACGCGCTGGAAATAAGATTTTTTTTCTAATTCAAAACAAATAATCGCTTGAAAAAATGACAATTAAATGTTAATATACTTCTCAAGTTAACTATGACAATTGCTCTTGGTGTTATTTTCGTTTTTCAGCAAAAAATATGCTATGTAAAAGTTTTAAATTCTTAGATTTTAGCTGAAAAAATCACATTTTAAAATAACCAGAAAAAAATTTAAGCAGATTTTTTTTTAATATTTACTAAGTTTATATTTAAACCTAAAGTTATGTAAACCCCTAAAGTTCAATATCTATTTCATATATTCAGACAGTATTTAATATTAAAAAGAAAACTATTTTAAAATGAAAAAAAATCATGATTCTATTTAATGTGCTCTTAACTTTTGGTAGGGGAGAGTGGGGAGACTTGATTCCCTTTTTTTGTATCGCACAAAACTCTGTCAATTTCTCACAAAACTATGAACATTTTGCATGAATTGAAAGCTTAAACATTCAACTATGTTTGGCTAATAAGGGTATTTCACCAGATAAACTCTTCGAATCATGCCAAGTGTTAAAAAAAAATATTTTAAACCGGCATTTTCAAAATGTTGGGGGTAATTTGATCCCCCTTTCATCATTTTGAAAAAATCTTAAGCAAAATGTTTCTTATTCATCCAAACTTTTAATTTTTTATAAGTTACAGCAATTTCACATTAAACCTGTACGTTTGTGTTCAAAATATAACAAGTTTAGCATGCAAAATATTTAAAAACCTGAAATTTTCTTTTTTAGGCAAAAATTGAGCATGTTTACAAAAGCTTGTAATTTTTGTTTACAAAACTTTTGAAAAATGGTTCAAACTGCAGTAAGTTATGTACAACTATACTAAAGGAAACTATGTACGAAAACCCAGCCCAATTATTTAATCTTGAGGCTGATTCCAGTGACTGTAAAAATGCAGGGATCTAGTCTCCCTAAACGCATTTTTTTAAACAATTGATTGTAAAAATAGTATGACGATAAATTTAACGTCAAATGCGTAAGGGTTTTGGAGTTGATATGTTTATCAAACAATTCATGTATAAAAAATATTTTTTTGAATAATTTTTGAGTGTTTTCCAGACTTATCAAAACAAAGAAAAAAGATCTCTTGGAAGTTTTTTGCAGCACTTTTTAGAAAAATGTGTGTAACTCAATCTAAACATTTTTTAATTTTTTTCTTTGTTTTCTACAATGAGTTTAAGTCAATTTCGCGCAACTTTCTAGAACAAAGCTAAATGTTTTACCCACATGCTGACGAGATACAGGCTTGGGATCAAGTGTCCCCGGGGATCAAGTCTCCCCACTCTCCCCTATATACAGTAATTCGAAAAAAAGTTAGCTAAAAAGACATTTAAATTTTTTTTTGACCTGTCGATTGGGTCATACAAAATAGCTGAAATTTGTGTGATCCAATCTCAACCTTCAAACCAATTGTTATTACTGATGACGGTTCATGGAAGGAACCGAACATTTTAACGCTTATTAATGTTTTAGCTTTAAAAATCCTATAATTTTCTAGGCATCGTTACCTAAAAAATGATTTATTTGGATGACACATTTTTGATTCATTTTTCTCAAATTTAAATCTTCATGCTAAATCTCAGTCAACACCAGTCTGCTCAACAAAATTTTCAAAGACGAATTTTCTCAGCTTTTCCATAAAATTTTACAAAAGTATGTGTTTTCCTTAATGAAATATTCATGAAATTTGGATTTTGGACTAAATAAATTTGAGGGCCTCTATGTACACATAAAAAAATCATGGTAATATTACATCTGGGAAGGGGTACATCTTTTATGTCAGAAAAAAATGTGTAATTTTACCTCTAAAAATCTGTAATTTTACTGCTTTTCTGCTGTAATGTCGCTTTTTCAGTATAAATTTAGGTAAAATTACATCATAAAAGAGGTAATATTCAACCTTCCAAAATTACACCTTCCAAATTTACACATTTTTTTTTGCTGTGCATTAGTGCTTTGCAAATAATCGTTTTTTTATTTCTATATGTTTTATTGGATAAAGCCATTTTGAACTATAGGTATGACGGACGTTTGTTTTGCGCAGATTTTAGTTTTTTTTTAAATACTGGATTTATGGAAAGTTAGTTTAATTTTCCTCCCGAGAAAAAAAGCAAGATTCGTTATTGGATGCAAAGTGGAATTTGGAATAAAAAAGTACTTTTGTAAAATTTTGCTAAAAGGCAGTAGTGGAAGCTTACACAGTAAAAAAAAATCATGGTAATATTTTATCTGAATATGAGTACAATACATCTTTTATGTAAGAAAAAATGTGTAATTTTATTTCAAAAAATGAGTAATTTTACCACTTTTCTGGTGTAATGTTACTTTTTCAGTCTAAATTGAGGTAAAATTACATTATGAAAGAGGTAATATTCATCCTCCCAAAATTTCACCTTCCAAATTGACACAATATTTTACTGTGTAGATAACAAATTGCTGTACATTTCAACATAAAAATGGCTTTGACTTGAAATCAGTGCATTTTATTAACCTTTGGATTGTGAGTCCAACTGCCAGCGACTCCACCGAGGCAGGAAGAAGGAAGAAGGCATAAATCATTGGGGAATTCAACATTTAGTTATAAATAGTGAAATTAAAAGTAAGATTTTGTTTGTCCATATAATTTTATTCCGATTTTGTTTGGACAGCCCCCATAATTTTATTCTTAAGAAATATTCAGTAGTTTTACAAAAATAATTATTTCGTACAAGGTTTTCAACTATTCTTCCCTGAGAACGGAAACAAAACGGAAGGAAGTGCAGCATGCTGAAAAACATAACCTTGTCCAAGTTGTACCTTTCCTCTTGAATCTGATTTGTTAAAGAACTCCATTCTCTAGTGGAGAACTCCATTCAGCGAGGCAAACAAAACAAAAACCTGGTCAAATTTCGCTCTCATTTCGCTTAATTACGATGAAAATCGCTCCAGTTTCCAGTCTGTCCCGTTTGCGAGATTTGTTCTTCTTGGTACTCTCTCTCTCTAGTTGAGGACCTCACCGACGACGCCAGGCATTACTCGTCGCAAGGTCTTTCCGGACATTCGACGACGGTGGAAACAACAAAAGGAAAGAAAGAGCAAAATCTGCAGAGCCAAACCCAATTGAAACAGTTCTGGCGTGAAAACGTTGTAAAAAGATAGAATAGTTTTATTCGATTTGGATACACCCAAACGACGAGGGAAGTACAGAATTTGTTGTTTTTGACTTATTTATGGCATGCAGGACAAGGTTATGTTTTTCAGGCTAGGTTACAACACGGACGTGCGGTGGACATGAACGTGAAGTGGATGTTTTCAACCCGGGAAGGTTGCGGACAGCCGAGTTGGCATGTTTTTCCTGAGTGCGGACTGGGAACGTCATAATGGTGGCGTGCTGGTCGTTATTTTAGATTTGCTGAGCTTTGGTAGATTTCCGATTTATGGTGATTTTCTACGAGATTTATACGAAGATTTTATCAATCGACTTTGGAGAAAAAAACATCCTTGTCAACGAATCATCTATGCAGTTAATTCTACGTAGTAGGCCTGGCCATTATAGAAATGGATGCCTAGACTGTTCGAATAAGCCTTCTCCAGGAAGCTATCGAAAGATTGACTAAAAGTTATTTAATGTGAAAAATATCAACGTGTATGTCAAACGACTGTTATGATTTCATCCCGCTCATGCCTTACTAACGCTGACTCCCTCACATCTTTAAGTTGTAATTAATCGTTATTCTAATATACCTGCGCTTAATGCTAATTCGTTCATGGGACCATCCATTCTGGCTGCCCTGTCTACGCTCAATTAATTATAGCAGGAACTACTCGCCTAATCACCTGGCACCGATCAACCCAAAACAACCCTCGGGTGGCCACATTAGGGGTTACCCAAGGTAATTGGATTGCTTTATACTATAGAGCAGTGAGTAATCCGGTGCTACTAAACGACTTAGCGTAAAGGTCTACGGATTGCTTCATCATCGCGGTGCGATTGTTTATACTTCCATAAAGGTGGATCACTCACAAATTTATTCACCGCGACAAACTGGCGTTGATGGCCTGATGTAAGTGTGTGTCGTCGGAACTTGGATCGCCCGCATGACTGATGGATAAATTGCGTCTCGAGGTATTAATTTTCCGCTTGGGGGATCGCGAAAACAAAACCTCGAGTGTGTGTTGAACAGCAGGCCTGTGTTTACACCCTCGTTTACACATACACACTTGTGAGTCGAAGATCTTGGAGAACATTTTGCGTCAGTACTTATAGCTACTACGTGGAGTAGTGGTTGGTTGTAAAGGTAGTAGAACGCTTCTCTCGCTCGCGAGAGAGGTGATGAATCTTCCGATATAACGGCGCCACGATGCAACCTTCCCCCTAATTTGACGAACAATTGGCGAGATGACTAATGGGTAGATTGCGGTCGACGCTGCCGTGTATTGCGTCTTGGTAGAACGGGCTTGTTGTAGCGGTAGATACTCCTACGCAGTAATTTGAGAGTTTTTAGTTGGGATTGGTCGAATACTTTAACTCGAAGCGAAACTTGTTTGGGAATACCGTGGAGAATCTCCCTTATCCGCTTAAAAAAGTGGATCAT